>NC_068433.1:36504171-36866671 GCF_023373465.1 Oncorhynchus keta | reverse complement strand
GCTGTGTCCGTGACCAAATGAGAGCTAGGAGGAGCTGATGCACCTTTTGCTAAAGAATTGTTGTCCACATTTAATTTTCTTCAGCCAACAAAATGAGTGCTCTCCTTGTCTGGTCTACCCAAGAAAGCCATTGGTCAAATGCAAAACATACAGAATGCTGCAGCACGGGTTCTGACCAAGACCAGACGGAGAGCACACATACACTGGTTTGGCAAATCTGACCATAATTCTATGCTCCTGATTCCTGTTTATGTAACAGTATAACTTTAGACCGTCCCCTCGCCCATACCCGGGCGCAAACCAGGGACCTTCTGCACACATCAACAACAGTCACCCATGAAGCATCGTTATCCGTCGCTCCACAAAAGCCGCGGCCCTTGCAGAGCAAGGGGAACTACTACTTCAAGGTCTCAGAGCAAGTGACGTCACCGATTGAAACGCTATTTAGCGCGAACCGCTAACTAAGCTAGCCGTTTCACATCCGTTACATTTACAAGCAAAAATTTAAACAGGAAGCACCAGTGATTCGGTCTATAAAAAAGTGGTCAGATGAAGCAGATGCTAAACTACAGTACTGCTTTGCTAGCACAGACTGGAATATTTTCCGGGATTATTCCAAAGGCATTGAGGAGTACACCAAATCAGTCACTGACTTTATTAATAAGTACATCAAGGACGTTGTCCCCACAGTGACTGTACGTACATACCCCAACCAGATACATGGATTACAGGCAACATTCGCACTGAGCTAAATGGTAGAGCTGCCGAGTTCAAGGAGCAGGACTCTAACCTGGAAGCTTATCGGAAATCCCACCGTGCCTGCCAACAAACCATCAAACAGGCAAAGCGTCTATACAGGACTAAGATCGAATCGTACTGCACCGGCTCCGATGCTCGCCGGTTGTGGCAGGGCTTGCAAAATATTACAGACTACAAAGGGAAGCCCAGCCGAGAGCTGTCCAGTGACACAAGCCTCCCAGATGAGCTAAATAACTTCTATGCCTGCTTTGAGGCAAGTAACACTGAAACATGCAGGAGAGCATCAGCTGTTCCGGATGACTGTGTGATCACGCTCTCCGCAGCCGATGTGAATAATACCTTCAAACAGGTCAACATTCACAAGGCCGTAGGGCCAGACGGATTACCAAGACGTGTACTCTGAGCATGCCCTGACCAACTGGCAAGTGTCTTCACTGACATTTTCAACCTCTCCCTGTCTGAGTCTGTAATACCAACATGTTTCAAGCAGACAACCATAGTCCCTGTGCCCAGGAACACTAAGGTAACCTGCATAAATGACTACCGACCCGTAGCACTCACGTCAGTAGCCATGAAATGCTTTTAAAGGCTGGTCATGGCTCACATCAACACCATTATCCCAGAAACCCTAAACCCACTCCAAATTGCATACCACACCAACAGATCCACAGATGATGCAATCTCTATTGCTCATCACTAAAATATGGACTAAGTACAGGAGGGGGCTGTGCACGCCCCCTTGGGACTAATCCCTCTGCAACTGGATCCTGGACTTCCTGATGGGCTGTCCCCAGGTGGTAAGGGTAGGTAACAACACATCCGCCACGCTGATCCTCAACACGGGGGCCCCTCAGGGGTGTGTGTTCTGCTCCCTCATGTACTCCCTGTTCACTTGCTATATTGTATTTACTTAGGGCTAGGCCCCTTTTTTTCTCAATTTCCGCCTGAATGACATGTCCAAAGTAAACTGCCTGTTGCTCAGGCCCTGAAGCCAGGATATGCATATAATTGGTACCATTGGAAAGAGAACACTTTGACGTTTGGTGAAATATTAAAATAATGTAGGAGAATATAACACAATAGATATGGTAGGAGAAAATCCAAAGAAAAATCAACCAGAATTTGTTTTGAGATACCATGCTCTGACAATGGAAAGTATACTGTATAAGTTTACATTGCGTTCCATGTCTGAAATGTGCTGTATAAATGAAGCTTTATTTGATATGACTACACTTATTTTTCAAATCCCCCAAAATTTGTAAAATGCACCATTTTAGAACCTGGGATTTTAGCAGCTGTCTGATTTATGTGCGTTAGCACTCGCCAATGGCGTTGAATGCAGAGGGAAGACCGGGGCTAAATGTAACACGAGTCAGGTGTAACAGATCGGCCTACATTATATTCACAGTAGGCCTTCATGATCCTGGTGCCAGTGGAATGTTTTTTGTAGTTGCGACATTCAAGTTTCAATATGATATACTTTATAGTTTCTGATCTAGCTGATCTAGCCAAGTGGGGTAAATGCAGATGGGCAACCCTCAACCTATTTATTTCTACCCACTGTGCTGCATCAACTGGGTTTACATCAGGTGATAATCCTTAATACTAAATAGCACACCTGCCAAGGACCAATATGTCATTGGGCCCATTTCTGGGGAGGAAATTATGTTTTAGATCTCTGCATGGGTGCTTGACTTTTAACAAAAAGTTGGGGGATGCAGCTGACCGTTTGCTTCATTGCTGAGGCATGTCGGCATCATTTTATTTCTAATTCATTTTGTAGTAGAATGTCCTTTTAAAAGGTCACCAGAACTGATTCTCACAGTCATTCTCTCCCTTAAAATTGTAAGTCCCTTCATAACTTGTAATATGCTGTGATATGTGCTTTTGTCAGTATATATTGTTTAGGTTAGTATATTAATTATATGGGAACCCTCACCTCCCAAATCCCAATTTATCCACTGCACACGCACACACAGTGCTGTAGGCCATTTCACAGCAGTCCAAGGCAGCCTGTCAAACCCATGAACCCAGGGCCCAGACAAATATCTATATCTCTTACATCACCCTTTCCCTACAGCCGAATGAGCGATATTTACATTAAACAGCAATCTTGTTGAAATTCTATCAATATTTCCCCTGCAGCCAAAACATTTCCAGGAAACATTTTAAAAACATTTTTAAAAAATGTGAATGCATCATAACTGGTACATTGGATCTCCTTAAATATAGCTACCTCACATGGTTTATGGTTATTGCCTACCGATGTTGTGTTGTGTCCATTAATTGCGGCGCCTGGCCAGTTGGCTGGCCTCTGGCTAGGTGGCCACAGGAAGAGAAAAGAAGGAAGATATCAGGGAACCAGGAGCCTCATTGATGAATCACTTGAAGGCACAAATCTGTGGGTAAACCATGCGTGGGTGGTATCATTTCCACGTAAGTGTGAAAGTTATCAATATGAACGTTTGCTTGAGTGTGTGCGTAAATTTACTTACAGTGCCAAGTGGTAGAATAAGGGAACTGCTTGTTAAGCATAGAATGGGGGAAAAAAACCTTTCTAATATTGTTGCACCCTCTCAGAACAGTCTCAATTCGACAGGGCATGGACACTACGAGGTGTCGAAAGCGTTCCACAGTAATGCTGGCTCATGTTGACTTCAATTCTACCCACAGTTGTGTCAAGTTGTCTGGATGTGGTGGGCCATTCTTGATACACACAGGAAATTGAGGTTGAAAAACCCAGCAGCGTTGCAGTTCTTGACACAAGTTGGTGCCCCTCGAACTACTACCATACTCGGTTCAAAGGCACTTACATTTTTTGTCTTGCCTATTCAACCTCTGAATGTCACACATACACAATCCATGTCTCAATTGTTTAACCTGTCTCCTCCCCTTCATCTACACCGATTGAATAAGGGATCATAGCTTTCACCTGGATTCACCTGGTCAGTTGATGTCATGAAAAGAACAGGTGTTCTTAATGTTTTGTATACTCAGTGTATGTTGAAAATGTGTGAAATTGTGTGAGTAATCATTAAATCATTTTTAGATTTAATTGTATATCCATTGTGAATTGATGCAACATATATTGCTTGACATGCTATATAATTTGACCACATCAGTGCATTTTTTAAGATAATAATATCAAGTACAGTAATTTGTTAAATTAGAGGTACGTGTGAAAGTGAAACCATTGGTTAAATACTATAAAAGACTGAGATAATGGGAAATCGAATGAGAGATGGCTGATTTTGCTATGTTTGAAGGCACGCTGCATTTCACAGAGAGCAGGATTTTAGAGACAGGTGCTACTTTTGCTGCAGAAAGTACAGATTGGCTCAAAACATATTGTTTCCCAAAACCAATCTTATAGATTTTTTTTGTAAGGATTTAAGACTTTAAAAAGTCAAACCAGTGCCCTTCCGGTGCACATCCAAGTGCTATCCACCCTCTGGGTTTTTGGCAACGGGCACTTTTCAGAGAGAGCTTGCTGGTCAGCATCTCACAGCCCTTGATAAACCAATGCTTTGGATGCAATCATCATCAAAACGAACAGTAACACAGTTTCCATACAGCATTGCACAACAGGCTAAAGTCAAGAGGGGTTTCTTTGCCATGATGCATTCAATGGGTTCACAAATATGAACGGAGCAATAGACGACACTCACATCGTCATAAAATCAGCATCCCAAAAACTCTTTGTGTGCAGATGATAGGTTATGTGATGCGCAAAAGACGCTGCTGAATGTGGTGGAAAGGTGGCCAGGTGAAAAGCATGACTTTTTCTGCAGAACAGCAATGGTGGCTTATATGCCTTACAGGAGGGGGCTGTTGAGGATGGATGGCTTATTGGTGAGTGTTGTCTACTCATTTGAAACACATTTTCCATTGCTAAAGCAACTTGAGTTGTGCTAATGGTTCTCTCTTTGTAGCTATGTTTTTATTTTTACTGGTCAAGCCACAACTGAGCGAGCAAAATACAACCTTTTGGTTGTAGTGTCAATCTCTGACACTTGTACCTCTTAGCTTTTTTTGTTGTTGCGCTCTTATATTCCATTGCACAGCGTTGTATATTCCCCACAGGCTTTAAAGGGATTATTTTGACGATATATGGTTAATTAGGGGCGTTTCGAAATGCAAATAGCCAAGGTCGTACATGAGCACTGAGGCTGAGAACAATTGATATTTATCAATGGTAATCTCCTTCCGGTGTGCGTAAGAGGCTAGTAGAATTGTTTGATAAATCACACTTTTTCTATGCGTATAAACATTCTAAACTCCATTTGTAAAGAATAGTTTCTACGCAATATTGATAAATGTGGCCCTTGGAGAGGGCAGCCCGAGCTCTGAGTCATACCCATGTCAGCCATTGTTGACTGTTGTGTTACTGGTAAACTAACATGTCGCCGACCCTGTACCCTACTGTGTCTTACCACCATGCTACGAGAGGACTTCTGTCTGTCCATTCCAGACCACAACAAGAGACATTAAAGTGGTTGTCAATGTCAATCACTCAGCAGACATGCCGAGTCCCTTTCCAGCTCCCTATATCCATCTCTCTCGCTTGCCCGATCTGTACCTCTCTCTCCCTCTCTCTCTATCCCCCCCACAGTATCTTTAATGTATGTGTCTATTTCTATGCGGAACGTTTACATTATGTAATTATTATGTTTACTCAGTGTGTAATACATATGTATCTGTGCATGTGTGTGAATGTGTGTCAGAGATTTGATGTATGTGCATATGTTTATTGTTAGATTTGCATGTACTGTGTGTATATCTGTCTGTGTGTGTATGGTTTCTGTTCAGTTAACCCTGCAGGCCATATCAGTCATTTCTCTGTCTATCTATATCTGCAGTGGCCCGTCATATCTCCAGGGTCCTCTTCTCTGCATCATCAGATCAATAGGGCTTAGCACCCATCTTTGCACAACAATACACTGTAAAGGTCGAGTTTGCACTGGCAGGTAATGAAGGACCTTCAGAGGCAAACCCACCGACTGCTCTGCAGACATGGAAGCAAACATACTGTATGTCATTACACGAAGGCACATTTTTGTATGAGTGGCCAAAGCGGGAATCGAACCCATGATCCTGTTGGGGAAATGTGTTTTTCTGCTATACAATAAATGATACAGTAAGCTTCCCACCTTCATCTCTGATGACTGGCCTTCATTTTCTTTTATCACGCACCTCATTCTCGCGTTCTCTAATTCTCTCTTTCTCTCTCAATCAAACCCAGTAGCCTGCCAGATACAGTATCTACAGTACATATTTGTCACCATCCATTAATTTTATACAACTGGCTAATTTTATTACAACGATGTGAGTAAGAGACCAAAGCTGCCAATGACCTCCATGTTTTAAAGGGAACCAATACTTTCATGTCCTATTCTGTCATAGTGTCTCTTTAATTATAGACTAGTGCTCTGAAATGATATCCGTTAGCATAACCAAAGCCTGTTACGAGGCTATATTATAGACTATTTCTGGTGTAACTAAGAAGACTTTAAGGCATACCAGCCTTAGTCACAATAAACAACAATCTTTTTAAAATTCTATCAATATCTCCTCCTGCTGCCCAAACATTTCTAGGAAGCATACAAAAACAGTGAATTCATCATAACTGGTACATTGTTTCTCCTTAACAAATATAACTACCTCACATGGTTTATGGTTATTGCCTACCGATCTGTGTTGTGTCCGTTGTTGCGGCGCCTGGCCTCTGGCTGGGTTGCCACAGGAAGAGATCAGGAGAAAGCAGCCTTAGCTCGAAGCCATAATCATGTCATGCACTGTATACCCATTTCAGCCATTGTTGACTGTTGTGTTACTGGTAGACTAACATGTCGGCTACCCTGTACCCTACTGTGTCTTACCACCATGCTACGAGAGGACTTCTGTCTGTCCATTCCAAACCTCTCTCTCTCTCTCTCTCTCTCTCTCTCTCTCTCTCTCTCTCTCTCTCTCTCTCTCTCTCTCTCTCTCTCTCTCTCTCTCTCTCTCTCTCTCTCTCTCTAAACCGGACGACGCTGGGCCAATTATGCACCACCCTATGGGACCCACATCACGGAAAGTTGTGATAAAGCCTGGAATCAAACCAGGGTCTGTAGTGACGCCTTTAGCACTGAGATGCAGTGCCTTAGACCACTGCACCGCTCGGGAGCCCTACACACAGTATCTTTAATGTATACGTACGTCTACATCGTACGTCTATCTATTTCTGTGCATAATGTTTTACAAATATGTATCTGTGTGTTTGTGTCAGAGATTTGATGTATGTGCATATGTTTATTATTAGATTTGCATGTACTGTGTGTATATATGTCTGTATGTGTATGGTTTCTGTTCAGTTAACCCTGCAGGCCATATCAGTAATTTCTCTGTCTATCTATATCTGCAGTGGCCCGTCATATCTCCAGGGTCCTCTTCTCTGCATCACCAGAACAATAGGGCTTAGCCCCTATCTGGGCACAACAATGCACTGTAGAGGTCGAGGTTGCACTGTCCGTCACTGGCACTGGCAGGTAATGAAGGACCTTCAAAGGCAAACCCACTGACTGCTCTGTAGACAGGTAAGGTTTTTATATGAGTGGCCAAAGCACGATCCTGTTAGGGATATGTCTTTTACTGCTATACAATAAATTATACAGTACAATACAAGCTTACCTCCTTCCAATGTCAGCATCTGTACAGTATCTCCTGCCTGCATGTTTGACACTCCTTGTGTCATAAAATATAGAGTGAACTTCATGTTTGTCTGAGAAAAGCCCCAAGAGAGCCAGAGAATCAGGTTTCTGCTATGTGCTCCTGTAATGCACAGCCAACATGCTCCTCAGCACCTCAGAACTCCTACGAAAAGTATATAATTCTCTCTCTTTCTCTTTCTCTCTCTTTCTCTTTCTCTTTCTCTGTCTCTGTCTCTCCCTCTCTCCCTCTCTCTCTCTCTCTCTTTATATTAAGCTCTCTCTCTTTATATTAAGCTCTCTCTCTTTCTTTATATTAAGCTCTCTCTCTCTCTTTATATTAAGCTCTCTCTCTTTCTTTATATTAAGCTCTCTCTCTCTCTTTATATTAAGCTCTCTCTCTTTCTTTATATTAAGCTCTCTCTCTTTCTTTATATTAAGCTCTCTCTCTCTCTTTATATTAAGCTCTCTCTCTTTCTTTATATTAAGCTCTCTCTCTTTCTTTATATTAAGCTCTCTCTCTCTCTTTATATTAAGCTCTCTCTCTTTCTTTATATTAAGCTCTCTCTCTTTCTTTATATTAAGCTCTCTCTCTCTTTATATTAAGCTCTCTCTCTTTCTTTATATTAAGCTCTCTCTCTTTCTTTATATTAAGCTCTCTCTCTTTCTTTATATTAAGCTCTCTCTCTTTCTTTATATTAAGCTCTCTCTCTCTTTATATTAAGCTCTCTCTTTCTTTATATTAAGCTCTCTCTCTTTCTTTATATTAAGCTCTCTCTCTTTCTTTATATTAAGCTCTCTCTCTCTTTATATTAAGCTCTCTCTCTTTCTTTATATTAAGCTCTCTCTCTTTCTTTATATTAAGCTCTCTCTCTTTCTTTATATTAAGCTCTCTCTCTCTCTTTATTTTAAGCTCTCTCTCTCTTTATATTAAGCTCTCTTCTTTATATTAAGCTCTCTCTTTCTTTATATTAAGCTCTCTCTCTTTCTTTATATTAAGCTCTCTCTCTTCTTTATATTAAGCTCTCTCTCTTTCTTTATATTAAGCTCTCTCTCTTTCTTTATATTAAGCTCTCTCTTTCTTTATATTAAGCTCTCTCTCTTTCTTTATATTAAGCTCTCTCTCTTTCTTTATATTAAGCTCTCTCTCTTTCTTTATATTAAGCTCTCTCTCTTTCTGTATATTAAGCTCTCTCTTTCTTTATATTAAGCTCTCTCTCTTTCTTTATATTAAGCTCTCTCTCTTTCTTTATATTAAGCTCTCTCTCTTTCTTTATATTAAGCTCTCTCTCTCTTTATATTAAGCTCTCTCTCTTTCTTTATATTAAGCTCTCTTCTTTCTTTATATTAAGCTATCTCTCTCTCTTTATATTAAGCTCTCTCTCTTTATATTAAGCTCTCTCTCTCTCTTTATATTAAGCTCTCTCTCTTCTTTATATTAAGCTCTCTCTCTCTTTATATTAAGCTCTCTCTCTCTTTATATTAAGCTCTCTCTCTTTCTTTATATTAAGCTCTCTCTCTTTCTTTATATTAAGCTCTCTCTCTTTTTTATTTGTCTCTCTTTCTTTACACATTGTCACACTTTTTTCACTCACACACACACACACACACACACACACACACACACACACACACACACACACACACACACACACACACACACACACACACACACACACACACACACACACACACACACACACACACACACACACATACATTTACAACCCTCCCCCACCAACAAAATCACACACGAGTAGAGCAAAGGCTGTGCGCAAACTTTGGGATCTTTAGCCATGGGAAGAAAGGTTCAGTAAAAGTCAGATCCGCAGCCACTCCGTTGGGGGTTATTACCTGTGGACCAGGCCACCACGGCAGGGTGGCTTCAATAGCTATGACATTTAGCAGAGACCCTAGCTCCATGTCTCATACAAATGCCACCATGCGCTGGGCGACGGGGATATTACTGCTGGCATGTGTGGAAAGGTTAATAAAGTCTATAAGTGGGCTCAGATCCCTGATCATATCCTATAAGCGGGGTATTTTTCATAATGCTCTCTAATTTGATATTAGCCCAATGTCAGGGGACCAACCACATGAGGTTGGTGGCACCTTAATTGGAGAGGATGGGCTCGTGTTAATAGCTGGAGCGGAATTGGTCGAATGGTATCAAATGCATCCAACACAGGGTTTTCCATGTGTTTGAGGCCATTCCCTTCTCTCCGTTCCAGTCATTATTATGAGGCATCCTCCCCTCAGCAGCCTCCGCTGGTGGATCCCCAGCTGAATTAACGCTAATTAGGGAACATCATGTAAGGAGGTGCTGGTTAACTACAGGAAAGTTGTTAGACGATGGTGAGAGTATAGGAGCTAGCTACATCCACAGCCACTCCGTTGGGGGTTATTACCCGTGGACCAGGCCACCACGGCAGGGTGGCTTCAATAGCTATGACATTTAGCAGAGACCCTAGCTCCATGTCTCATACAATTGCCACCATGCGCTGGGCGACGGGGATATTACTGCTGGCATGTGTGGAAAGGTTAATAAAGTCTATAAGTGGGCTCAGATCCCTGATCATATCCTATAAGCGGGGTATTTTTCATAATGCTCTCTAATTTGGTATTAGGCACAGTGTCAGTGGATTCCCATCTGAAGTAACACTAGTTAGTGAACATTGTGGTAGGAGGAGTTAAATACAGGAGAGCATTTAGACGTTGGTGAGAGGAGAGGAGCTAACTAGAGGTAAAGAATGGCTGGATCTATCAAGATGTATTATTTTCACAGTAGTTTCACCGTGTTAGTGTGTGTGCGTGTGTGTATGTGTACGTGTGTGCGCATATCGGCATGTGTCTGTGTCTGTAAACATCCCCTCATCTGGGAGAGAGCAAACAAGCTTGCACAAAGCAATGCCATCCCAAAAGCTCTGAGTAACACATCATAACAACACCGATTGTTCCCAGCCAGCCACACTGCTTCAGCGCTCTCAACGAGAAAATGACAGCATAATCAGATGCAGTAGTGAAATATGAATAGTTAAATGTATAAAAATGTTCTATCTTCTCTGGTGACACGAAGCAGCTACAACAGTATCATGAACTACAAATATAGTATAGTGGTGTAACCCCTTTGCTGTGCTAAACGACGTAGAACCCATCAGGACATACAGGGAAAGAAGCATGGCGTTGACCCAGGACATTGATCTAAGGTCAGTTTTGTTGTTTTCCCTCCTTGATAGTTAAGGTTAGGGTTGATGGAGGGGAAACTGACCCTAGATCTGTGCCTAAGGGATCTGTGCCTAAGCAGGTCAGGTCTGGTAGAGGAGGAGAGGAGAGGACTTTTCTCATGTCCTACTGTCTATAGGGGAAGATTACTGGATTAGGGCTGCTAGTAGAGACCCAGTGTTTACAGTATATTTGTTCAATGGAGGAGAAGAGAATGAAGAGAGGGAGATGGAGGAATGGGGGGGTGGGAGGGGTTTAGGCATGGATGTTGTCTGAAGTGGAAACATTTGAGCCTCTGGCAGAAGAGAGAGAGAGCCATCAAACAGCCTGGGTTCTATCTCTACCCAGTGACTCACCAGTGCTCGAGCAGGCCTCAGAGTGGGAAAGGAGGCGCTGAGGGGAGAGAGACGCAGTGGAGACCAGGAGAGACCGGGGAGAGGTGTAGGCAGGGATGTGGGTGGAGATGGGGAGACAGGGAGAGAGGGGGAGGTGGGGAGAGGCATGTACTGTATAGTCCCTGTCTTACTGTTCTTAGTCTGGTGGCTTCATTTCACTAGGAATTCATTGTGGGAGAAGAACAGAGTTTCAAATAAAAAGAAGGAATCCAGCTTTAATTTTTCCTTTTGTGAGAATGAAAACAAGTCAGTTACTCAACTCCTACCAAAGAAAGCAGGAACATTTTCAATGTCCATTCACGTATATTGTACAATAGCCCTTTTCTAAAAGTCTCTGGAGGTTGTGAATGCTGTGTTGTTGAGTTCTGACCTCCATGCTCAGCCAGAGCAAACAGGATTCTCTGCAGGTGATGGCACAAACGTACATAGTGCAGCTTTAACTACTCTTGAATCAGAATTACTCTACCCCTATAATCTAAAAGCTGACCTTAGATCAGGCACAACAATCCGAACCTCTAAACCAATCCAAATATTTTTTGAGGCCAGCACTACAGACGACTATATGGGTCTAATAAATACAGGACTAGTAAAGGTCCAGTGCACTACTTTTGTGAGAAAAAAAGATACATTTTCAATTATTATTCATTTTTATATGTAAACATTTTTATATATAAGCAAAAACATAAACTACATGAACGTGCCTTAGGCATGCTGCAAGGAGACATGAGTACTGCAAATGTGGCCAGGGCAATAAATTGCAATGTCCGTACTGTGAGACGCCTAAGACAGCGCTACAGGGAGACAGGACGGACAGCTGATCGTCCTCGCAGTGGCAGACCACGTGTAACACCTGCACAGGATCGGTACATCCGAACATCACACCTGTAGGACAGGTACTGGATGGCAAAAACAACTGTCTGAGTTACACCAGGAACCCTCAATCCCTCCATCAGTGCTCAGACTGTCCTCAATAGGCTAAGAGAGGCTGGACTGAGGACTTGTAGGCCTGTTGTAAGGCAGGTCCTCACCAGACATCACCGGCAACAACGTCGACTATGTTGCTGGACCAGACAGGACTGGCAAAAAGTGCTCTTCACTGAAGAGTCACGGTTTTGTCTCACCAGGGGTGATGGTCGGATTTGCGTTTACCGTCGAAGGAATGAGCGTTACACCGAGGTCTGTACTCTGGAGCGGGATCGATTTGGAAGTGGAGGGTCCGTCATGGTCTGGGGCGGTGTGTCACAGCATCATCGGATTGAGCATGCTGTCATTGCAGGCAATCTCAACGCTGTCCGTTACATTGAAGACATCCTCCTCCCTCATGTGGTACCCTTCCTGCAGGCTCATCCTGACATGCTCATTCTGTGCGTGATTTCCTGCAAGACAGGAATTTCAGTGTTCTGCCATGGCCAGCGAAGAGCCCGGATCTCAATCCCATTGAGCACGTCTGGGACCTGTTGGATCGGAGGGTGAGGGCTAGGGCCATTCCCCCCAGAAATGCCTGGGAACTTGCAGGGGCCTTGGTGGAAGTGTGGGGTAACATCTCACAGCAAAAACAAGCAAATCTGGTGCAGTCCATGAGGAGGAGATGCACTGCAGTACTCAATGCAGCTGGTGGCCACACCAGATACTGGATCTTACTTTTGAGTTTGACCAACCCTTTATTCAGGGACACATTATTCAATTTCTTGTAGTCACATATCAGTGGAACTTGTTCAGCTTACGTCTCAGTTGTTGAATCTTGTTATGTTTGTTACAAATATTTACACATGTTAAGTTTGCTGAAAATAAACGCAGTTGACAGTGAGAGGACCTTTTTTTGCTGAGTTTATATACATTTTTTATTCCGATTTTTTAGGGAGTACTTGTCACGTCCTTACCTTAGTTCCTTTTTTATGTCTCTGTTTTAGTTTGGTCAGGGTGTGAGTTGGGGTGGGCATTCTAGGTTTTGTAGTCTAGGTTTTGTATTTTTATGTGTTTGGCCTGGTATGGTTCCCAATCAGAGGCAGCTGGCAATCATTGTCTCTGATTGAGAACCATACTTAGGCAGCCTGTTTTCCCACTATGGGGGTGGGTAGTTGTTTTCTGTCTTTGTGCGTCTGCACCAGACAGAACTGTTTAGTTTGTTCCGCTTTGTTGTTTTTTTGTTCTAGTTTCTTTATTAAATTTACCATGAACACGTATCACTCTGCACCTTGGTCCTCTCCTTCCAACAGCCGTTACACTACTGCAGCACCCCCAGCACCCCTACTTCTTGCGGCTATGCTCAGAGTGGAGTAGGAAGAGGTTAAAATTGCATGCGTCTGTCTGGGATGCTAGGTTGTCGGGTCTGATTTGAGGTCTGATTCACTGTCTTAATCATGATCCCTCAGGGCTGGACTTCATGTTACCAAAATAAACTTCTAACTCCATGATGCCTTCTGTTGACTCTCAATCTGGCATGCATGCACACACACTCTGGCACGCACACACACAGACACACAGAAATTCCTCTCAGAAAACATCATTATCCACTATCTCTAAGTGATTTATTTTGTTTAATTTTGTGTTAAATCAAATTCCGTGATAAATCAGACAAGCAGGATAATTCATAAATTCATTTTGGGACTGAAACCTCTCTGGCCCCTTTCTTCTATCTTCACAGGCCACTAACTGAGCCCCAAATGGCACCCTATTCCCTGTATAGTGCTCTACTTTTGACCAGGGCCCATAGTGTATTATAAAAGGAATAGGGTGCCATTTGAGACGCATCCTCTATGTAAATATGAGCCAATGGGTTTGGAGTTTTCCCATTACCCTCAGCTCACCTCCCATCATCCTCCATTTGGACTGAAGATGCTCAGACGGCCTGTCTTATAAAGATGTAACGGACACACACACACACACACACACACACACACACACACACACACACACACACACACACACACACACACACACACACACACACACACACACACACACACACACACACACACACACACACACACACACACACACACACACACACACACACACACACACACACACACCTGTATTCACACACTCACCTGAGCTCCTCGAATATTTCTTTCACTTTCTCTTTCTCTCTAACTATAATAATTTACAGGCCATGTTCTGTGGCTTATTGAGATTACTATTATGCAGCTGTCCGCTCTCACTGCTCTCACTGCTCTCACTGCTCTCTCACTTGTCTAACCTCGCTAATACAATGGAAAACGGTGGGATTGAGCTGTAAATTTCTACTCCATACCCGTCAGACTCAGAGACGCTAATAGATACATTTTTCTGGAGCTCATTCATTTAGATTTTATGACTTCAGGTCATCGGGTCATTGTGGAGGGTTGGTTGTGGAGGTCGACCGATTATGCTTTTTAAACACTGATACCGATACAGATTATTGGAGGACCAAAAAAAGCCATTTTTATTATTTATTTGTAATAATGACAATTACAACAATACTGAATGAACACTTATTTTAACTTAATATAATACATCAATAAAATTAATTTAGCCTCAAATAAATAATGAAACATGTTCAATTTGGTTTAAATAATGCAAAAATAAAGTGTTGGAGAAGAAAGTAAAAGTGCAATATGTGCTATGTAAGAAAGCTAACGTTTCAGTTCCTTGCTCAGAACATGAGAACATATGAAAGCCGGTGGTTCCTTTTAACACGAGTCTTCAATATTCCCAGGGAAAGAAGTTTTAGGTTGTAGTTATTATAGGAATTATAGGACTATTTCTCTCTATACCATTTGTATTTCATTAACCTTTGACTATTGGATGTTCTTATAGGCACTATAGTATTGCCAGTGTAACCGTATAGCTTCCGTCCCTCTCCTCGCTCCTCCCTGGGCTCGAACCAGGAACACAACGACAACAGCCACCCTCGAAGCAGCGTTACCCATGCAGAGCAAGGGGAACAACCACTCCAAGTCTCGTTTGAAACGCTATTAGTGCGCACCCCTCCAACTAGCTAGCCATTTCACATCGGTTACACAAGCCTATTCTCGGGAATTGATAGGCTTAAAGTCATAAACAGCGCAATGCTTGATGCACAACGAAGAGCTGCTGGCAAAATGCACGAAAGTGCTGTTTGAATGAATGCTTACGAGCCTGATGGTGCCTACCATTGCTCAGTCAGACTGCCCTATCAAATCATAGACTTAGTTATAACATAAAAACACACAGTAATACGAGCCTTAGGTCATTAATATGGTCGAATCCGGAAACTATCATCTCGAAAAGAAGACGTTTATTCTTTCAGTGAAATACAGAACTGTTCCGTATTTTATCTAAGGGGAGGCATCCATTAGTCTAAAAGTTCCTGTTACATTGCACAACCTTCAATGTTACGTCATAATTAAGTTCTGGCAAATTAGGCCGCCCAAACTGTTGAATATACACTGACTCTGCATGCAATGAACGCAAGAGAAGTGACAACATTTCACCTGGTTAATATTACCTGCTAACCTGGATTTCTTTTAGCTAAATATGCAGGTTTAAAAATATATACTTCTGTGTACTGATTTTAAGAAAGGCATTGATGTTCATGGTTAGGTACACATTGGAGCAACGATACGCACGGCATCGATTATATGCAACGCAGGACACACTAGATAATATCATCAACCATGTGTAGTTAACTAGTGATTATGGTTGATTGATTGATTGTTTAATGCTAGCTAGCAACTTACCTTGGCTTACTGCATTCGCGTAACATGCAGTCTCCTCGTGGAGTGCAATGAGAGGCAGGTGGTTAGAGGCGTTGGACGAGTTAACTGTAAGGTTGCAAGATTGAATCCCCCGAGCTGACAAGGTGAACATCTGTCGCTCTGAACGAGGCAGTTAACCCACCGTTCCTAGGCCATCATTGAAAATAAGAATGTGTTCTTAACTGACTTGCCTAGTTAAATAAAGATTAAATAAAGGTGTAAAAAAACAACAAAAATTGGCTAAATCGGTGTCCAAAAAAGCGATTTCCGATTGTTATGAAAACTTTAAATCAGCCCTAATTAATCGGCCATTCCGATTAATCGAGCGACCTCTAGTTGGTTGAGTCAATGTCACTCAACAGAAGGGGACTGGTAAGAGAGAGGAATAAAGGTTCATATCCGCATTAGTGTGAAGAAATGGCTCTGTGAATTTTTATTTCAATAACTGAGGTGTTTCAATATCACTCAGATAATATCTTCTGCGTGGATGACGGGGTTGAGCTATTTTCCTCCTCAAATCACAATGTGCATTATCATATGCAGTAAGCTGTAAAGGTCAAATCTGTTTTTCAAAACCCTGAACGTGTCACTTGGTAAGCTTGGAGGAATGTCTGTTTTCTTTAGTTTTCTTTAGAGGTGAGAATAATATCAATATTTTAGGTTATTTTTTACCCTGGCTGAGAAAGTTTCCCTCAAGCCCCATACCTCACCACCTGAGTATGTGAGTTTGTGTGTGTGTGAGAGAAATACACACAAACACTGGGTCAAACCTTACCTCTGAATGCACTTGGAGTGTTTTCAAATAACAGAGTCAGTAGGAAAATGTACTGTATCCTCTCTCTCTTTTTGTGACGTTTTCCAAAAACTCTGTTAAATATCTGCTCCGAATTAAGATTCAAAGATGTCTGCAGGAATAATGGGGTGTCAGCTATGACATGACACGTTGAGTTAAAAAAGTATTAAACAGAGTTAAAACACAGGTCAAAGGCCGGCAGAGGTCTGTATTCCAGGGCAGAGTCAATAAGGTACAGAGCAGCAGGCAGGCTCGGGTTCAGGACAGGTAGAGGTTCGTAAATGGGTCCGAGTCAGGCAGGTACAGAATGGCAAGCAGAATGGTCAGAACCGGGGAAACTAGGAAAGAGAACTTGAGAAAGCAGGGAGATGGGAAAACACGCTGATAAGAACTAACAAGACAAACTGGCAACAAAAACAGAGAACACAGGTAGAAATACACTGGGGATAATGAGGAAGATGGGCAACTCTTGGAGGGGGGTGGAGACCAGCACAAAGACAGGTAAAAAAAATCTGACAGCAATATCTTCCTTTGTAGCCAATTCAATTGCAGAAGTTTTAATCAAATAATAATTCATAAGCAAAATTGCTATCAGTGAAAACCCAAACTAATTGATAGGGCTACAGATCCCTTGACTTTTTCCACATTTCGTTAGGTTACAGCCTTTTTCAAATTTGTATATATTTGAAACAATACCCCATAATGACAAAGCAAAAAGTGTTTTTTATTTATTTTTGAAAACGTATTAAAATTAAATAACAGAAATACCTTATTTGAATATGTATTCAGGATGTTTGCTATTAGACTCGAAATTGAACTCAGATGCTTGAACTTGAACTTTTTTTTCCATTGATCATCCTTGAGACATTTCTACAACTTGATTGGAGTCAACCTATGGTAAATTCAATTGATTGGACATGATTTGGAAAGGCACACACCTGTCTATATAAGGTCCCAAAGTTGATAGTGCATGTCAGAGCAAAAAATAAGCCGTGAGGTCAAAGGAATTGTCCGTAGAGCTCCGGGACAGGATTGTGTCAAGGCACAGATCTGGGGAAGGGTACTAAAACATGTCTGCAGAATTGAATGTCCCCAAGAATACAGTGGCCTCCATCATTATTAAAAGGAAGAAGTTTGGAACCACCAAGACTCTTCCTAGAGCTGGCCAGACGGAAGACACTCCTCAGTAAAACGCACATAACAGTCCGCTTGGAGTTTGTCAAAGGCACCTAATACTCACAGAACATGAGAAACAAGATTCTCTGGTCTGATGAAACCCACTAAGATTGAACTCTTTGGCTTGAATGCCAAGGATCACGTCTGGAGGAAACCTGGCACCATCCCTACAGTGAAGTATGGTGGTGGCAGCATCATGCTGTGGGGATGTTTTTTGATGGTAGGGACTGGGAAACTATTCAGGATCGGGGCAAAGATGAACGGTGCAAAGTACAGAGAGATCCTTGATGACAACCTGCTCCAGAGCGCCCAGGACCTCACACTGTGGCGAAGATTCACCTTCCAACAGGAAAACAACCCTAAACACAACGCAGGAGTGTCTTCGGAACAAGTCTCTGAATGTCCTTGAGTGGCCCAGCCTGAGCCCCGACTTGAACCCGATCGAAAAACTCTGAAGAGATCTGAAATTAGCTGTGCAGCAACGCTCCCCATCCAACCTGACAGAGTTTGAGAGGATCTGCAGAGAAGAATGGGAGAAACTTCTCAAATACAGGGGTGCCAAGCTTGTAGTGTCATACCAAAGAAGACTCAAGGCACAATCGCTGCCAAAGGTGCTTCCACAAAGTACTGAGTAAAGGGTCTGAAAACTTTTTTAAAGAGGAAACATTTCTAAAAACCTGTTTTTGCTTTATCATTATGGGGTATTGTGTGTAGATTGATGAGGATTTATTTAATTTAATGCATTTAAGGCAGTAACGTAACAAATGTGGAAAAAGTCAAGGGGTCTGAATACTTTCTGATGGCACTGCATGTGGGTGTTTGGTAATGGAATTTCAACGTACATGGCAATGTTTCTTAAACATATAGAAGGATCAAATGATCCTAAACGTAAGTGTTGATATTAGTTAGGGCTCTTCAACATTATTGTGATTTGAAGTATTTATAATACCTTGCAATACTTTTTCTAGTATGTTTTCTAAGACCCCTTTTCCATCTTTTGACAAGAAATCAAAGCTTTTTCTTATTCCCTTATTTTTAGGATGGAAAATTAGTTGGGGACTCATGGGTCCTTTTACATGGAAATGACTGTGTACACTTGCATCAGTAGTAGTGGTGGAAATGATTGGTAATGTAGAAATAACACAATATAATTCCTGTAGTAGCATATTTCCCTTCTCCCATCTCCTGTGACCATATGGTCCCATATACAGTTGAAGTCGGAAGTTTACATACATTAGCCAAATACAATTAAACTCAGTTTTTCACAATTCTTGGACATTTAATCCTAGTAAAAATCCCTGTTTTAGGTCAGTTAGGATCACCACTTTATTTTAAGAATGTGAAATGTCAGAATAATAGCAGAGAGAATTATTTATTTCAGCTTGTATTTCTTTCATCACATTCCCAGTGGGTCAGAAGTTTACATAAACTCAATTAGTATTTGGTAGCATTTCCTTTAAATTGTTTAACTTGGGTTAAACGTTTTGGGTAGCCTTCCACAAGCCTCCCACAATGAATTGGGTGAATTTTGGCCCATTCGTCCTTACAGAGCTGGTGTAACTGAGTCAGGTTTGTAGGCCTCCTTGCTCGCACACGCTTTTTCAGCCAGCCGTAGTCTGGCTTTTTTATGGCGGTTTTGGAACAGTGGCCTCCTCCTTTCTGAGCGGCCTTTCAGGTTATGTCCATATAGGACTCGTTTTACTGTCACAGAACGAGTCTCCTTCCTGAGCGGTATGACGGCTGTGTGGTCCCATGGTGTTTCTACTTGCGTACTATTGTTTGTACAGATGAACGTGGTGCCTTCAGGTGTTTGGAAATTGTTCCCAAGGATGAACCAGACTTGTGGAGGTCTAAAAAAAAAAAAAAAGGTCTTGGCTGATTTCTTTTAATTTTCCCATGATGTCAAGCAAAGAGGCACTGAGTTTGAAGGTAGGCCTTGAAATACATCCACAGGTACACCTCCAATTGACTCAAATTATGTCAATTAGCCTATCAGAAGCTTCTAAACAATGGCATCATTTTCTGAAATGTTCCAAGCTGTTTAAAGGCACAGTCAACTTAGTGTATGTAAACTTCTGACCCACTGGAATTGTGATACAGTGAATTATAAGTGGAATAATCTGTCTGTAAACAATTGTTGGAAAAATTACTTGTGTCATGCACAAAGTAGATGTCCTTTCCGACTTGCCAAATCTATAGTTTGTTAACAAGAAATGTGTGGAGTGGTTGAAAAACGAGTTTTATTGACTCCAACCTAAGTTCCTGTAAATGTCCGACTTCAACTGTATGAGGAGGACACATCTGCATATGGAATGAAGCCCTGGAGACATGACCAGAGCATATTCTCTTTCACATGAGACTCAGTGAAAGAGCAGGGAAATGCTGTGAATCGATGCAAGGCTTTGTAGTTTACTAAACATATAGGAATCCTGAGCACATGCAGGAAAGTGTTGTGACACGATGCAGAGCTTTGTAGCATAAATAAACCTATAGAGGTCCTATCTATGTGTATATTTCTATGAAGAGACCTGACAAGAGAATATATGCACCATTGTGGCCTCTAAAGTAAAGGAATTTTCAATTTAGTTCTGCGTGATAGATCTCTTATTTGAGTGAGCTAATGAGTATCTATCTGCCTGTAGGTTTAGAGAATTAAGGAAGAATGGTAACTTATTACTTGAACTATATGTCATACCAACGTCATGATATTTAGGAATTTGCCTACAGGTATAGATAGAGCTTTAATTAATCTACACCATTTAGATGACACGTACTGTGTCATAGGCCAGGGAAGGCCAGGAGCATGTTATGATCCTATACAGTATGCTAGATCATATAAAAGCGGCAACGCTGCTTGATGCTGAAGACGACAAAAACAACAATTCCTTCATGTTACATTAGAGTAAATTAGCAGACACTCTTATCCAGAGTACCTTAAAGTAGTTAGCGCATTTCATACTTTTTCATACTGGTCCCCCGTGGAGAATCGTACCAACCACCCTGTTGTTGCAAGCTCCATGTTTAATCAACTGAGCCACACGGGCCATGCTCTACCAATTGAGCCACGCATTTTTTTTCTTGGTTCATTCTTTATTCATGCAAACATACAGAGGTATCTGAAGCCGTCTGAAAAAAAGAAATTACTTGCGTGATGGGTTTCATATTGTGCCTGCAAATTAGGAGCAGTTGTCGGACACACCCCGCGCACTCCACAGATTCTCTTTATTTCTGTGTCATTTCAATATTTAATTGGTGAGCTTTTCCATAATAAACGCTCCATAACCAGAGAAGAGGAAGCAGCACAGCTGTCGAGCGCTGGAGGGTGAAGCTGCGACACACACACACATACGCATGCAGGCACGCGTGTAAACAGCACACACACACACACACACACACGTTCTCTCGATTTCACTATCCCCCCTCTTTAGTTTTCACTCTCTTGCTTTGTCTCAATTTCATTACATATTTCTGCTTCTCTCTCACACAAACACATGGGCGCATATGCACGCACACACACGCTTATAGAGAACTTTTAGGATGGATTAAAGTAACAAATATGATAAAGAGATTTTTCACTGTTCTGATTTTTTCCCACATCATTATTCATTCCTCTGCTGTGTGCGAAACATTTGAAACAAGAGCAAAACTTCCAAATGATGTTAAGTTGTTTTTTGGCAGTGGCATTTTGGCAAAGAGGACAAATCAATACCAGAGCTACAAAACCCACTGAAGAGGAACTAAATAGGCATTTCACTTCACATCAAATCCTCATAAATAAGATTTTCTCCATAAAATATTCCCTGCGTCAACATTATCAATCAATTTTGGAGTAACAACAAACCAACTGAAAGTATAATTTAAAATATGCTTTAAGTGAGAAGTAGGCATTTGTCGGAAGCCAAAAAAGAAAGGAAATTCATGATGTCTACTCTACCAAGTTTTTCCAGCACACAGCTTTGTGTCACGTTCTGACCTTTATTTCCTTTGTTTTGTCTTTATTTAGTATGGTCAGGGCGTGAGTTGGGGTGGGTAGTCTATGTTTGTGTTTCTATGTTTTTTCTATTTCTGTGTTTGGCCTGATTTGGTTCTCAATCAGAGGCAGCTGTTTATCGTTGTCCCTGATTGAGAACCATATTTAGGTAGCCTGGGTTTTAATGTTGGTTTGTGGGTGTTTGTTTCCTGTGTCAATGTTTGCCACTCGGGACTGTTTAGTTTCCATTTCACTTTGTTATTTTGTATTTGTGTCATGTTCAGTCTTTTCTATTAAAAACATGGACACTTACCACGCTGCGTATTGGTCTGATCCTTGCTACACCTCTTCAGACGAAGAGGAGGAAATCTGCCGTTACACTTTGACCTACTACAGTAGGTCTGTTGGTCTATTGTACTTCAAATAATGTGTATGCAGGTTGCTTAGCATTAAAACCTTATCAAATAGCCAAATTCTGCACCCACAATAATTAACTTGTATGCAGTACAAGTTAAAGTATTGGATTCTTCACACACCACACTAATCCCATTCCACTACCCTTTAAAGCTTTTTTTAAGTATTTGAAAGCAAGCTTTGCTTTTATACTTACAAGACCATTATGCTTCATTGAGTGAGCTGTTTTTTTCTTGTAGTCATGTGGTGCCTGCCTGTATTTCCTTAAATCTTTATTTCAACAATACATGTCATTTTTTGGTTACTAGGTATCCAACATAACAACCATTAGCTTACCTGTGTAACACTGACATACTTTTTGAAAACATGGTCCTGTTTGATCAATTTCTGTGCTGATCAATGGGCAGTACTGTATATTTGAGGTGGGACCAAGTCACTATTATTCGAGTCACAAGCAAGTCTCAAATCATAAGATTCAAGGGTCAAAAGTCAAGTGCCAAGTAGAATGGGTCGAGTCTCGATTCAAGTTCAAGTCGTGCATTCAAGTCAACTTTTTTTCAAGTCAAGAAAAAAATATATATATACAGGCAATGACTTATTCAACGACAAATCTTTGTCTATTGAGGCTACCAAACAGCCCTTTTCATTATTTTGTCTACAACACATTTAGATTATGTAATTAACTTTAACAACAAATTCCAAACGCGAGCTTCATAAGTAAGTAATACATTTAAAAAAATGTTGACATACCAATAACAGTAAGCCTATGATAGTAATTATTGCTTGATTGACAGTATCCTGGTCCAATTAGAGGGCCGAGTGTGCCTTTCACTAGCCAATCTGTTTATTTTTCAAGTGCAACTCTGTGCAACAAAATTTATGACAAAACTTTACAAAACCTGGCCAGATAATTTCAAGTAATAAGTCTCAAGTCAAATCCAAGTCCCGAGTCTTGAGGATCCAAGTCTCAAGTTATTTTCTTTTCTTTCAAGTGGAGTCTCAAGTCATCAAATCTGTCAAATGAATATCTCTGTCAAATGAATATGTAGCTTAAAGTTATTTGTATTTTTTTACAAGGTAATTTGTACATGTAGGTAGGGTTAAATCTAATGTTAAGGTAAGATTTGAATGCAGAAAGCTGATCCAAGAGCAGCGCTGCCTTCTTTGGAACCTATCAGCATCAACACATGCTATAACAACGCACTTATTGAAAGTTCCCCCTATGTGGTGTTTTGGGAAAAGCATGTGATTACTTCGGGTCATTATAGAAACGATGCATTGTTAAACCACTCGTAAGCTTAAGTTCAATCGCTATAGGGAAACTGGACCCAGGCTATTACTTTCATAGACATGGCTATTTGCATATGGATTCTCCCTTTAAAGAGGGGAGGAATGTGAATATCAACAGCTACTTCACATTATGCACATACCGGTTCCTGTAAGTGACTCTCAAAGTACTAAACAGGTTGGCTGAGGGAGAATTTGGAAAGAACCCCCCCCCCTCTCTCCCCCCCCGCACACACACACACACACACAAATCCGGTCCCCCCCAGACTCCCCTCCAGGTTCTTACTTGTTGATAGCTTCTTCCCACACCAACATGTAAGTGACTTTTCGTAGCAGGTTATGAGAGCATTTTCGAAACATGCTGTAGACGTCTATGTTTGGTTCAAATTTGGTCCTCATTTCCGGACTGGCCTTGATTTGGCCTAACCATTAGATTTGGTCCTGTCTTTATTTCAACGTCTACAGATGTCCAATCTGAACCAATCATAGACATCTATGTTTCACAAGTTTGGACAGCACATTACAGTACAGTAGAGTGCTGGTTCTCAAACCTCTCCATGGGGAACCCAGTCCGTTCCATGTAATTGATCTATTCCAGAGCTAGCACACCTGACTCAACTTGTCCTCTAGCTCCTGCAATTGCAAGTTCAGAGCTACAGCAACATTTTGAAACTTCTGGGGCTCCCAGAGGAGAGGTTTGAGAACAACTGCAGTAGAGCACTGCAGAGTGCATTACAGTAAAACAAAGTTGAGAAATGATTTACAATATTCATTCAGAACTGAAAATATGTATTTTCCACTTCTGGAAAATATGTTTTTTCAACGTCAGGAAAATACACATTTTCAACATCCGGATTTTTTAAAACTTCAATGTCCGGAAAATACATATTTTAAACTTCCTGAAAATATGTATTTTCACCTTTCAGTCAGAACCTAAAATCACCTTAACTTCAACTTCTAGAAAATACATATTATAAACTTAATTTTGGAAGACACTGAAAAGTAACTTGAGACTTTGTATTAAAATGTCATGAAGAAAATGTCATTGACAGAGGAGGGTGTACTGAATTAATAAATCGTAAGGTAAGGGCTGGAAATTGTTCTGGATGCTCGAACAGCGATGTGTCAGCCTCGATCTAGCTAATTAGCTAGCCAGCTAGCATGTGTACACACTGAAATGCACAGCCTTTGCGCTACTTGCATGTGCATTGACTGAGTTAGATTAATTAAAGCTGTTTCTTAGAAAGAAAATTTGTTTTATCACCTACAGTTTGTGTTGTAACTTGTGAGATGCTGGTCTTGGTTGAGGAAAGGTAGGCTAGCTAGCAGTGTTTGTGCTGAAACTGACATCTGGCTACACACGTAGCTATCTAGCCACAATAACTGTATTTTGCCATTGCCGCAGGGCCTATTGCGTGACATGTATTATAAGTTAGCAGTGTGGCAGTTTCCCAAAGTTTGGTGTCGACTATGAACTGTACTTAGCTAATTAGCTAAGCATAGCTTTATGGAAGAATGTAACTTACTGTAGCTAGCAAGGATATATTGTTGACAATATATCCTATTCAGCTTATTTGTTTGTGATCTGATTTAGTTTACACAGATGTCTTCAGCCATATGGAAAAACCTTCCATACCAAAATATACCTAGCTGGCTAGCTTCCTTTGCTTGTAGCTTTCTTCTCATCTGACTGGTGTTAGCTAGCTAGCTACAGCTGCTCAGTGCAGGCTCCTCAGAGGAGGAAGGGGAGGACCATCCTCCACATTTAAGTGATCCGTTTTAGATAGAATTATACTAAATATATTAACGTCACCAAATACATTATTAAAACACTGTTTTGCAATGAACGTTTACAGTAGCCTCAACAGCACTCTGTAGGGTAGCACCATAGTATAGCCGGAGGACAGCTAGCTTCTGTCCTCGTCTTGGTACACTGACTTCAATACAAAACATAGGAAACTCATGGTTCTCACCCCCTTCCATAGACTTACACAGTAATTATGACAATTTATAGAGGACATCCTCCAACCTATCAGAGCAGTTGAACTGACATGTTGTCCTCCCATTTAAAGGAGCAGAGAATTAATCTAGTAAAGAAAGCATAAGCTACAGCTAGCTAGCACTGCAGTGCATAACATGTGGAGAGTAGTCGACTCAAAAAGACTTTAACTTTAACTTCTTAAAATATAAAGGAGAAGCAAGAGAGAGCGAGAGAGAGAGATATTTCATTTTTTTCACTTAATTTAGCCCACCCTGCCCAAACAGAGGTATGCTATGTTTGCTAGTTGGTTATGAATATCCAACACAACATTGGAACTCTTCCAAGTCAAGGTAAACTTTTGATTTTACAAATGTATTGCCACCGGGGTCTGCCAGTGTAACTGTTGCTGTAGACTGTAACATTACTGCATGATTGTAGCGGCTTTACAAAAGCATTAGGTCTATTAGCTATGTTGACTATGACATTACTTTAGCTAATATGGTGATGACGATATAGGTTGTGTGTAGAGGTTATGATATGATTTGGCTAGGAATTTTTTTTCGACTGGCCACATAACGCTGATTTGTTGTGCATTGAAGTCCACAAACGAAGGGAAAAAGTAAGAGAAGGAGAGCGCATAGATGCGAGAAGGAATACAGTCATGGCTAAAAATAGTTAACTGTGTTTATGAGTGATCAGGGGTGTATTCATTCCGCCGATCCTGATGAAAATCGTTTCTTAAATGGAAGCAAATGTAATGATACAGGGATAAACATAAAAACTCTTGTTTGCTACTTTTGGACTAATGATTACACCCTAGATCAGCTAGATGCAGGAAAGAGTGTGCAAGTTGGTTTTGAATGTGTCACTCTCTGTATCTCGACCAGTGTGCACCTACTTTGTAAACTTTCATTCATAGGCTAGGTTCTAGTAACCTCATGATGGGTATAGGGAAAATGTGATTATCATGTAGTAGTCTAAACCTATCGATGTTACTTCAACAAGTATTTCTCAACGGCTGGCCATGCCTTCCTCCTGGCTACTCCAACCTCGGCCAACAGCTCCTCACCCAAGCCTCTCCAGGTTCTCCTTTACCCAAATCCAGATAGCAGATGTTCTGAAAGAGCTGCAGAACCTGGACCCGTACAAATCAGCTGGGCTTGACAATCTGGACCCTCTTTTTCTGAAACTATCCGCCGCCATTGTCGCAACCCCTATTACCAGCCTGTTCAACCTCTCTTTCATATCGTCTGAGATTCCCAAGGATTGGAAAGCTGCCGCAGTCATACCCCTCTTCAAAGGGGGAGACACCCTGGACCCAAACTGTTACAGACCTATATCCATCCTGCCCTGCCTATCTAAGGTCTTCGAAAGCCAAGTCAACAAACAGGTCACTGACCATCTCGAATCCCACCGTACCTTCTCCGCTGTGCAATCTGGTTTCCGAGCCAGTCACGGTTGCACCTCAGCCACGCTCAAGGTACTAAACGATATCATAACCGCCATCGATAAAAGACAGTACTGTGAAGCCGTCTTCATCGACCTTGCCAAGGCTTTTGATTCTGTCAATCACCATATTCTTATCGGCAGACTCAGTAGCCTCGGTTTTTCTGATGACTGCCTTGCCTGGTTCACCAACTACTTTGCAGACAGAGTTCAGTGTGTCAAATCGGAGGGCATGCTGTCCGGTCCTCTGGCAGTCTCTATGGGGTTGCCACAGGGTTCAATTCTCGGGCTGACTCTTTTCTCTGTATATATCAATGATGTCGCTCTTGTTGCGGGCGATTCCCTGATCCACCTCTACGCAGACGACACCATTCTGTATACTTCCGGCCCGTCCTTGGACACTGTGCTATCTAACCTCCAAACGAGCTTCAATGCCATACAACACTCCTTCTGTGGCCTCCAACTGCTCTTAAACGCTAGTAAAAACCAAATGCATGCTTTTCAACCGGCTTGTGTTCCATCCTATTCAGATGTATATTTCTCACAAGGCTTTCACTCATATGTATTTGTTTTTCTGCCACTTTATCTTGTCAACCATTTTATTTCCTTTGTTTGGCTTTTACTGACTATTATTTTAAGTGTTTGGAAGATATTGTGTGGGTTGTTTGATACCATATTTCAATGTAAGTATAGTTAGTTATAACTTGAATAAATCCAGGGTAAAATGAAATGTTCTGACCTTCAATAGAAAGACTTAACACTTGCATGTCTCTATTTAAATACAAATATGTATAAATTGTATATAAAATATTTCTTTTAGGGTAAATTTCTACTACAGTTTAACATTTGTATTGAAATTAAGTTGTAAATACATTTTGAGATTATATGCACATTTTCTGAGCTTTTTTCTTCAAAAAAATGTTAGGTGACACTTGAGTCTCTGAACACTGTATATCAATATGTTTATTAATCATTTTTGTTACTGTATTGTATGCCTTGTCTCCTGCTTCACCAATGTCTGTCATTGTCATAAGCATTATCATCATTGATGTCTTTAGATCAAGTGCTAATATTGTCTTTTCTGTATTTGATATGGAGACATTTAAATCCATGCCATGTATATTGCTGATCAGATTGAATGGATGGATGTTGGTGTGAGATGTACAGTTGATCATAAGAAAAGCATCTCAGTTTCTACTTCACGTGAGAAAGCTCTAGCCCTTTTGAAATTGATCCGAGATGTCTTTTGAGATATGTCTGTATGTCAAGCAGTTGTAGAAGTTTATACAGTATGTTGTACTTATTTTTAACTGTCTCATCAGCATACAAAGTACAGTAGTTTTAATTGGGTTAGTTTTAAACTATTGATAACAGATGTATTATGGATGCAATATTTGTAAGTCGCTCTGGATAAGAGCGTCTGCTAAATGACTTAAATGTAAATGTAAATGTAACCGTTCGCTGCCTGCACCCGCACACCCGACTAGCATCACCACCCTGGATGGTTCCGACCTAGAATATGTGGACATCTATGAGTACCTAGGTGTCTGGCTAGACTGTAAACTCTCCTTCCAGACTCATATCAAACATCTCCAATCTAAAATCAAATCTAGAGTCGGCTTTCTATTCCGCAACAAAGCCTCCTTCACTCACGCCGCCAAACTTACCCTAGTAAAACTGACTATCCTACCGATCCTCGACTTTTCATCTACAAAATAGCTTCCAACACTCTACTCAGCAAACTGGATGCAGTTTATCACAGTGCCATCCGTTTTGTTACTAAAGCACCTTATACCACCCACCACTGCGACCTGTATGCTCTAGTGGGCTGGCCCTCGCTACATATTCGTCGCCAGACCCACTGGCTCCAGGTCATCTACACGTCCATGCTAGGTAAAGCTCCGCTTATCTCAGTTCACTGGTCACGATGGCAACACCCACCCGTAGCACGCGCTCCAGCAGGTGTATCTCACTGATCATCCCTAAAGCCAACACCTCATTTGGCCGCCTTTCGTTCCAGTTCTCTGCTGCCTGTGACTGGAACGAATGGCAAAAATCGCTGAAGTTGGAGACTTTTATGTCCCTCACCAACTTCAAACATCTGCTATCTGAGCAGCTAACCGATCGCTGCAGCTGTACATAGTCTATCGGTAAATAGCCCACCCGATTTTACCTACCTCTTCCCCATACTGTTTATATTTATTTACTTTTCTGCTCTTTTGCACACCAGTATCTCTACCTGTACATGACCATCTGATCATTTATCACTCCAGTGTTAATCTGCAAAATTGTAATTATTCGCCTACCTCCTCATGCCTTTTGCACACAATGTATATAGACTCTCTTTTTTTTCTACTGTGTTATTGACTTGTTAATTGTTTACTCCATGGGTAACTCTGTGTTGTTGTCTGTTCACACTGCTATGCTTTATCTTGGCCAAGTTCGCAGTTGCAAATGAGAACTTGTTCTCAACTAGCCTACCTGGTTAAATAAAGGTGAAATATATATTTTTATTAAATACGTTGAACTGGGTGAATGGAATATGAACAGCAGTCATCCAATATGCTGTAATAGAAATAAGGCCATGCTCATAAAAAAATATATAAACTTCAACGGCAGCACCGACAGCCACTGTAGCTGCTAGCCTGCTGCTAGCTAGCTGATGCTGTTGCGCAGCAACCAAGTGGCTGGTACCTGGTTTAGAACTCTGAGATACAGCTGAAAAGTTGTTAGCATTAGCAGAAAGTAGAAATGCTACAAAAAGGTAGCACATCATTGGTTCTTAATGGACAGAAATGAACATGTTGAGAGCGATACATTTAATATAAACGTTTGCACCTACCAGATGTGTAAAAAGTACCCAATTGTCATACTTGAGTTAAAGTAAGGATAGCTAAATAGATAATTACTCAAGTAAAAGTGAGTCACCCAGTAAAATACTACTTGAGTAAAAATCTAAAAGTATTTGGTTTTAAATATAGTATGTATCATAAGTAACTTTGAATGCTAAAATATACTTAAGTATTAAAAGTGAAAGTTGTAATATGCATGTGTAATCATACTGAATTGTAATTGGATGCATTTTACCGCCATGTCATACTGTGTTATGATTGGTTAAGACCACCCAAACGGTTAGGTTATGGTCAGTTTGATCCTGGTTGGCAATACGTGAACATGACAGTTATACCTAGGATAGGATAAGTAATCCTTCTCACCCCCCTAAAAGATTTAGATGCACTATTGTAAAGTGGCTGTTCCACTGGATGTCATAAGGTGAATGCACCAATTTGTAAGTCGCTCTGGATAAGAGCGTCTGCTAAATGACTTAAATGTAAATGTAAAAATGTATAGCTAGCTAATAAAGAGCTACGTTAAGAAATATCCTGTAGTACTGCATTATATTATTTTGTACAAAGTGTACAAAACATGGTGTCAGAGTAAAAGGTCTTAAAATATGAATTTTTCTGGAGTTCCTTTACCTCGAATGGACTGGGACTCTACAAACTTACCCAAATGCATGGCGTAAGTACAAACAGCATGTGAAGCTAATGTTCACGGGTCCTCTGAAGGACAGAGGAGAAGAGGAAAAATGCAGCTACCTGCTCCTTGAGTCGGTGAAAAAGGAGAGATATTTACAACACATGGACACTTACCGAGGCTGAATCAAAGGTACTGAAAACATACTATGATCGTTTTGAAGCATATGTTGCTCCGAAGACCAATACGATATTCGCTAGGTACAAATTCCATGAGAAAGTACAGGGAGCTAGCGAGTCTTTTGAACAGTTTGTGACAGAGCTGTGTCTGCTTGTGAAAGATTGTGATTATGCAAACAAGGATGAGATGGTCAGGGACCGTATTGTATTTGGAATACACTCACCGCGAGTGAGAGAGAAACTTTTTAATGTTAGGTCTGACGTAACACTGGACAAAGCCATCGACATAGCCAGATCTCACAGGCTCAGATGAAAACCATTTCGCACGGCAGCACGAGCGCATCACATGAACAAGCAGTGCATGCAGTCAGGCAGACATCGAAGCACACCTCCGGTGCACAGAGAGCGCATTTTAGAATGGAGAAAGACATAACTCCAAAACAGAGTGACACAGACTCAAAACGCCCCAAAACATGTGGATATTGTGGATACAAAGTGCAAGGTGAACAAGGAAATTGCCCAGCTAAAGGCAAACAGTGTACTAAATGTGGACAATGGAGTCACTTTGCAAAAGTGTGCAGAGCTTACCATGGGAAAGCAGTACACACAGAGAGTGAATATGAAATGTCAAACACTGATGAACGGTTTATTGATTCAGTTACACAGAAAAGTCAAATATCAGAGACAGAGCAAGCCTTTGCTGACATTGAGATAGGAACACAAGGCACAGAGCTAAAGTTCAAACTAGACACTGGTGCACAAGTAAACATTATTCCCCTAAATAAGTACCACAGCTTGACATCCGAGTGCGAGCTGCAGCCCACCACACGCAGACTGACTGGTTATGGTGGTGAACAGCTCCCAGTAAAAGGCACATGCACTTTCAAATGACACTAGAGCACCTGCAGTGCTAGGTCTTAAAGCATGTTTAGACATGGACCTCATCAAGCTAGTTTTATCAGTGACAGCACCAGTAGAGGCAGACAATGTACTGGAGGAGTTTGCTGATGTTTTTAAAGGAATAGGATTATTCCCAGGAGAATGTACCATTCACCTTGACCCAGACGCAACCCCTGTGGTCTACCCACCAAGAAAGATTCCCCTTGCTCTCCGTGCCAGTCTGAAGAAAGAGTTGGAGAGCATGGAGCAATCTGACATAGTCACCAAGGTTACAGAACCGACTGACTGGGTAAACACCTTAGTGGTGTTGGAGAAACCACGCACAGGCAAGTTCCGAGTATGTCTCGACCCAAGAGACTTGAACAAGGCTATCAAACGCCCCCTTACCCTTTACCAATGCTAGATGACATCACACACAAGCTAGCGGGAGCACACTACTTCAGTGTCATGGACGGTAGATCAGGCTACTGGGCTATCAAGCTCACAGAAGAGTCATCTAAGCTCACAACATTCAACACACCGTTGGGACGATACAGGTTCCGTCGCCTGCCTTTTGGGATTATCTCAGCCCAAGACGAGTTTCAGCGAAAGACCGACGAAGTGTACAAAGGCCTCGACAGAGTTGTGGCCATTGTGAATGACATCCTTGTCTATGGTCGAACCAAAGAGGAGCACGACCGAAACCTCCTCGCAATGCTGCAAAGGTCCCGCGAGAGAGGAGTCCGGCTCAAGCCCAAGAAGAGCACAGTCGGCGCTACAGAGGTCACCTACTTCGGACATCTTCTCACAGCGACTGGAATCAAGCCAGATCCACAGAAGATCTCAGCCATAAAAGAAATGGAGCCACCAAAGAACCATGCAGAGCTGGTAACAGTGCTTGGAATGGTCAACTACTTAGCCAAGTTTGCTAAAGCAGTCCAGTGAGTTTCTCTGGGACAAGGAACACCACATTGCTTTCCAGAATGTGAAAGACTTGATCACAAGAGAACCAGGACCAATCCTTGTCTACTACGACCCTGACAAAGAGCTCAGACTCCAAGTGGACGCGTCAAAGTATGGACTAGGTGCAGTGCTACTGCAAGAAGGAAAGCCCATCGGCTACGCTTCCAAATCTCTCACAAATTGTGAAGTCAACTACACTCAAATCGAAAGGGAGCTCTACACCATTCTGTTCAGTAAACGTTTCCATCAGTACATATATGGACGACAAGTCATTGTGGAATCCGACCACAAGCCCCTTGAGTCAATTATGTGGAAACCACTAGCCGCAGCCCCGCCAAGGCTACAGAGAATGATCCTTCAACTACAAAATTATGACTTCACAATCACTCACCGTCCAGGCAAAGACATCCCTGTCGCTGACACACTCTCCGGGAAGTTTCTTACCTATAAGGACAGCAGCCTCAGTGAAGGCATGGACATGCACGTGCACACTGTGTACAGCAACTTACCAGTTAGTGACACAAAACTGAAGGAGATCCAAGCAGAAACGGAAAAGGACTCTCAACTCGCACAGCTGAGGAAAGTCATACTGGATGGATGGCCTGAGGAGAGGAGAAAATGCCCTCACAGCGTCTCAGAATTCTGGAACCATCGTGATGAACTATCACAGATCAACTGAATAATTTTCAAAGGAGAGAATATCATCATTCCTACCAGTCTCAGAGAAGAGATTTTGACAAAGATCCATGCTGGACATGGACATGGAAAAGTGCAAACAGAGAGCATGGGACATTTTGTTTTGGCCCGGAATGTGCAAACAAATAAAGGACATTGTTGGTAAATGCGCCATATGTCTTGAACGACGCCCCTCAAACACCAAAGAGCCAATGTTACCTCACTGTATCCCAGACCGACCATGGCAGGTCGTGGCAACCGATCTGTTCACCTGGAACAACGAGGACTACATCGTAACAGTGGACTACTACAGCAGATACTTCGAACTCGACAAGCTTCACAGCACCAGATCAGCAGCTGTGATACACAAGCTGGAAGCAGCCTTTGCCAGGCATGACATTGTAGAGACTTTAATATCTGACAATGGGCCCTGTTACAAATCAAATGAGTTTGAATCCTTCACAAAAGCATGGGAGTTTACACATGTCACCACAAGCCCACATTACCCTCAAAGTAATGGACTTGCTGAAAAATCTGTGCAGATTGCGAAATCACTCATGGATAAAGCAAAAGCAGACAAGAGAGAACCCTACCTCAGTCTCCTTGAATACCGGCAACACTCCAGTTGACAACTTCAAATCACCAGCCCAGCTGTTGATGAGCCGCAGCCTTCGCTCAAGCCTTCCCAGCACCAACCAGCAGCTGCAACCTGAGGTTGTCAGCTACAAGGAAATGCATGGAAAACGCGCACAGAGACAACAACAACAAACGCGATACTACGACAGGTCAGCTACACTACTGCCACCATTGATCGACGGAGAGTCAGTTAGAATTCAGGAGCATAGCCTCTGGAAGCCAGCAGTCGTCATCGAGCCAGCTGACACTGAGCATTCATATCACATCCGCACCGCAGAAGGAGCGGTGTACCACCGCAATCGTCGTCACCTACTTAACACAAAAGAACAACACACTGATGAAATGAACTGTTCCCCTGAAAGAGAACGTGATGGACTAAACACACACACACACAGCACGACATGCACCATACTTACCTGCAACACCACAAGAACTGTTGACTGACATAGAAGCATGCTCAGCATCATATTGCACAAGGCCAGGAAGAGAGGTCAAGACCAGAGCTGTCCTAGACCTGTGAAATGTCAAAGGGTGTAAGATGGATCGCTGCCCTAAAAGAGTTCCAGACTGTAAACTTGTTATTGAAAGTTCACTTGAAATGCTTTGTATTTGTTTGAAATGTTAAGATGTTATTTCTACAGTGAAAGCTGAGTTGCTGAGAATCCCTTGTCTGAAAAGTAACAGTATGTTGGATCATTGTTTCAGAGTCAGTTGATTCAGTTGGTGTAGTATGCAATATAAATGGTTACTTACCTTGAGTTCAAATTACAGAGCATGTATTTAAAAGAAACCCTTAAAATATGAAAAAAAAATATTTTGTTTTAAAAGAAGGGGATGTAATATTCATATGTGTAAACATACTGAATTGTAATTGGATGCATTTTACCGCCATATCATACTGTGCTACAGTGCCTTGCGAAAGTATTCGGCCCCCTTGAACTTTGCGACCGTTTGCCACATTTCAGGCTTCACACATAAAGATATAAAACTGTATTTTTTTGTGAAGAATCAACAACAAGTGGGACACAATCATGAAGTGGAACGACATTTATTGGATATTTCAAACTTTTTTAACAAATCAAAAACTGAAAAATTGGGCGTGCAAAATTATTCAGCCCCCTTATTAATAAATCCTCTTAGAACTCCCCATCCCGGATCCGGGATCGTGACTACGGCTCAAGCTCATTACCATAACGCACAATGCAAAAAAATATTCTTAGAAATATTTAACCTCCACACATTAACAAGTCCAATAGCTCAAATGAAAGATAAACACCTTGTTCATCTACCCAGCAAGTCAGATTTCTAAAATGTTTTACGGCGAAAACATAGCACATATTTATATTAGATCACCACCGAAACAAAAGACAAGCGGCGGCCATTTTGTCCCAGAAAAATTTAAATTTAAAAGTAGGATTAAAAAATAAATAATTCACTAACCTTTTGAAAATCTTCATCAGATGACAGTTATATTACATGTTACACAGTACATTTTTTTTTGTTTTCAATAATATGCCATTTATATCCATAAATCTCTGTTTACAATGACAACATTTCAAAAAATGCTACTCAAATGTCCGGAGAAATGATGATAGCTCCGACAGATAACGTCAGATAACAAGCAATAAACATTACTAAATATACATGTTCTACATATATTTACAAAGATACACTTATTCTTAATGCAACCGCTGTATTACATTTATTTTTTAACGTTACAGACATCGTTCACTGGGCTATACTATGAGTCGGCGCTCAGATATTAGCAGTATGTCTCCTCTACGTTTGGAGTCCACAGAAACCCAAAATAACCACATAAATATTCCCTTACCTTTGATGTTCTTCCATCAGAAGACGTAGAAGGAGTCAAACTTACCCAATACATTGTTTGGTTTCACGTTGTGTGTCTTTGTATTAGCATATGTTAACAGCTTCGGCTGAAATGCATCCAAAATGACTTCTGGTCCAGCACTCTTGCGCATCAAAACTTCCAATTTACATATTATATGTCCACTAAACTGGTCAAACTAATTGAAAAATCGAGCTTTATGATGTTTTTAGCATGTAGAACAAAGATCAGCGCGAACAGACAATCCGGCTTCAAATGCTGGACCATGGAAAAGAACGTACTCCAAATCGGCCGCACGCAATAGAGTGCCTGTTTTTCAGAGGGACACGAGCAATTTCGCCCGCCAAACGTCGAGGGCTCGTGGGATTCTCACAATGAACGTGCCATTTGAAAGCAGGCATCACGCTGAAGAGATAGAGACTATTCGTGGATCGGTAGCTGCCTGGGAATGGTGGGGGCCATGTCGTCAAAGTTGACCCAACTTTTCTCTTCACAAGAGAGAGTTTGGGAGAAAGGCTGCCCTGAGAGTTCTGGTTTACATACAGACATAATTTTAACGGTTTTAGAAACTTTAGAGTGTTTTCTATTCAATAATAATGTTTATATGCATATATTAGCAATTTTGGGAAAAATATTTTCAGTTTACTATGGGCACGCACTTTCTCCAACGGGGGCAGTATAGAGGGGTAGTCTTAAGTTAATACTTTGTAGTGCCACCTTTTGCTGCGATTACAGCTGTAAGTCGCTTGGGGTATGTCTCTATCAGTTTTGCACATCGAGAGACTGACATTTTTCCCATTCCTCCTTGCAAAACAGCTCGAGCTCAGTGAGGTTGGATGGAGAGCATTTGTGAACAGCAGTTTTCAGTTCTTTCCACAGATTCTCGATTGGATTCAGGTCTGGACTTTGGCTTGGCCATTCTAACACCTGGATATGTTTATTTTTGAACCATTCCATAGATTTTGCTTTAGATTTTCCATCAGGTCTTTTTTCAGGTTTTCCAGAATGGTCCTGTATTTGGCTCCATCCATCTTCCCATCCATTTTAACCATCTTCCCTGTCCCTGCTGAAGAAAAGCAGGCCCAAACCATGATGCTGCCACCACCATGTTTGACAGTGGGGATGGTGTGTTCTGGGTGATGAGCGTGTTCTGGGTGATGAGCTGTGTTGCTATTACGCCAAACATAACGTTTTGCATTGTTGCCAAAAAGTTCAATTTTGGTTTCATCTGACCAGAGCACCTTCTTCCACATGTTTGGTGTGTCTCCCAGGTGTCTTGTGGCAAACTTTAAACAACACTTTTTATGGATATCTTTAAGAAATGGCTTTCTTCTTGCCACTCTTCCATAAAGGCCAGATTTGTGCAATATACGACTGATTGTTGTCCTATGGACAGAGTCTCCCACCTCAGCTGTAGATCTCTGCAGTTCATCCAGAGTGATCATGGGCCTCTTGGCTGCATCTCTGATCAGTCTTCTCCTTGTATGAGCTGAACGTTTAGAGGGACGGCCAGGTCTTGGTAGATTTGCAGTGGTCTGATACTCCTTCCATTGCAATATTATCGCTTGCACAGTTCTCCTTGGGATGTTTAAAGCTTTGGAAATCTTTTTGTATCCAAATCCGGCTTTAAATTTCTTCACAACAGTATCTCGGACCTGCCTGGTGTGTTCCTTGTTCTTCATGATGCTCTCTGCGCTTTTAACGGACCTCTGAGACTATCACAGTGCAGGTGCATTTATACGGAGACTTGATTACACAAAGGTGGATTGTATTTATCATCATTAGTCATTTAGGTCAACATTGGATCATTCAGAGATCCTCACTGAACTTCTGGAGAGAGTTTGCTGCACTGAAAGTAAAGGGGCTGAATAATTTTGCACGCCCAATGTTTCAGTTTTTGATTTGTTAAAAAAGTTTGAAATATCCAATAAATGTCGTTCCACTTCATGATTGTGTCCCACTTGTTGTTGATTCTTCACAAAAAAATACAGTTTTATATCTTTATGTTTGAAGCCTGAAATGTGGCAAAAGGTCGCAAAGTTCAAGGGGGCCGAATACTTTCGCAAGGCACTGTATGATTGGTTAAGAAGACCCAAATGGTTAGGTCATGGTCAGTTTGATCCTGGTTGGCGATATGTGAACATGCCAGTTATAGCTAGCTAATAAAGGGCTACGTTAAGAAATATCCTGTAGTACTGCATTATATTATTTTGTACAAAGTGTACAAAACAAAAGTATTAATAATGTTAAGCTGAGCAGAAGGCACGATTTACATTTTTTTTTAAATGTACGAATAGCCAGGGGCTATCTCCAACACTGACATTATTTACAAATTAAGATATGTGCTTAGTGAGTCTGCCAGATCAGAGGTAGTAGGGATGACCAGGAATGTTCTCTTGATAAGTGTGTGAATTGGACCGTTTTCCTCTACTGCTAAGCATTCAAAAAGTACTTTTGGGTGTCAGGGATGTATGGAGTAAAATGTGCATTATTTTCATTAGGAATGTAGTTAAGTAAAAGTTGACAAATATAAGTAGTAAAGTACAGATACCCCCCAAAACTATTTAAGTAGTACTTTAAAGTAGTTTTACATAAGTACTTTGCACCACTGGCAAATACAAGCATTTCGCTACACTCGCATTAACATCTGCTAACCATGTGTATGTGACAAATACATTTGATTTGATTTGACCTACAAACTTTGTCAATCAGACATTTTTTAAAGTCCAATGGTCTAGGTAGGTACAGAAAATACTCTGAAAACTAGATTGCTAATGACCCTGTTAAAAAAATCTGGTATGTGGTTCTCGGTAACTGCCGGATGGCTGATGAGGAGAGGCAGGGAGTGTGTTGTGTACCTCCAAATTGATTTGTGAATTTTCTTTGAGATTGGTGTCATATCAGCTTTGAGATGATGGTAGGGAGATTTGAAATTTACATTGAGCTTCATCCAATACCATAATATTGGGGGCTACCACAATAATAGATGGAAATAATGTTTGGCTTGAGGGAGAAGAAAAAAAATCCCTGGGGGAAAAAGTCTTTAGACAATTGAAATATGAAAGTACCTCATGGTACAAATGGAAAGCATAATTGACTGTGAAAAAGCAAACACATCTACAAATGGAAAGGATAATTGACTGTGAAAAAGCAAACACATATACGTGTACTCATTCATATGAAGAGCTCTCAAACCATTAAGTGCCATTCACCGTGTCTACACCACAGCCTGCTACCTAACCAACACAAGAGCGCAACAGGCTAGGGCCACTCAACTAACACAACCTGACTGAGAGCACTGTTTGCAAATGGATCTGCGAAAGATAATTTTCTCTCCAAAATGCCAAGAGCAAACAATAACAAACAAGATTGAAAAAAAATGGAAGTTATCCCAACGTGCTTCTAGGCTTTTGAGGACATTGGGGCTGAGAAGGATTTGTCCCATTTGCGAGGTCCCCCACTGACCCAATGTCTCCACGAACTTGAATAATAACAAAGGGCCTACAGACACTGGGAGTGAAAATTAGATTGTTATGACAGCACATTGAGGGTAACCTGGACCTTTTGGTGTAGTTTCGTAATGGAGTAGAATAAATAGAGCTGCTGTGTGAATAAGCTCCATCCCCCTGCAGCGTGGAAGTGAGAAGGGAGAGAAAGAGAGCTGGTAGAGAGGGAAGAGCAGTAATGTGTTTTAGATGGGACTGTGTTATTTGTTTGACCAATGTCATGTGACATCACACCACCTGTTGGAGTTGAGTAGAAGTTTCTCTGCACACTGCCTAGTGAATTATAACTTTTCCATTTTATAGCCCTAAATCGAAACTAAACTATGCATTTGAGGAATATTCTATGTATGTGACATTGGCAAGCCTGCACAGATTTGAAACAAACACCTAGTCATGAATACAATAATCAACATAGAACTTTGTTATTATCTGGAGGATTATGAGTAGCATTATAATACGAGGGGAAAGTTCCCCCATTAGACAGAACATTCAGATCTAATTTTCCCTTCATGTAATCCTTAAACACGTCAGACACACTAAAAGTATAGCTGCAGGCTGTTTGAGTTGGAACGCAATGACTTGTGCACACAGGGAACAAATGTGCTTCTATGTTGTATTGTTATTTACAGAGGTCAATAGAAGTCTGAGTCTACATCCCAAATGGCACCTAAAAGTAAGAGGGAAGAGAGATATAGAAAAAAGAGAAATAGAGAGAGAGACAAATAGAACAAAGGGATAGAGAAGAGAGAGAAAGCAGATTTGTCAAGTCAGAATTTTCAGATGACTTACAGAGGTTATCAGGCTACTGATTCAGCATACTGCATATACAGTATGTATATACAGTATGCACGTTTAAGTTTGCCAGACAACAGTTATGGATGAACAAAAGCTTTCAGATTAATATAAAAGAGAAAGAGACAGTATCACATCAGTCTCTTGTCAAGGAGAATCAGAGAAATGTTATGTCGTTGATCTGATTCTCTGAATGTTGGTTTCGGTATCTTGTTTCTCTGAATGTCATTCCATTACATTACTGTCAATGCGGTCTCCAACAAGTGCACAGACATGATAGTGTCTAGTGTTAGTAGTGGGAATGGAGAGTGATGGTAGCTTGACATATCCTCATCTGTCAGCCCTCTCAGATCACTGCTCTGTGGATGAGTGGGAGAGTGAACAATAGCACTGCAGCAGGCAAGGGCATCACAAACAGCAGTATGCCTCAGGCCTAGACACTGATCTCAGGTCAGTTTGCATTCCCCCCTCTAATGCTTAAGGTTGGGATCTGTGTGTAGGCCAGCTGATCCTAGATCTGTGCCTAAGGGCATCTTCAACAATGAGTAACACCTGTAACATCTGCCCCTGCAGGATGCCATTGCAACCACAAGGGGAACTTTTCACCATTATGATTGATAGGGAGCTTCAAAGGGCAAGAGTAAGCTAGTGCTTACTGATTTCTGCTTTGATCCTTCCCCCTTGTCTGGCCTCTGCCCAACCATCCCTGTTTCTCCTGGATCTTTGGCTCTGGGTCAGAATAGAACAGACTTCACATTAATCATTTACAGACAGACGTTTCTGAATGACTAGATGAGCCAGAATACCAGCAGTTGGGAGCAACAATACAGAATACAGTAAAGCAGTTTGGGATCGATTGGGATTGAATAGATGGAGATGTTCACTAAGGATGATGATAAATTCTAGTCATTTTTGGGGTGTGTAAAAATCTGTCCTAATACAGTACCTTTGGAAAGTATTCAGACCCATTGACATTTCCCACATTTCTTTTTACGTTACAGCCTTCTCCTAAAATGTATTAAATAGTTTTTCCACCTCATCAATCTACACACAATACCCCATAATGACAAAGCAAAAACAGATTTTTAGCAAATTGATTAAAAACAAAAAAGGAAATATCACATTTTCGTAAATATTCAGTACCTTTACTCAGTACTTTGTTGAAGCACCTTTGGCAGCGATTGCAGCATAGAGTCGTCTTGGGTATGTCGCTACATGCTTGGCACGTATATTTGGGGAGTTTCTCCCATTCTGCAGATCCTCTCAAGCATTGTCAGGGGGAGTGTTGCTGCACAGCTATTTTCAGGTCTCTCCAGAGATGCTTGATCGGGTTCAAGTCCGGGCTCTGGATGGACCACTCAAGGACATTCAGAAACTTGTCCCGAAGACACTCCTGCGTTTTCTTGGCTGTGTGCTTAGGGTTGTTGTCCTGTTGGAAGGTGAACCTTCACCCCAGTCTGAGGGCCTGAGCGCTCTGGGCGCATCTTTTCATCAAGGACCTCTCTGTACTTTGCTCACTTAATCTTTGCCTCAATCCTGATTGGTCTCCCAGTCCCTGGCTCTGAAAAACATGCTGGTGCTGCCACCGCCATGCTTCACTGGAGCAATGGTGCCAGGTTTCCTCCAGACGTGACGCTTGGCATTCAGGCCAAGCGAATCTTGTGTCTTATGGTCTGAGGGCCTTTAGGTGCCTTTTGGCAAACTCCCAGCAGGCTGTCATGTGCCTTTTACTGAGGAATTGCTTCCGTCTGGCCACTCTACCATAAAGGCCTGATTGGTGGAGTGCGGCAGAGATGGTTGTCCTTCTGGAAGGTTCTCCTGTCTCCACAGAGGAACTCTAGAGCTCTGTCAGAGTGACCATTGGGTCACCTCCCTGACCAAGGCCATTCTCCCCAGATTGCTCAGTTTCAAACTTCTTCCATTTAAGAATGATGGAGGTCACTGTGTTCTTCGGAACCTTCAATGCTGTAGACATTTTTTGGTGCCCTTCCCCAGATCTGTGTCTTGACACAATCATGTCTTGAAGCTCTACGGACAATTCCTTTGATCTCATGGCTTGGTTTTTGCTCTGACATGCACTGTCAACTGTGTGACTTTATATAGACAGGTGTGTGCCTTTCTAAATCAATCAGAATTTACCACAGGTGGACTCCCATCAAGTTGTAGAAACATCTCAAGAATGATCAAAGGAAACAAGATGCACCTGAGATCAATTTCGAGTCTCATAGCAAAGGGTCTGACTACTTATGTAATTAAGGTATTTCTGTTTTTTATAATACATTTTTAAACTTTTCAAACTTTTTTTTCGGCTTGTCATTATGGGGTATTGTGTGTAGATTGATTAGTATTTTTATTTATTTAATCTATTTTAGAATAAGACGGTAATGTAACAAAATGTTAAAAGTCAAAGGGTCTGAATTACTTTCCAAAGTACCGTATACAGTTGAAGTTGGAAGTTTACAGAGAGATTATTTCACTTATTATTCACTGTATCAAAATTGCAGTTGGTCAGAAGTTTACATACACTAAGTTGACTGTGCGTTTCAACAGCTTAGAAAATTCCAGAAATGGATGTCATGGCTTTAGAAGCTTCTGATAGGCTAATTTACATAATTTGAGTCAATTGGACTAAGAACTCTTTTTATTTTTTAAAATATTTTTAATATATATATATAGACTTACACCTGTGGATGTATTTCAAGGCCTACCTTCAAATTCAGTGCCTCTTTGCTTGACATTATCATCATCACCTCCACAAGTCTGGTTCATTCTTGGGAGCATTTACCAAATGCCTGAAGGTACCACGTTCATCTGTACAAACAATATGTATGCAAGTAGAAACACCATGGGACCACGCAGCCATCATACCGCTCAGGAAGGAGACTTGTTCTGTCTCCTAGAGATAAACTTACTTTGGTGCGAAAAGTGCAAATCAATCCCAGAACAACAGCAAAGGACCCTGTGAAGATCCTGGAGGAAACGGGTACAAAAGTATCTGTATCCACAGTAAAATGAGTCCTATATTGACATAACTTGAAAGGCCGCTCAGCAAGGAAGAGGCCACTGCTCCATAACTGCCATAAAAAAAGCCAGACTACGATGCACATGGGAACAAAGATCGTACTTTTTGGAGAAATGTCCTCTAGTCTGATGAAACAAAAATAGAACTGTTTTGCCATAATGACCATCGTTATGTTTGGAGGAAAAAGTGGGAGGCTTGCAAGTCGAAGAACACCATCCCAACCGTGAAGCACGGGGTGGCAGCATCATGTTGTGGGAGTGCTTTTCTGCAGAAGGGACTGGTCCACTTCACAAAATAGATGGCATCATGAGGCAGGACAATTCTGTGGATATATTGAAGCAACATCTCAAGACACCAGTCAGGAAGTTAAAGCTTGGTCGCAATTGGATCTTCCAAATGGACAATGACCCCAAGCATACTTCCAAAGTTGTGGCAAAATGGCTTAAGGACAACAAAGTCAAGGTATTGGAGTGGTCATCACAAAGCTCTGACCTCAATCCTATATAAAATCTGTGGGCAGAACTGATGAAGTGTGTGCGAGGAAGGAGGCCTACAAACCTGACTCCGTTACACCATCTCTGTCAAGAGGAATGGGACGAAATTCACCCAACTTATTGTGGGAAGCTTGTGGAAGGCTACCTGAAACTTTTGACCCAAGTTACACAATTTAAAGGCAGTGCTACCAAATACAAATTGAGTGTATGTACATTTTTGACCCACTGGAAATGTGATGAAAGAAATACAAGCTGAAATAAACGATTCTCTCTTCTATTATTCTGACATTTCACATTCTTAAAATAAAGTGGTGATCCTCTAACTGACCCTAAGACAGGGAATTTTTACTATGATTAAATGTCAGGAATTGTGAAAACCTGAGTTTAAACGTATTTGGCTAAGGTGTATGTAAACTTCCGACTTCAACTGTATGTTATGGTAATTGTATTCTGATACCATCTGCGGTTGAAGATGCATACATAGTATGAGACAGTTTCTACGACGACAGCCAGTTAGTAAATGTATTCTGTAATCATATCACTGGCATTTTCTCTCTTTGGTGCAGCTGAGAGTGGAGTTTTTACTCAGTGCATTAGAGAGTGAACTCTCTCTCTCATAGCCTTTACCTCCAAGTGTGTCATGCCCTTCTAGAGAATTATCTATATTCCAGCTCTCTAATTCCTCATTCACTGTGGCAGTGGTTCACCCTGTTTTTATGTACTGTTGGAGAATGTGATGCCTCAAAGCAGATATTATCTGAATTCCTGAAGGGCTGCTGGCCAACGTGCGCAGCGCCATGCAAGTACTGAGTGTTTGAAATGAATCACTGCGAAGGTGACAGGGGGGTCATTAAAGGAGAAAAACACAGAGAGAGAAAAAAAAATGTGGAAGTGATAAAGTGGATTGATGCCTGGATACGAACCAGAGCAGACATGTTGCATAGGACTACGGCGATGATGTGTCAAACCTCCCTCTCTCTCTGTATCTCTCTCTCTCTCTCTCTCTCTCTCTCTCTCTCTCTCTCTCTCTCTCTCTCTCTCTCTCTCTCTCTCTCTCTCTCTCTCTCTCTCTCTCTCTCTCTCTCTCTCTCTCTCCCTCTCTCTCTCTCTCTCTCTCTCTCTCTCTCTCTCTCTCTCTCTCTCTCTCTCTCTCTCTCTCTCTCTCCCTCCCTCTCGCTCTCCCTCTCTCTTTGTCTCTCTCCCTCTCTCTCATGCTATCTTTCAGTCTCTCTCTCTCTCTCTCTCTCTCTCTCTCTCTCTCTCTCTCTCTCATTCTGTCTCTCATTCTGTCTTTCAGTCTCTCTCGCTCTCACTTCTGCTCTCTCTCTCTCACTTCCGCGCATTCTTTCTCTATCTCATGCTGTCTTTCAGTCTCTCTCGCCCTCTCTATCTCTCCCTCCCTCTCGCTCTCCCTCTCTCTTTGTCTGTCTCTCCCTCTCTCTCATGCTATCTTTCAGTCTCTCTCTCTCTCTCTCTCTCTCTCTCTCTCTCTCTCTCTCTCTCTCTCTCTCTCTCTCTCTCTCTCTCTCTCTCTCTCCCTGTCTCCATCTCCCTATGTCTCTCTTTCTCTTTTGTCTCTATCTCTCTCTCAACCTGTCTCCCTAGCTCACCCTGCTCTCCCCTTTCTACTCCACCACTAATAAATCCCATTTTGACCCTTCAATCATCCCTGGCTATTGGGCTTAAAATAACACTCCGTATGGAGTTGGGAGGAAGGGAGAGCACAAGGACGTCTGTCGCCACCGCAGACCTTGGCTGTCCTGTTGTTCAAGGGGTTATTAATTGTTTAAGAGATTATTATCTCATTACAGTGGGCTGAGGAATGGGGATGGCATGTGGTTACTGTGATTAATGCTGAGTTTACGTGTTCCTGATTAATTCTGAAGGAAACGACGGGGCCACATATGATATGATCAGTTACAGGAGGGAAGAAAAGGGACAGATGATAATAATCAAATCAAGTGTTATTTGTCACTTGCACCGAATAGACCTTACAGTGAAATAAAATAAAAATAGAAAAATAACAAATAATTAAATGGCAACAATAAAATAACAGTTGCGAGGCTATATACAGGGGGTACCGGTACAGAGTCAATGTGCGGTGGCACAGGTTAGTTGAGGTAATATGTACATGTGGCTGGAGTCTGGCAATTTGTAGGGCCTTCCTCTGACACTGCCTGGTATAGAGGTCCTGGATGGCAGGAAGCTTGGTCCCAGTGATGTACTGGGTCTTCTAGATTTCATACCTTTTAATACCTTGTAATCTACAGCGTGCTGCCTGACCATATGCCTCCTAGGTTTAATGGGTTAGGCTTTTACAGGAAATACAAAAGGGTTAAAAAGGAAATAGGCCAGAAGGCTCAGTGATGCAGTGTTGTAGTCCTGATGAAAGGGAGAAGGCCTATATTTGATCAAATATTCCATTTATATTCCATTTAATTTAAACACTCACCATGCAGCGAGATTAAATACTATTGAAGAAATTTGTGTATTAACTAATTACATTTATAGAAATGAGAACTAATGTACTGATCACAGAACTATGATGAGAATACGCCTATTCCCACATTCCTTATAATATATATTGCATTGCTCTGGAACTCTGAGTGTGTTGAAAACCCCTCTCCTGAAGCGGTGCCAACACACCAGCAGCGTTTAGAGATGAGCACCATAATTCATGAGAATAATTGGGGCATTTAAACCAAACCTGGGACCAATCCAGAGCCGACAGATACAGGTCAGAGTGGTTAGCTGTTAGGGGAGGAGAGGATGAGGGGTAAAAGAGGGAGAGAGAGAAAGGAGGGGGAAAAAGAGGGACAGAGAGAGAGGTGATGACAGATCTGTTCCGAAAGAGGGTTGTGATTGACTGAGTCTCTCTCTCTCTCTCTCTCTCTCTCTCTCTCTCTCTCTCTCTCTCCCTCTCTCTCTCTCTCTCTCTCTCTGTCTCTCTCTCTCTCTCTCTCTCTCTCTCTCTCTCTTGCTCTCTCTCTGTCTCCATCCTGAAGCCCGGAGCCTCACAGCAGAGAGCCAGGAGCTGCAGCACGGGTCAGACTCACAGCAGAGAGCACGGTCAGAGCACACAGCTGGCAGTGATATGTCACAACATATTGGGTGCGTATGTATATGTTCAAATACATACAGTACATAAACATGTTCACAACACAAATTCATATTCCTTTGGAAAAAATATCCATATAAATCTGAATATACAGTGTGTGGGAAATTATTGGCACCCTTGATAAAGATTAACAAAAAATACTGTATAAAATATTTAATACAAATATGGAGCTATATTGGGGATATATATTGCATGCTATATAAAAAGGGAAGTTATATTATTTTAAACTATTCAAATTAGGTTATTTTCTGCATATGCATCATTATTTCAAGGCCAAACTCACCAAACTCTCCAGTGTGCGTGGCCAAAGAGCTCTATTTTCATGTGATCCAACAAATGTAAACATCTAGAGTTTGCTAAAAAGGCACTGGGAGATGGATTGGAATCGTTGCTCTGGTCAGATGACATGAACATAGCTCCCTGGCCATGCTCACCAGTGGTAGGTTTGGTGTCAAAATAATGATGCATAAGCAGAAAATAACCCCATACCTACTGTCAAATAAAACATCCACAAAGAAATGGCCACAAATGAAATTGCAAGGTGCGGTATTGAATACAGTGGTGCCAATAAAACAAATATTTCTCTGAGCAATTGTACAAGTATAAAATAATGTAATTTTCTAAAATGTTTGAGTATACAATTAAAGCTCAATATTTGTATTATTTATTTGAGAGTTTTTTGCTCTTCATCAAGGAGATTTCATTTCAGACCCCACTCTACTAGCTTATTCTATATGTAGGATTCAGTGATTCCTTTGCATTGTAGGCACATCCATCATTCCTAGGACTGCTCCTGTCCGATATGAGCTTTACAGTGACACCACCCAGCCTCCCACTACACACAGAAAAGGGCAATGTTGCAAATCTAAACTGCCACAGCGCAATGAGTCGAAAACAATAGGCACTCGAGTTGGAGTTGTACTGATCGCCCTCTCGCCCACCCACTGCCTGTCTAAATGTGATTAGATGCTCCAGTGTCAACAGCTGTGAGAGGGATGGAGGGGGAGGGCACGGCTGAGAGGTGAGAGGTGCTTCAGAGGACCATTAGAAGACTCCTAACACTAAAACCTGGATTCCAAGCAAGTCAAATTGTATTTGTCACATACACATAGTTAGCAATGTTAATACGAGTGTAGCAAAATGCTTGTGCTTCTAGCTCCCACAGTGCAGTAATATCTAACAAGTAATCTAACAATTCTCCAAAACCAACCTAATACACACAAATCCAAAGGGGTGAATGAGAATATGTACATATAAGTATATGGATGAACGATGGCCGAGTTGCATAGGCAAGGTGCATTAGATGGTATAAAATACAGTATATACATGTGATATGAGTAATGTAAGACATTATTATTATTATTAAAGTGACATTATTTAGAGTGGCATTGTATAAAGTGACAAATTATCCATTTATTTAAGTGGCCAGTGATTGGGTCTCAATTTAGGCTGCAGCCTCTCTGAGTTAGTGATTGCTGTTTAGCAGTTTGATGGCCTTGAGACAGAAGCTCGGTCTCAGCTTTGATGCACCTGTACTGACCTCGCCTTCTGGATGGTAGCAGTGTGAACAGGAAGTGGCTCGGGTGTTTGATGTCCTTGATGGTCTTTTTGGCCTTCCTGTGACATCGGGTGCTGTAGGTGTCATGGAGGGCAGGTAGTTTGCCCCCTGTGATGCGTTGTGCAGACCGCACCACCCTCTGGAGAGCCTTGAGTTGGAGGCGTGCATGGCCACGCAGTTGTGGGTGAACAGGGAGTACAGGAGGGTGCTGAGCATGCACCCTTGTGGGGCCCCGAGCACACACCCTGTGGGGCCCCAGTGTTGAGGGTCAGCGAAGTGGAGATGTTATTTCCTACCTTCACCAACTGGGGGTGGCCCGTTAGAAAGTCCAGGACCCAATTGCACAGGGCAGGGTTGAGACCCAGGGCCTCCAGCTTGATGATGAGCTTGGATGGTACTATGGTGTTGAATGCTGAGTTGTAGTCAACAACATTATTACATAGGTATTCCTTTTGTCCAGATGGGATATGGCCGTGTGCAGTGTGATGGTGATTGCGTAATCTGTGGACTTGTTGGGGTGTTATGCAAACTGAAGTGGGTCTAGATGGCCGGTAAGGTGGAGGTGATATGATCCTTGACTAGTCTCTCAAAGCACTTTATGATGACAGAAGTGAGTGCTACGTGGCAATAGTCATTTAGTTCAGTTATCTTTGCCTTCTTGGGTACAGAAACAACGGTAGCCATCTTGAAGCCTGTGAGGACAACAGACTGGGATAGGGAGCGATTGAATATGTCCATAAACACACCACCTAGCTGGTCTGCACATGCTCTGAGGATGTGGCTAGGGATGGCGTCTGGACCAGCAGCCTTGTGAGGGTTAACACGTTTAAATGTTTTACTCACGTCAGCCAAGGAGAGGGAGAGGGGGGGTGCAGTCCTTGTTAGCTGGCCACAATGGTGGCACTGTGTTATCCTCAAAGTGGGCAAAGAAGGTGTTTAGTTTGTCTAGAAGAGTGACTTCTCTGTTCGTGACGTGGCTGGTTTTCTTTTTGTAGTCCATGATTTTCTGTAGACCCTGCCACATACGTCTCGTGTCTGAGCCGGATGAATTGCGACTCCACCTTGTCCCTGTACTGGCATTTCGCTTGTTTGATTGCCTTGCGGAGGGAATAGCTACACTGTCATAATTCCCAGACCTCTTTCCATGGTTAAATGCGGTTGATCGCACTTTCAGATTTGAGCGAATGCCGCCATCTATCCACTGATTCTGGTTTGGGTAGGTTTTAAGAGTCACAGTGGGCACAACATCTCCAATGCACTTCTTTATAAATGCACTCACCGAGTTAGCGTATAGGTCGATGTTGTTCTCCAAGCGTGGCTTCCTATTGGTCAGACCAGCGTTGAATGGTGCTCGTCACTGGGACGTCCTGTTTGAGTTTCTGCCTTTAGTACGGTAGGAGTATTTGTTTTCTTTCAAAATACTTTGGAGTGTGTTATTGTGCCTGCTTGGAGTGCTTGATAGGTCGATGGGGCGGCAGCCTAGTGGTTAGAGAGTTGGACTAGTAACCGGAAGGTTGCAAGTTCAAACCCCCGAGCCGACAAGGTACAAATCTGTCGTTCTGCCCCTGAACAGGCAGTTAACCCCCCCCAAAAATAAGAGTTTGTTCTTAACTGACTTGCCTGGATAGATAAAGGTTAAATTAAAAATAAAAATAGAATAAAAATTGATGGGTTGGGTTGGCACTTATGGGAATATTCTATTGGTTCTATTGCACCAGGCAAGCTCAATCAAGCACAGCTAAATAATACAAATACTATTTGAACCTAGGGTTAAACCCAATCTGACTTGGACTCTATTTCATGTGAAATGAGTGGTTGAACACAGCACTTAAACCATTAACTCCGTCACTGTGTTCATGTATATAGACATTTGGATTTATGCCCCTAGACCAGTAGCCCTCACACTCACACTGAATTACATTCAGCCATGGGCCGATTTTTCCTTGAGAGGATGGTAGCGGGGCCGGAACATAGTTAAATATCATTTTAAACTGCAAATTGACCTTAAGTCCCAACAGATATAGTATTTGACAAAAACAGAATCATATCAAACCTTGATTACATTGGGATACGATTGCATATGCCTCTTTATTTATGCCTGGGAATACTTGGAAACAGATTTATTAAATTGAAATCAAATTGAGCCGATTTCCTGGTCATTTTATGCCGAACAACTAAGACTATAAAAAATATATACTGTGTGTGTTTACATTTTTTGGGAGGCCAAATAAAATCACCTGAGGGCCAACTGACAATCTCTTGGAGGGAAAGATGGAGGGAAAGTTGGAGCTTAACTAACAAAATTACAGTTAGCAAAAATGTACGCTTAATCCAGTATAAACTAATGTATAGAATTTATTAAACAAAAGACACAATTCACAAATGATATAGCACAACAACAGTCATGTCTTAAGTGTAAAACAAATAATGATTCAATAATACATGCTTTTGGGAATGCTATAAAGTCAGGAAATTGTGGGCAAAGCTAGAAGGTTGGCTTACATTTAATCTGTCTGTCTGCATATTTCAAGACATAACATATGGGGGTCTAGTGCGATACCCAATGGGCTGGCTGATTTCCTTCTCATCACTCATCTTCAAAAAATGTATACTAAAAACTTGGAAATCAATCAATATGCCATCATTAACACAATGGAAAAATTTAATGATTTATTTTTGGAATATTGAAATAGCATAGGTGACAGAGAAAAACAAATGTATACAATTTAAGGCCAAGAGGCAAACAATAATTCAGGCACTAGGGATGGGGGTATAAGCATGCAGGTCTGGGCATATGAGATGTAGTCATTGTTTGTGTGCGTATGTAAGTTGTTGTTCTTATGTATAAATTTGTATATAAACCGGTTTAGGGTTTGGCTGGTTTAGGCCGTCATTGTAAATAAGAATTTGTTCTTAACTGACTTGCCTATTTAAATAAAGGTTCAATTACATGATAGAAGTTAAACATGACACTGAAAACAGATATATATTCAAATCTATTTTGTAATTCATCTCATTACCACAACACAACATTTTCTGAATGTAGTTTTTTTTTGTCTTAATGACTTATTTATACAAGTTATTTTTATGTACCCATATTTAGATAAAGAACAAAAGGCACTGTATCAGATTAAACCAAAATGACTAAAGTATACATTGTATTTGTCCTAATATTTCCTAAATATTAGTGCATTGCTATAATGATAAGCAGGTTTCAGAGATGAGTGTTTCATAGTTTGCCATTGATAAACTGTACTGAGAACTGTTCGAGATTCAGTAACCCAATACATCATCAAACTGTGTCAAATGACTTGCATACAACTAAAACCACTGATCTTAATCCAATTGACTAAAATACCCCTTATTTTAGCCTAAGTGTAAGTACTGTAATTACGTGCATGTATGTTCAAATGTCAAAAGTGAGTTTAAGCATAAAAAGTGACTTATATAATTTCTCCATGGTCTTTACAGGTAATATTGGTCTATTAGGAGATGGATATGTGTGGTTCTAAGGTATTTTAGATGTATTTATAAATTGAATGGGATCCTATGGGCAAATTACATAACAAACTGTCTAAATATGTGGGATGTGGACCAAACACTTCCTTGGAATATCATATAACAGTATAGGTAAGTGCTAAAACAGGTACATATGTGAAAATAGGGTTTATCCTCCATTAAAAGTGGCGGTTGCTCTTTGCTGAAACACAAAATGGGATTTGTAAACCAATATTTCTAGAAACCTCTACTTAATCAAATAAATGATGTTTTCCAAAAAAATCTACACAATTGGTGGTAACAGTGATCTTAGTAAATAATTACATTTACCAGCACAGCACACCCATTGACTATAGATTAGATTTAGCTTATTATAATTTCCCGAAATTAAAGGTCTCATTACCAAAATGGACCTAAAAATTATGTGGTAATGAGAAATGTGTGATATTTGTGCCTCTGTAACTTTATCAGTCATCATTATTCACAATACATTCATTATCCGTAATCATGGTAGCAACCACATGAATGTAGAAGCTTTTAGAAACAAATGATATTCTTATTTACAATAAAAGTGACTCCAAAATGGCACAATACATTATTTATCATTAATTTCTATTGGGCACAAAATAATCTAAAACCCATCCAAAACAAAGAGCAAATGCATCCAACAATTTTGTAGACTCACAAGGAGTCATTGCATACTATTAATATGGGAACAAATACTTAACTTTATACCACTTAAATACACATAAGGGAATTTGTCCCAATACCTTTTTTCCCCCTAAAATGGGGGGACTATGTACGGTCTGTACTTTATCTGCATAGTCATTGTTTGATATCAAACCTTTGGAGCATAGAGTCTCAATAAGAAAAAATGCTTCTTCTCTCTCTCTCTCTCTCTCTCTCTCTCTCTCTCTCTCTCTCTCTCTCTCTCTCTCTCTCTCTCTCTCTCTCTGAGACTGTGATATACTGCAAGGTTTCCTTCCTCTCTTTTTTGTTACAGACACATTATCACTCTACCTCTGAAAGGGATATCACTTTGAGAGGAATGTGGAGGGCCATCAAAATAACATTTACTTTTCAATGGGTCTATCTGGGAGAGCTACTATTACTTAGCTTAATGCCAGGAAATCTCCAAGGCGAACATACATTCCAGCAGCTATCCCCCATTCTAATTTAAACAGTTAGTGGATGGATAAATAGCTATTTAAGTGGTTTTGCTTACAGTAATAAAAATACTTTGTTTAAATTAAATGTTTTGCTCCCGAGTGGCGCAGCGGTCTAAGGCACTGCATCTCAGTGCAAGAGGTGTCTGTCTCTACAGTCCCTGGTTCGAATCCAGGCTGTATCACATCCTGCCGTGATTGGGAGTCCCATAGGGTGGCGCACAATTGGCCCAATTGGCCCAGCGTCGTCCGGGTTTGGCCGGGTAGACGGTCATTGTAAATAAGAATTTGTTCTCAACTTTGTTCTTAAATAAGGGTAAAAAAAATAAAAATACAACATCTAATCTTTTCAAATGCCCACTTTGAGTGTGAAAGTGTGTTAAATACATTAAAATGTATAGAAACGTGTAGGAGTGTTTATCATAGACAGGCATGCATCATCTTCATACAGCTTATCTTACTTGTTTAATGCTGGACGTATTCAATCCTGGTTGTGCATAAGATTTGCATTGGACCATTTTTCATACATAGAAAGAGTAAGAAAGCAGAGATGAATGCTGTTCTAGCCTTTCCACTCCTAAGCCTCTTCTCTCGGTTCATAACATTTACTGTACATTTAACACATCTTTATATTTACTGTAAATGTATCATACGTTTTATTTATCATTTAAAATACTCAAATGGAAAGATTAAGTAGGCAGAGATTAACGATCCTTTTCTCTTTCGGTTTATAACATTTCATGTACATTTAACCTTCTCTGTGAGAGGCCATTATGTACTTTTCTTCACAATGGGAGTTTTCCTGAATAGAAAGTAATGGAAAACCATTAAAGAAATAGTTCCTCTGTGGTCGGTGTGTAATTATTTTGAAGCCAAGGGACATTTATTTCCTTTGTTATTTCCTTGCTTTAATAACTGATTCTTTGATAGTTTCCTAGTCCCCACTACCTGGCAGTGATGTCAGTTCGACCATAGGTCTCCAAGCAACATTGCGAATGTAAAGTCCTACTAAGCACTCAAGAAAAGTATTTTAAAAATCAAGCAAAATAATAATTTGCTTCCACTGGTCCTGGGGATCCTTCTTAAGGCCAACGGCATGATGAAGTTTACCCAGGACTAGGACATTTTAGCCACACACCTGGTTGCTTCTGCCAGGAGGACGAAACTTGGTGGCATGTGGATCTTTCAGCAAGGCGACAACTCCAAGCACACAACAAAATCCACAAAGAAATGGTTGAGGTCAATTCCATGTAAAAGGATCCAGGAGGGCCAACATGTGAAGTTTATAGGAGCATATGACATTTGGTGCAAATGAAAGCTAAGAGTCTATATTTTGGGGAAATTAAAGCATAGGTACATTGGAATAAGCAAAGGCTTTGATTTGTGGTCACACAGATGGAAAAGGGGCCTTAAGCATTTTTCTAGTAGATGTTTTTTAAGGTATCAGAAATGCATCAAAACACAATAATGTAAAGACCCCTGCCAACTAATAACATTTACATTGTTTTGCAGAAATCATTTGCCTTCGGTAAATTTAGGAAATGTTACCAAAAAACCCACATATCTTTAAGATATTTTCAAATTTCTCTCCTAATGGGTTTTTGGTAAATGTCAAGACACTAGGCAACATTTCCTAATATGAAAGTTCACAGAAGTAACACATGTAGTAAAAGTCGACCTACCAATGTGTTTTTACTGATGATTTTGTTCATGGATTAAAATGCGTCACTCTTACCAAGTCGTTAGAGTGATTGAAAAATCTGTAACAGAATGACTGAATTGGAAATCATAGTCACAAATCAGTTGCATTAGAGCACAGTGTAGTAAAGTAGTATAGTTCAGTATAATGTAATACTCTGCTCTACTTTTCTTTACTGTACCGTCCTGTACACTACTGTACTGAATGCAACTATACTGTGCTCTGCTGTCCAAACTTGTGAAACAGATGTCTATGATTGGTACAGATTTGGTCCACTCTGGACCAGCCAAATGTTGTCTTGTTTAGGGGTGGAGCTCAGAACAATAGCCAGTGTGTAGAATAAAACCCAAACATGCACAGGAGGCAATTACTTTTTTCTATCACCATGAAGAGAATGATATTCATGATTATGCACTTCTGTATAGTACAGATCAAGGACACATGTCATTCTGTCACCAGGTGTTGACCCACTTACTGTAGTTAAATAACCAAAAGAGATTTTTTTTTTAAACTGAAGGCGTCATATTGTGATACCACCTTCTTCCTGCAGACATATTTGCCTCTTAATTCAGGGTAGATAGAGTTTTTGGAAATGTGGTCACACAAATAACAATGACGCTGAGAGTTGAGAAGTGTTTAATAAAACAACAAAGAAGTGGTGTCTTCACGTAAACAATACTGACAGGGGAAAGAACATAAAGGAGTGCCAGATATAGGGGAGGTAATGGAGTCCAGGTGTGCCTTATGATGAAGTGCAGGTGTGCGTAATGATGGATGCCAGGACCGGTGGTTAGTAAACTGGCGACATCGAACGCCGGAGGGAGTAGATGTGACAGTACCCACCTCCCTAACACACAGGTCCAGTCACAAGACGACGCCGACCAGATGGACGACCCCGAGGACGAGGAGCGGGGGGCGAAGGTGGAAATCACGGATGATGTTGGGATCCAGAATGTCCTCCACCAGAACCCAACATCGATCCTCTGGGCCATACCCCTCCTAGTCCACCAGGTACTGGAGCCGACCCCCTCCCACGTCGGGAGTCCAGTAGATGTCTGACTGCATAGGCCGGACCCCCAATGTCCGGTTGGGGACAGCATCAGATAGGGGACCAGGAACCACTACGGGGTCGCACTGCAGTGGCGGTCTGCCTGTTCCTTCTGACGGGGGACGGTGAGCTGGACTCAAGTGAGCTTCGCTCCACACTTCTGCGCGCACCTGAAGCATTCGTCAACTGCAGGAGCTACGGTCTGGCACGGGGTCCACGGAGCCGAGGACGAGTATACCAACCCTACCATGTCACAACACAACTGATTGGCTGAAACACATTATGAAGCAAATTAACTTTCAACAAGGCACACCTGTTAATTCAAATGCATTCCAGGTGACTACCTCATGAAGCAGGTTGAGAGAATGCCAAGAGTGTGCAACGCTGTCATCAAGGCAAAGGGTGGCTACTTTGAGGAATCTGAAATGTATTTTGATTTGTTTAATTATCACTCTTTTGCTTACTACATGATTCCATATGTGTTATTTCATAGTTGTGATGTCTTCACTATTATTATACAATGTAGAAAATAGTAAAAAATGAAGAACCCTTGAATGAGTAGGTGTCCAAACTTTTGACTGATACTGTTTGTTCTTTTTTTTCATACCGCATTTGTATTATATATTTTATACAGTCTTTTATTCTCATCTTTATCAAGGGATCTAATCATCTTGGACCCCACTGTATCTAGCCAGTGGCCTGATGCCTATTTAACCAAGCCTCTCTCCCAACACTTTACCCGGGCCATAATGAATCATCAATGGGTGGCGGTCACCCGCAAAGGCACGCACATAATCCCACTCCCCCACACCTACTAGTAAGCGAAACATTTAATAATCTCAGGCCGGGCTATTGATTTGTTCACTGCTTTGGTTCAGAGGCTCTGACTGGCCTGCCTGTGGCACACACTCAGTACACAGGATGTGGTGCTTAAAAAACAACCCTGGGCATCCCTGAATACTTTTTCCCCTTCTGCTGGGTTTTTTCATCTGCTACCCAAAGGGAAAACACAGATAAACAAGAGAAATGCATCTAAAATAAGGCAGCGTGGAAAGATATGAGGAGAGAAAATATGACAGAAGTCAAAAGGGTTTATTCATTGTTTTGGGAGATGGGGCCTTGTTCCTTTGTTTGCAGTATAGGGGTTGGAGCAGGCTGCCTCACGAAACATTGACCAAACTACAACTACTACACAAATCTCTCCTCAACAGGGTAGTATTCCCCACTGGCCAGTCCTTAATTGTTACAGAACCTCTTTCTCTGAGGCTCCACTCTCCATTATCAGGGGGTGTAATTGAGCAAATGTTGTTAATAATATTTGAGGCAGACTTGTGGCGGGTTGGCGGGCACAGGGCCGGGTGGGTGTCCCAGAGCAGGCGTATGATTTCCCCCTCGGCTGATGGCAGGAGATAGGCCCTCTCATTATGGGTTGGCATTGCCTTGACAACCTTGCCGACGGGAGTACTCCTCTAAACACTAATTAGGATGACTTTGGGAGAGAGAGGGAGAAAAAGGGATGGAAGGGGGAGGAAGGGGAAATAGAGAGAGGGAGGCAGAGCGAGGGGGAGGAGAGGGGGATGATGGGGAGGTAGAGAGAGTGATGGAGGGAAGGGGAGAGAGCGGAATAGGGGAATGGAGGGGAGTGCAACTCAAACACTGCTACTCAAACCTGTTCAGGGATAAGAATAAGAGAACAAAAGGGAATTCTAAGGAAGGAACAACAGATTGCTGATAAAGGTACAGTATTGGCATTCCTCAGTTTAACACGGATTGACTGGTATACTGTAGAGCAGGGGTATTCAACTCCTACTCTAAGAGGTAAGCCCTGGAGCCTGCTAGTTTTCTGTTCTACATGATACTTGGAGTCCCAGGTCTAAATCAGTCCGTGATTAGACGGGAACAATGGAAAAAAGCAGTGGAACTGGCTTCGAGGTCCACAGTTGAGTTTGAGGGCTGTAGAGGTAGTGGAATGGAAATATTATTTATTTTCTCCAGCTTTTTATTTGCATGACATCTGCATGTTGCCTGCTTGATTGAGTTCAGTCTTCACTGTGGAGTTCACACATGCGTGTGACACAGGTATACTTGTGCACAAACACACACACACTCATAGCTCTAAGGCTCTTCCATGCCGTACATGAGTAGTTTGACAAGTGACAGGCTTCGGCTCTGATACTATAGCAGCCAGATTGTCCAAGATTGAAATTGGACATCTATCCATGTTCTGAGAACATCGGGAAATTTCTTCAAAACCGGCCTCTAGGGGCAACAGTGCAACTATTACCATCAAGTAAAGTGTTGCTTGTTGTGTATGGGCGTAATCCCATGACTCTGGATCAGAAGGTTGTGTGTCTGATCCCAGTCGTGGACACCAGTTTTTTATTTTTGGTTTTAACCCTATCCCAAACCTTAACTCTTACCATAACCATTTGGAATGAGTGCCTAAACTTTATGTTTTAACCCTATCCCAAACCTTAACCCTTACCTTAATGAGTACCTAAACTTACCCTTAACTTAGAAATTTGACGTTTGGAAAAATGGAATGATACAGAGCAGCAGGAGCAACAAAACACTTTGATGTTTGGAGACGTCTAATTCTGCAGTGAGACTGTGAGAGCTTGTTGACTGCAGAGTACACATGTATAAACGGTTGTACTTCTCCCCATCTCTCTCTGACAGTCTGAGGGCAGCTGCTGTGCTGTGCTGTGTTGGTCTCGTCAGTCGAGCCAAACCGCTGTTAAAGCTTCTCCTTGCTGCTGGGGTCTCTCTTTGGGCTAGCCTTGGACAGATGTTGCGGAGGAGTGTATGTGTGTTTCTGTGAATGTGGGTGAGGGTGAAGGGGGATGTGTGTGTGTGTGCACGTGTGCGTGTTAGTGAAGTAATGTGTGTGTGTGTGTGCGTGTGTGTCAGTGTGTAGTGCTGGCAGAGAGAGGCAGGCCAAGATGGGCCAGTTCTGCTCTGGGCCGCTGGGCTCTACACACACATCACATCTGTTCTCCTCTGTGTAAGCCAGCTCCTCTGTTCCTCTGTGTCCTCCACCTCTCCACCCTTCTGTAAATAATACCCTTCATTATCTTCTAACAGCTCTCAACAGAGGGTTTGGTTAAAATATACAATAAGTTTAATGTAGATAATTTACTGTATGTTATCACCTTGTAAAGATATTGTAGGCTATGTATGTACAAAAATATATATTATTTAATTGGTAGTTCATTAGATATTGGGTTTATCTATGCATCTATGCAATATCAAGTGTAAACCAGGGTTGTGTTCAATTCAATTTTAGATTCAGGTCCATTCAAGCATGCAAAGTATACATTATTTGGTCTGGAAAGTAAGACCACATCGCTAGCTGGCCAAAACGGTTTGACGAGTTTTCAGCTTTGTTTCCGCTTTCTGTCTGCAGACGATATCTATGGCCAGTACGCCACTCATCTAGAAGGACCTCAGGTTTCTTTGAGGCTGGAACATTCTTCCACAGCAAACATAATAAATAGTTAAGTTGTGGATAAATATTAATGGAGCTACATTAGGTTCTCACAAGGGTTCAACATGAACATTTAATTCTCTCTCTCCAAATGTAAAACATACATTTTCTGCTCAGGCGTTTGTGTAAATTTCATGTCGGAAGATTTGGTGGGGTGAATCTTACAGTAACAATACACTATTGATATAATTGCCCATGTATAAGAGTGATGGAAAAAGCATGTATATATGCTAGATCGTAATGTACAAGTCAACATCATGAAAAAGTGCACCAGGGGTAGAGGTTAGGATATGGTTGGTGGAGTTTGTGTGTGTATGTGCGTGCGCGCGCGCGCACCTCCTTGTGCTTGTATGTTTGTGTGTGTGTGTGTGTTACGCTATGTTTTGTGTGCTGCTCTACACTATTCTGCTACGCCAAGGGGTCTGGGTGAGAAGAGAGCAGTGAGCTGGCCACTCCGGGTGACCAGGGGTCAGGTTCATTTGTAAGCTGTCAAACAGAGCCACTCGGACGCAGGTCCAGAGTGTCCCAAATAGCGTCCCATTCCTTAGGGCTACCTATAGAGCTCTGGTCAAAAGTAATGCCCTATAAAGGGAATTTGGTGCAATTTGGGACGCAGGTAGAGGCTGGATAGAGCCAACCCTCCCAGGGAATGGATTTTATTTGATGTTCAGTAGGGGGGGAAAAAAGAGCGATCAATGAGAGAGATAAAGGGAAATTAACACTTTGAGAGAAGAGAAGGGAAAACATAGCTCCAGCTAATGGCTGTTAGGTAAATATCTGAGGCTTTTAGCTGAATCATAGGCTGTGTGTGTGTGTGTGTGTGTGTGTGTGTGTGTGTGTGTGTGTGTGTGTGTGTGTGTGTGTGTGTGTGTGTGTGTGTGTGTGTGTGTGTGTGTGTGTGTGTGTGTGTGTGTGTGTGTGTGTGTGTGTGCGTGTGTGCGCGCAGTGCTTTTGGCGCTAACGTTCACTACCAGCAAATATTCATAACACCAAGTCAAGATCTTTCATTATCTACTCTCTCTGTGAAACTAAGCTGAGTGATTGTGGAACACAAAGAGAATGGATAACATGGACCCAGTTAAAAATGAAAGGCTAGATATATGCTTTATAGTAGCTTCTTTATTTTATGTCTATCTTCGTTAAGCTACCCAGGAAAGGGCATAAAATTGGCATATTAATATACAGTGCATTCGGAAAGTATTCAGACCCCTTCACTTTTCCCACATTTTGTTAAGTTAGCCTTATTCAAAAAATTGTTTTTTAAAATTCTCCCTCAATCTACACACAGTACCCCATAATGAAAAGCAGAAACAGGTTAGTATATATTTTTACTAATTTATCAAATAAAAAATTAAAAAATGAAATATCACATTTACATAGGTATTCAGACCCTTTACTCAGTACTTTGGTGACGCACCTTTGACAGCAATTACAGCCTCGAGTTAACTTGGGTATGACACAACAAGCTTGGCACACCTGTATTTGGGGAGTTTCTCCCATTCTTCTCTACAGATCCTCTCAAGCACTGTCAGGTTGGATGGGGAACGTTGCTGCACAGCTATTTTCAGGTCTCTCCAGAGATGTTAGATCGGGTTGAAGTCCGGGCTCTGGCTGGGCCACTCATGGACATGCAGAGCCCTGTCCCGAAGCCACTCCTACGTTGTTTTGGCTGTGTGCTTAGGGTCATTGTCTTATTGGAAGGTGACCCTTCGCCCCAGTCTGAGGTCCTGAGTACTCTGGAGCATGTTTTCATCAAGGATCTCTCTGTACTTTGCTCTGTTCATCTTTGCCTCATTCCTGACTAGTCTGCCATTCCTTGCTGCTTAAAAACATCCCCACAGCATGATGCTGTCACCACCATGCTTCATTCACCGTAGGGATGGTGCCAGACGTTACACTAGTCAATCAGGCCAAAGAGTTCAATCTTGGTTTCATCAGACCAGAGAATCTTGTTTCTTATGGTCTGAGAGTCCTTTAGGTGCCTTTTGACAAACTCCAAGCGGGTTGTCATGTGCCTTTTTCTGAGGAATTGCTTCCGTCTGGTCACTACCAGAAATGCCTGATTGGTGGAGTGCTGCAGAGACAGCTGTCCTTCTCGAAGGTTCTCCCATCTCCACAGAGGAACTCTAGAGCTCTGTCAGAGTGACCATCAGGAGGCTCTTCTCCCCCGATTTCTCAGTTTGACCGTGGGGCCAGCTGTATGACGATTCTTGGTGGTTCCAAACTTCTTCCATTTAAGAATGATGGAGACCACTGTGTTCTTGGGGACCTTCAATGCTGCAGAAATATTTTAGTACCCTGACCCAGATCTGTGCCTCAGCATTATCCTGTCCTGGAGCTCTACGGACAGTTCCTTCGACCTCATGGCTTGGTTTTTGTTCTGACATGCACTATCAACTGTAGGACCTTATATAGACAGGTGTGTGCCTTTCCAAATCATGTCCAATCAATTGAATTTACAACATGTCGACTCCAATCAAGTTGTAGAAACATCTCACTGATGAACAATGGAAACAGGATGCACAGTGGGGTGTGGTGTGTAGATTAGATTATTTAGTCAATTTTAGATTAAGGCTGTAACGTAACGAAATGTGGAAAAAGTGAAGGGGTCTAAATACTTTCCAAAGGCACTGTTTGTAGCCTTAGAAATAAGGTTCATAAAATGAATATCTTGCTAACATCAGAGAAAATGTATGTTGGCCAACTCTGAGACTCACTTAACTAATTTCATAATACAGCAGTAGCAATACAGGGATTTAACATCTACAGAAGAGACAGGGATGTCTATGGTGGAGGTGTTGCTGTAGAGGGTAGAGGATCTCATGTCTAATGATGTTGAAGTGTTGTGGTTGCAAAATAATTTGCCTCATCTAAAGCCTTTTATTGCTGCTGCTGTAGGCCACCAAGTGGTGACTGTTAATATGTGTGCAATTCTTGATAATATGTGTGATGTTAACAGAGAGGTTTATATACTGGGTGACCTGAATGTAGACAGGTTCTCATAAAGAGGAAGCTGCTCACTGTAACCAGTGCCTGTAATCTAGTTCAGGTTAATAATCAACCTAGTGTTTCAAAGAAAGTAGATTTTGTTGCATTGAATACAACTAGTAGATTTTGTGGCATTGAATACAACTGGTGTAGACTACCATTAAATGCTTTCTTATTAAATGCTTTTCTTCCCTATCACGGCCTCAGGAGGAGACCCAGATGCAGATAGTTCGAAGTAACACAAGTTTATTCCAAAAACAAAGAGCATGCAAACGACAGAGCCCAAGAGTCCAAAAGGTAGAGAAGGGCAGGCAGGCTCAGGGTCAGGGCAAGCAGAATTTTCAAAACTATAAAATAGGGACTAGAGAAAAAACCAGGAGCACAGGAACAAAGCTGGTAGGCTTGACGAGACAAGCCAAACTGGCAACAAATAAACAGAGAACACAGATATAAATACACTGGGGGATAATGGGCGACAGCTGGAGGAGGGTGGAGACAGATAGATGAAACAAATCGGGTGACAAAGACAGATGAAACAAATCAGGGTGTGACAGTCCCCCCCTCTAGGGGCGCCACCTGGCATCCTACTTGGTTGACTAGGGTTCCGGCAGTGGAACTCAGCGAAGAGGCCTGTGTCCAGGATGCCCCTAGAGGAGACCCAGCACCTCTCCTCCAGGCCAGAACCCTCCCAGTCAACCAGGTACTGGAATCCCCTGCCTTGTGGTTGAACCTTCAGGAGGCGCCTCACTGTATACACTGGTTGGCCTTCGATGAGACAGGGGAGAGGGATGGTTCTGGAAACAAGAGACAAAGGGCTGTGAGACATAGGTTTAATCCTAGACACATGAAAGTTAGTATGTATACTGAGAGTACGGGAATACAGAAGATGAACAGCAGAGGGGCTAAGAAACTTGGAGATGGGGAAAGGGCTGATAAAACGGGGGAAAGTTTGCGGGACTCCATCCAAGGGGGCAGAGCGAGTGGACAGCCATAATGTACCCTCTGCCCGAGACAATACCGGGGATACCGTCGATACCCGGAGGTGGTCTTGAGAATAGCCGACTGGGCTCTCTTCCAGGTACAACAACAGCGGCTAACAAACATCTGGGCCGAGGGTATGCCGACCTCTTCCTCTTGCTCCGGGAAGAGCGGGGGGCTGATAACTCCAGATAAAGTGGGGATAAAAGTTGGCAAATCCCAGGAAAAGTGCAAATCCCAGGAAAAGTGCAAATCCCAGGAAAAGTATCAGCTGCACTCTAGACAAAGGCTGGGGCCAATCCACCACCACCCTCACCTTTCCAGGATCCATCTGTACATTCCCAGCAGAGATGATGCAACCAGGGAGGGGATGGTGTGATGGAATTCACATTTCTCCGCTTTCACAAAAAGCTGGTTCTCCAGGAGGTGCTGGAGGACCTGTCAGACATGGAGCACGTGTTCTTGGGCTGAGCAGTAGAAAATGAGGATGTAATTGACGTAGACGAAGATGAACCAGTTCAACATGTCACAGAGAATGTCATTAACCAGGGCCTGGAACACATTTGGAGCATTGGTAAGACCAAATGGCATGACCAGATATTCATAGTGACCATGTTGAAGGTCTACCACTTGTCCCCTTCCCATATCCGCACCAGGTGGTAAGCGTTCCGCAGGTCCAACTTGGAGAAAATGGTGGCCCCCTGGAGTGGCTCGAAGGCCGAGGCAATGAGTGGTAGTGGGTAGCGGTTCTTAACCACGATGTCATTGAGGCCCGGTAGTCGAAGCAAGGGTGCAGGGTTTTGTCCTTCTCCACAGAGAAGAACCCTGCGCCGGAGGAGGAGGCAGAAGGACGGATACACCCTGCAGCTAGTGAGTCCTCAATGTAGGTTTCCATAGCCTTGGTCTCCGAACCTGACAGAGTATAGTCGTCCCCGGGGTGGTGTGGTGCCTAGGAGAAGGTCAATCCAGCAGTCATGGGTTGGTGCGGAGGAAGCGAAGTGGCCCGGGCCTTAATAAAAACCTCCCGGAGGTCCTGGTACTCTGCGGGAATGGCAGAGAGGTCCGGGGTAACTTCCAGGCTGCACTGACTTCACGCAATGGGCATGGCAGAATGGGCTCCAGCCCATGACACCAGCAGTCCAGTCAAGGAGTGGATTGTGTTGCTAGAACCATGAGAATCCCAATACCACAGGAACCTGAGAAGGCTTAATTAGCATGAATTGTATAACCTCGAAGTGGTTCCCTGACACTGGTAGGTTGATGGGAGTGGTATTGTGGGTGCTCTAACGTCCATGGGAATGGAGAGGGACTGAGTGGGGATGCCATCTCGGACAGCAGAGTGGCGTCCATAAAACTCTCATCGGCCCCACAGTCAATGAGTATCCGGAGAGATTTTGACTGGTTTCCACCACAGCAGAATGGTCAAAATCGGGAAACCAATGACTAGAGGGGGGAGAAAAACAGGAGTATGGGAAAACCGCTGGTAGGCTTGACAATTGAGACATGGATTGTGTATGTGTGACATTCAGAGGGTGAATGGGCAACACAAAAAATGTAAGTAACATTGTGCACTGTTTTTCACTGTGTGTATCAAGAATGGTCCACCACCTTAAGGAAATCCTGCCAACTTGACAACTGTGGGAAGATTTGGAGTCAACATGGACCAGCATTTCTGTGGAATGCTTTTGACACCTTGTAGAGTCCATGCCCCGGCGAATAGAGGCTGTTCTGAGGGCTAAAGTGGGTACAACTCAATATTAGGAAGGTGTTCCTAATGTTTTGTACACTCAGTCTAGTGAGTTTTTTACATGTTACCTTTATTTAACTAGGCAAGTCAGTTAAGAACACATTCTTATTTTCAATGACAGCCTAGGAACAGTGGGTTAACTGCCTTGTTCAGGGGCAGAACAACATATTGTTACCTTGTCAGCTCAGTCTTACGCCTCACTCAAACCGATAGCATCAATGCATTTTGGTACATTCATTTCCAATGGAATTGCGTTGCAATTGCAGTGCATTCTGTGTGGTGCCTGCATTGGATTTATCAACAGTATGCATCAAACCGTATGCGTTATACGGCTTGACAGAAATGGTAGCAGAAGGCACACATATCCAGATAATGCTGCTTACCATTTTGCTTCATTACGTCATAGGTGTGATCGAGGTGAGATGGCTTGGGTGTAAGCAGCTGTCTCGGCACCTGTTGGTCTGAGTGGGTGCTGGACGGTAGCAGAGTGAACCGTCTATGGCTTGGGTAGCTGGAGTCTTGGGCAATTTTTTGGGCCTTCCTCTGTCACCGCTTGATATAGAGGTCCTGGATGGTAGGCAGCTCTGCCCCAGTGATGTACTGCGCTGTCCGCTCAGGTGCCAAGTGTATCATAAGGTCAACATTGAGTTTAATTGTTACCTGGGGTGGTCTAGCTTTTATGGCTGCTGCCTTCAGAGCACATATAGGCCTACCTTGTCGGTGTGGGTTTGATTCCAGCCTGTGGCCTTCTGGCACAAATAACTCAATCCCTCGGTGTACTTGATTTAGTTACACATTTCAAATATGGACATTCCAGGGATATTTTACCCCCAATCTTGATAAGAATTGACCATACCAGACACTATTGGATAAGAGAAATAGGAAATAAATAAAATAACAGTAGGCCACACCAACATTAGTTTACATTCATTTAGGGTAAATTACCACAGTTGATTTGCCGTGGTAAACAATTAAATACTTTATTTTTTACTGTATGGAATGCTTGTCAAATAGATAAATCACCCTCAGTCTGTTTCAAAATGAGTAATTTGTTCCGTTTACAATGTCAACCAAATGGTGAACATACTGTATCTTAAAAGACTTTGGTTGCAAGCAGGACTAAGGGTAACACCGACATAATATTTTAGGTAGCAGTAATGAGGTGACCAATAAGGGTTGCAATTGAGATCAGCTGTGAAGGGTGAATGTTGCATGTATTTATGGTTCAACGAGACATTAGCTGGAAATAATCTATTGACATTAATGGTTGCAATAGGTTCCTTGTTATTTGATTATATTCCAATAGGCTGCATAATGAAAGTTGTGAAAACTCGATAATGGTCTGTGTTTCCCTGGCTTGATGAGCTGATTTGGGCCATCAGTTGATTGACCGATATAGGACTACTGTAGAACCATAAACTTTACTCTGGTGTGGATGCTAGTCCACGTTTTCTAGTTAGTGTCACTTCCTGACCTTAGTTCCTTTTTTCTGTTTTGTGTATTCACCTGACAGAACTGTTTCGTTTCTTCCTTTCACTTTGTTATTTTGTTTCGTGTGTTCAGTCTAATAAATTAACATGGACACTTACCACGCTGCATATTAGTCCGATCCTCAGACAACTAAGAGATTCGTTACAGTTAGGCTATGTATAATTTGTTAATATAGTTCTGGTTTTTGGTGTGGACTGAAAGCCTGTATTGTGAGGCTTTAATATTTCATTTCGTAAAGCCGTCAAGATGTTAATGCATTTGAGCCAATCCAAAGATGATTTCATTGAGCTTAGACACTTTTCTTTGATGACTATTCGTTTTACTTATTGAAATAAATGCAATTCATTTATTGGCCAAACGTAAGCTCTGGCTGGCCACTATATTGCCCAGCACTGGGCTTAAACTAAGGAAGGTCAGAGCTGGAGCGCGCTACTTAGACCACTGCTCTACAGCAGTTCACAATGCTCTAATAAGCACTAGGAATACTGATGATACTTAGGCGCATATTTTTTCATTATTTTGTTGAAACCTTCCCCAAACCACAGCCCTATCCTTAACCATTCAAAATGATTGCCTAAACTGTCAACCTTTGAGTTGTTTCTGTACCCACCCTGTAACCACTTGGAATTAATGCGTCAAAAATAGACTTTCATCCTGAGTCAAAGAGCAGCGGGCCAGATACAAACCAATCCTGACTCTGGCAAAAATGTGCTGGTGTCAGTGGCTGTAATCACTGGACCACAAGGAAACCAATAATGTATTCTGCATATTGCTTGCCTTCAAAATATACAAAAAAATCTTTAAAAAATATGATTTTCACGAACGTAAAAAAAAACTACCCCCTACATATGTCAATTTATTAGAATCCACATAAGAATTCACATGAGATACGCTGTAGCTTGCATGTAGCTACACCACCAGTAACGTCTGCTAAATATGTGTATGTTACCAATAACATTTGATTTGATGTACATTGCCTTCGGAAAGTATTCAGACCCCTTGACTTTTATCGCATTTTGTTTTGTTGCAACTTTATCCTATAACTGATGAGAAAAAAAACTCCTCAGTAATCTACACACAATACTCTATTGTGCATCCTGTTTCCATTGATCATCCATGAGATGTTTCTACAACTTGGAGTCCTCCTGTGGTAAATTCAATTGATTTGGAAAGGCACACACCTGTCTACATAAGGTCCCACAGTTGAGAGTGCATGTCAGAGCAAAAACCAAGCCATGAGGTTGAAGAAATTGTCCGTAGAGCTCCAGGACCGGATTGTGTCAAGGCACAGATCTGGAGAAGGGTACCAAACAATGTCTGCAGCATTGAAGGTCCCCAAGAACACAGTGGCCTCCATCATTCTTAAATGGAAGACGTTTGGAACCACCAAGACTCTTCCTAGAGCTGTCTGCCTGGACAAACTGAGCAATCGAGGGAGAAGGGCCATGGTCAAGGAGATGACCAAGAATCCGATGGTCACTCTGACAGAGCTCTAGAGTTTTTCTGTGGAGATGGGAGAAACTTCCAGAAGGACAGCCATCTCTGCAGGACTCCATCAATCAGGCCTTTATGGTAGAGTGGTCAGACGGAAGCCACCTCAGTAAAAGGCACATGACAGCCCGCTTGGAGTTTGCCAAAAGGCATCTAAAGTACTCTCTGACCATAAGAAACAATATTCTCTCGTCTGATGAAACCAAGATTGAATTCTTTGGCCTGAATGTTAAGCATCACGTCTGGAGGAAACCTGGCACCATCCCTATGGTGAAGCATGGTGGTGGCAGCACCATGCTGTGGGGATGTGTTTCAGCGGCAGGGACTGGGAGACAGGCAAGCTCACAGGCAAGACAAAGGAGTGGCTTCGGGCCAAGTCTCTGAATGTTCATGAGTGGTCCAGCCAGAGCCCTGACTTGAACCCGATCAAACATCTCTGGAGAGACCTGAAAATAGCTGTGCAGCAACTCTCCCCATCCAACTTGACAGAGCTTGAGAGGATCTGCAATGGAATAATCTCCCCAAATACAGGTGTGCCAAGCTTGTTGCGTCAATACCCAAGAAGTCTTGAGGCTGTCGTCACTGCTGAAGGTGCTAAAACAAAGTACAGAGTAAAGGGTCTGAATACTTATGTAAATGGGATATTTCATTTAAAAAATATAAATTAGGAAAGATTTCTAAAAACGTTTTTTTTGCTTTGTCATTATGAGATATTGTGTGTAGATTGATAGGGAGGAACAACATAATCAATTTTAGTTTTAGTTACTTTTTTAAATGTAACAGAATGTGGAAAAAGTGAAGGGGTCTGAATACTTTCCGAAGGCACTGTAGGTACGGTGTACATTGTATACAAACACTGCTTCCAGCTGCCCACTGGCAGCAATTCTACATAATGTATTTTTTCAGATATTAAAATCCTCCTGCTGCAGGATTATTTTCCTCCTGTCAAAAAAGGGGTCAAATTAAAACCTGACATCGGTATATGCTGTATGTGATACAGGACCTCTTCTGTTGTTGAATTGTTCTTATTTTATGTTTGTGTGGCTGTTCTTGTCTATTAGTATCATGCACTTTGTCATGTTTTATGTTTTGTGTGAACCCCAGCAACAGCTAATTGGAATCCAAATAAAATACCAAATTAGATCTGCAGTTTGTAGATTCACCATTAATATCACTCACAGCCTGAGGTTAGGTAGAAGCTCAGATGAGTTCAATCAAAGCCTGAATAAGGAGGCTTGCAGCAATTGTACGTTGCTTGAATAGAAGTGTGTGCCTGACGTGTCATTTAGAATGTTACAATTGAAGTATGTTACAGATATGTTAACTACTGCTATTATAACCAACAGATGTCCAGTTATGTCCAAATCTTCCCCGACAAATATTGTATACTGTAGCCTGAGCTGCGACTCAAATGGAACTCTCATCATCTTGTACTCCTGTATTTATTCAACCTGTTTGAAAAGTTACAGTATATCCTCCGACAGAACAAAAGCATCGCTCACTCCTGTCAGTTACAGTGTAGAAAATGTACAGTTATGACTTTAAATACTGTTTCCTGAAGGAGGGAAATGAGGTGCAACACTATGGGATGAGCAAACTCTACTAAGGATATATAACCAGGCCTGACAAGGCCAAGGAAAACTGTGCCTTGCCGGAAGCCCCGCCTTCCACAGATGATAACTCAGAGGCTCAGATGAATTCCTTCAATTCAGTACCGCTCTTTACCAAGCCCAGCTCCCTCTTCCCCATTTCACTCCTTCAGGGAACAGTAGTTCTAGTCGTAACGGTACGTTTCAGTTCACTCTGTACTATTGGTAAAACACTATGGGATGGAGCACCCCGCCCCAAGCCGGCCCTAACAGATACAAAATGAAAAGACCCACAGCAGACCATCCAGACCTCCCATCCGCAAGCGGTAGTCTGGGTATTGCATACCTGCTCACTGCCAAATGACCCTGTCTTGTCCCAGCTGTCAGCACACTATGAGCCATGCTGAGAGCAGTGACATCCAAGTGATAAAAACTCACAAAAGTGTGCGGTGTTGCCCAATTCCCTGCTGCACAAATATCCCCTACCGGCAACCCTTTAAACAGTATATTAAGTCCAGACATGCATTTCTTGGCTGAGATCTATATCCAGATCTTGATATGCTCCATTTGGCAAATCTGACCATAATTCTATCCGCCTGATTCTTGTTTACAAGCAAAAACTAAATCAGGAAGTACCAGTGACTCGCTCAATACGGAAGTGGTCAAATGACGTGGATGCTACGCTACAGGACTGTTTTGCTAGCACAGACTGGAATATGTTCCGGGATTCATCCAATGAAATTGAGGAGTATCAGTCACCAGCTTCATCAATAAGTGTATCGACGACGTCGTCCCCACAGTCACCGTATGTACATTTCCCAACCAGAAGCCATGGATTACAGGTAACATCCTCACCGAGGTAAAGGCTAGAGCTGCCGCTTTCAAGGAACGGGACACTACTCCGGAAGTTTATAAGACATCCCTCAGACAAACCATTAAACAGGCAAAGCATCAATCCAGGACTACGATGAATCCTACTACACCGGCTCTGATGCTCGTCGGATGTGGCAGGAATTGAAAGACTACGAAGGGAAACCCAGCCACAACACTGAAGCATACATGAGAGAACCAGCTGTTCCAGACAACTGTTTGATCAGGCTCTCCGTAGCTGATGTGAGCAAGACCATTAAATAGGATCAACATTCACAAATCCGCGTGGTCAGACGGATTAACAGGACGTGTAATACCTACATGTTTCAAACAGACCACCATAGTTCCTGTGACCAAGAAAGCAAAGAACCTGAAGAAATGATTATCGCCTGTACCACTCACGTTGGTAGCCATGAATTGCTTTGAAAGGCTGGTCATGGCTCACATCAAAACCATCATGCTGGAAAACCTAGACCCACCCCAATTCGCATACCGACCCAACAGATCCACAGATGATGCAATCTCAATCGCATTCCATACTGCCCATTCCCACATGAATAAAAGGAACGCCTATGTGAGAATGCTGTTCATTGACTACAGCTCAGCGTTCGACACCATACTGCCCACAAAGCTCATCACTAAGCTCGGGACCCTGGGACTGAACACCTCCATCTGCAACTGGATCCTGGACTTCCTGACGGGCCGTCCTCAGGTGGGGAGGGTAGGCAACTACACATCTGCGTAGATGCCCAGTTCTATGAATGATGTGTTGGATACTAGGGACTCCCCTACCATGTTCGTATTGAGGAAAGTGGCTGCCATAATCCCTCCTCATCCAAACATAGGCCCTGTGTGTGGCCATAAGAGACTGAATCAGCCAGCTCATTATCGCCCTGCTGGGAGGCTAGCTCCATCTGATCAGACACCAACCCCAAATCCCTCGCTGCGTACAGCCATCCGGGAAAGGAAAGTTATCATCAATGACCCCAAGTTTTCATAAGAATGCTACACGTCTAACGAAGGAGTTTGTGCACAGCCGTTTACAATGGATTGGTACGAGCAAGTGCCACATGAGATTGTGGCAAGTCGAGACAAACATTGCAGGGATTGTTTGTATCTCTGGGAGAAATAGTATAGCCGCATGACTGGGGGCATGGCTGTGGACCCGAACCCATTGTAGCCGCATCGTTGATTCGTTTGCATCTTTTAGCCAGCTTACTCATAGCTAGATTGGTTTGTGGTTTTGTAAACTATAGAGAACAAATACCAACTCTCAGCGCACAATGCCTCGAGGATGTGCAACAAATACCCAAGTGGCAGTTTAGTTGGTGCAAAGTCAGAGCGTCTCATGTTCCAGAAATCCTTGTTTTTACTAGCGTGGAATTTCTCTTGCTCAGTATGAGTTGAAGAGTTGGGAATTGCAGAAATGAATCCGAGCCTCTAGGTTATCACCTGTGGAAGGCGGGGCTTCCGGCGAGGCACGGTTTTCATTGGCCTTGTCAGGAATGGTTATATATCCTTCAAGTAGAGATCGATCGAGCGCGACATCCCATTGTGTTGTACTGAGAGTTCCGACTGAAAGGGAACAAAACAAGGTCATGTTGATATTGATTTAATATGCCATGACTTATATGCATATGTCATATTGATATCAAACAGTATGTTGTAGGTTTTGTCCCTTTTCAGAGTAGATCATCTTCAAAGAGCGAGCGACATGTGGGTTTGTTGAATCTCCTTGAGGCCACAGAGGGTGGAAAGAGGTGGAAATTGCCTGGCTGTCTATGTAGAAGAAAAGAAGATGGTTAGATGAACCATGCTCTGGTGATGAATAACCTTTTTCTGAGACTTGAAGACTTGTTTTAGCTTCCTGAGCTAATGTTTCTCTCATTCCTTGCTTTTTTTCGAACTCCTGTTGCTCCTACTCCTTTTCTCTTAAACTCCACCATTCTTTTCCAACCTTGTTCTCCTCTCCACATATCTGAAACTGGTATGAGTTTTCTGTGGAGAGAGTGGTACGTTGACAAACTATTACCACATTAATCTCATACCCTGCACAGCCTCCTTATGACTACTCATGGTACTGATGGTAGGACACATAGTTAACCAGTGGGCGTTGCCAACTATCCAAATCCTAACATTATGGAGCTTGTTTGTATTCACATTAAGCCATCACGCAGCGGTGTGATCAATACTGTTAAATTACAGAATGTTTTGATTGATTCACACAATCCCACAACCATTCATCAAGTCAATTAGACATTAATCATGGAGCCTCTCTCACACCAGGAGATTATAGGCATGATGCAGGGAGGGTTGGAACACTGGCTAGGTTGTGTTCTTAGAATGGCTAGGAACTAGATGGTGTTGAGGACTCATTCATTGAATGGTAATTGTATGATGCATTGCATGTTGCCTTGTATTCTCGTTCTTATTTTTATGTTACGGAATGGTTGAATGATCTGCAATGAGACATTATCAAAGTGATTTATACTTAAAAACATAAACGCAACATGTAAAGTGGTGGTCCCATGTTTCATGAGCTGAAATGAAAGATCCCTGAAATTTTACACACACAGAAAAAGCTTATTTCTCTCAATTGTTGTGCACAAATTTGTTTACATCCCTGTTAATTTGTATTGAACCTTTATTTACCTTTATTTAACCAGGTAAGTGTTAGTGAGGATTTCTCTTTTGCCAAGATAATCCATCCACCTGACAATTGTGGCAAATTGTCACGTGTGCTCCCTCTCCGGCCTCTAGGTCACCAGACTGCTAGTTATGGCGCACACCTGTCACCTTCGTTACGCGCATCAGCGCATTATGACACTCACCTGGACTCCATCACCTCCTTGATTACCTGCACTATAAATGTCACTCCCTTTGGTTCCTTCCCCAAGCATCATTGTTTGTATTATGTTTCGTTTATTGATTAAATCACTCACTCCCTGAACTTGCTTCCCGGCTCTCAGCGCACATTGTTACAGAATGACACCTCACCAAATGGAAGCATCAGGGAGTGATTTTTTAGTTTTTTTTTGTTTTAGAGGTGATGTCTGGTCCGGGTGATAGAACCGGAGCTACATGGGAGGCCTCAGCCGGTTTGTCGGATTCCCATGCCTCGGCTGGCTCGACGGGTTTCATTAGCTCAGTGGGATTGATAGGCTCCCATGCCTCAGCTGGGTGAACAGGTTCCCGTGCCTCGACCTGACCGGGGAGATCTCAACCGGTTCATCAGGCTCTCATGCCTCAGCCGGTTTGTCAGGTTTCTGCTTCTCTACGGAGGTGACCGGTCTGCTTCTGATCCCCGGGATCGTCCCTGTGGTTCGCGTCTTGCGGCTCGAGCCGAAGACACTTGGGAGTGGGTACTGTCACTTATGCTCTCTCTCCGGCGCTCTAGGTTGCCATGCTCCTACGCCTCAGCTGGATCGATAGGTTCCTGTGCCTTAGCAGAGGTGACCGGTCTGCTCCTGATCCCCGGGATCGTCATCTTGGTTGGTGTCCTGCGGCTGTAGCTGAGCGTCAGGGAGGGGGGATTGTCACGTGTGCTCCCTCTCCGGCCTCTAGGTCACCAGGCTGCTCATTATGGCTCACACCTATCACCATTGTTACGCGCATCAGCGCATTATGACACTCACCTGGACAACACCTCCTTGGTTACCTGCCATATGTATGTCACTCCCTTTGGTTCCGTCCCCAGGCATCATTGTTTCTGTTTCATGTTTGTTCTTTTGGGTTTCTTGTTTTGTATTTTGTTTCATTTATTGATTAAATCACTCACTCTCTGAACTTGCTTCCCGACTCCCAGCGCACATCGTTTCACATATCAATAAGATGATTAAACAGCATGATCATTACACAGATGCACATTGTGCAGAGGACAACAAAAGGTCACTCTAAAATGTGCAATTTTGTCACACAACACAAAGCCACAGATGCCTCAAGTTTTGAGGGAGTGTGCAATTCGCATGCTGACTGCAGGAATGTCCACCTATGCCCAGCCATGGCTGCACCCCTGCCCAGTCATGTGAAATCCATAGATTAGGGCATAATACATTTATTTCAATTGACTGATTTCCTTGTGTGAACTGTAACGCAGTAAAACCTTGAAATTGCATTTATATTTTTGTTCAGATTAGACAAATATGACGCAAAATGACTTTTTACTCTCTATTTATGTTGGTAACAAGTTTTATAATAGCAATCAGCCATCTCGGGCGTTTGTGGTATATGGCCAATATAAGGCCTAATACCTTCATCCCATTGGCATACCCATGCTGTGGTCCTGAAGTTGTCAGCTAATCAAATTAATACCAGGGGGGAAAAAATACTTTGTTTTCCTCTATCCTTATTTCCTCTGCTAAACATAACACCATTACCATTGTAACTTTCAGAGAGCAACACAAACCACTACCACTACCACTACTACTACTTTCATCAAATTAGATGAATTATTCAAGGGAGGTAAAATAAAAACAGTTTCCAAAGTGATCGAGTTTAAAACATATCCTTTGTTTACTGTGCAAAAGTTTGGCTTTTTACAACCTGTGAAACACTACAAACTAGGTTCGTCTGCATGATTGAACTTAATGTACCACAAAGGAAAGCATCTGTTACTATGTACTTATTATTACAGTATCAAAATGGAAAAGACAAAAGGAAGCCTCTGCACCATCAGAAGCTGGGCATTGGCCAAACCTGAACTGGAGCGAGACAATCCTTCCCTGTGCAGTGAATCGTATGCAACTCTCAAATACAACAATTCCTGGAAGCTTCTTGGACCTGTAGGATTAAAAACAACAATACTGTTTGAATAACTAAAGACAACCTACAAATGGTTTATCATGCTATTCTCCAACAAGCTGATTAACCTAAATCACAATAAACCACTCTCTATCCAGTGTAATTTGGCTACAGTACAGTTGCATGGCCATACAGTGCCTATGGGCAGGTGTATAAACCGGCAGTGCTTCTGGTCCTGGTGATTCAATCCCCCCATCCCACATTGCTCCACTGGCATCAAACAGGACCACATTTATCCTGCCTTGTAGGGCCAACAGAATACAGAGCAGGCCAACTCTCGCTCCCCCTCTCCCTCGCTCTCTCTCTTCCTCTCGCCCCCCCTCTCTCTTTCTCCCTCTCGCTCGTTCACCCCCCCCTCTCCTGCCTCCGTAAAGCCAACAGAACACAGAGATGAGGCCAGCTGGTTCCATCCCAGCCTTTACAGCCACCCAGACACATGGGATTCCTTATCGAATAGACCATCACAACCAATAGAAACAAAACCTTGAACCCTCTATTCTGTAATATGATTGAGGCCTGAGGACAGAGAATCTAAAGAGGGAGACGAGTATGGATAGGATTGGAGACTTGTGTTGGTCAATGGCTTGTGTTTATGTCTCATTGTTTTCCTGTTTGCACATTTTCACAATTTAAGCCCCTCCAGGTCTGTATAGATGTGGCAGTTGTGATGATCTGGCCTGGATCTAAATGCAAAAGCAGATTAATTTACCTGGTGCATCCATCCATTCACCCATCCATCCTCAGTGGACCGCAGTTTAGATTCACCATTACAACAGCTATCCTCACTGGCAGAGAGGAGGAAACGGGGCAGGGGAGAGAGAGAGAGATTACTATTAAGAAGTTCCACTCTGTTAAGAAACATTCTGATACTGTAAGTTTCATATGGATGTGGAGGTGATAGGGTTCAGGAATGAAAAAAAGGCTGATCAGATCTCCTACAAGCCTAGCGCTACAGACAACTCAAGCAACACCCAGCACCAGGTACAACATTGCAGCAACAAGATTTAAATCAGATAATCTGGTGGGATGTGAGATACAATTAGCAGTAGAGCTCCGGACAGAACAGGAAAGGTTTTCAATAGGACAGGACAGGACAGAAGTCAGGTTTCTAGAATATTGGCAGATCAAGTGTCAAGGCTGTGGGTAACTGGTGAAAGGAGTCAGGTGCAGGAGAGCTGAGATGCGTGGACAAGGTATTCAATACAAGATAACACCCGTATAAACACAATACTACGGTGCGGGAACAATACCAGTACCACGAAATAAACGGGCGAAATAACAAAACCCGGCAACAAATACCCGTCGTCAGTAACAGCCTGAGCAATAGAACAAAAATGCACACAAACATGGGGGAAACCAGAGGGATCGACTCCGGCGGAAGTCGTGACATCAGGACAGTAGAGGAAAAACTGTACTTAAGTTTGAAAAAAAAAAAATAGAACTTGTGAATCCATTATAAACACTGTTTTTGTAAGGGTTGGTAGACACTACAGGTCAAATACTCTGGTCAAATGTAGAACCCATAAGATCCAACAGCTGTCCTCAGTGGCATATCAGAGAAAAGAGGGCAGAGCATCAGAGTATTCACATGATGTCTGACAGACAGAGGAGTGGAGACCTGGTGTTGCAGTGAAGGACGAGAGGTCCAGATTGGGGGGCGTGTGTTTGATTGACATCCGCTTTCTTTTGATCAGCCAAGAAAGAAACGGGATATGACAGATGTGTGTGTGTGCGTGCATGTGTAGATTAAATTAAAGAGACCATTTGGATCAGAAGAAGTCAGTGTAAAAGTAATTGATTTTCCCACCAATTCGAATGAGGCCACAGTGGTTAATTAATTAATGATTCTCTGGCCTGAGAATAATCTAAATTAAACCGTGATTTCTGCTACAAGAATAACAATGCATTATTTATCATGAGAATGTATTATGCATGCAGGTTAATGAATGAAATGGCCGACCACACCAGGGAATAATTTGTCTCTGCTCCAATGCCTCAACTATCAACTTCTTTTCTTCCTAAAGACCTGAATAACCAATGCAATGATGTACTGTAAATCAACCAAGCATTCATAAAGCTAACATGGGAACATACACCGAGTATACCAAACATCAAGAACACCTTCCTAATATTGAGTGACATCAATAAGGGATCATAGCATTCACTGGATTCAGCTGGACAGTCTATGTCATGGAAAGAGCAGGTGTTCTTAATGTTTTGTATTCTCAGTGTATAATTTAGCTAGTGAGAAGTTTTGACAACAACAGACTTAGATCACAAACTGGTTTGTCATAACTCAAAGTGCACAGTCTTTGAGACAGGCATCGTCTTATTATTTGACCAATGAACCAAGAGGAGCGAGTTCTTGCAGAGAGCGTAGCGGGTGTAATGGTGTCTGTCTGCTGCTGAGGTTTCTAACAGGCAGACCAGTGGCCTCTCAACAGTCTCTTCATGAAGCCAAACAGACACTCTATCAGATGTCTCACCAGACTAGACCTCTACCGGGACTCAATCGTTAATGACATCTCCTTTGACACATACTCATTAAGGAGGATATCACATTCACTGAATCTTCGATTCAGAAAGTAATGTAGTGTTGTATCAGCGATTCTGTTTAGTGACTTGGTGAATACTGGCAATATCCAATGCTAAAAAAAAATGGCAACTGTGGAGAAACGAGAGATTTATTTCAAATCAAATCAAACTTTATTCGTCACATGCGCCGAATACAACAAGTGTAGAACTTACCGTGAAATGCTTACTTACACGCCCTTAACCAACAGTGCAGTTCAAGAAGAGTTAAGAAAAGATTTACAAATAAACTAAAGTAAAAAAATATTTAAAAAGTAACACAATAACATAACAATAACGAGGCTATATACAGAGGGTACCGGTACCGAGTCAGTGTGTGGGGGTAGAGGTTAGAGGTAATTTGTATATATAGGTAGGGTGAAGTGACTATGCATAGACAATAAACAGCGATAAGCAGCAGTGTACAAAACAAATTAAGGTGGCTTCAATGTACTGTAATAGTCCGGTGGCCAATAGATTAGTTGTTCAGCAGTATTATGGCTTGGGGGTAGAAGCTGTTAAGGAGCCTTTTGGACCTAGACTTGGCGCTTTGTTATGTAAACTTGATGTATTCCTTGGTGGACTGGTTTAATGAATGCTCAGTGTGACAAACGGTTCCCACAAAATGTCTCACTGCCCACAAACAGGAAAATGTACAGTTTGCTAGACAGAGGTGGCGTCCTTTCGGAACCACAGAGTTGTTCCGAACCACCACTACTGCTTTAAGTATACCTGTCAGGTTAGTGTAGCTGCATCAGTGGCGCTTTACATTCAGCACCACTGAGAGTAGGCCATGGCCTCGGCGCTCTACACGTATGCACTAGTAACTCTACACTTCACTCAAAAGGAAAGGAACACTGGGAAATATACAAATAAGGCGTTACACTAAGCAGTGTGTTAATTTAAAACTGAAAGGTGTGGACCCGTATGGACACTGGACCCGTGTTAAATGTAACACTATCAGTGTTGAGGCAACACTGGAAAATGTGCTGTGTACTTTGTTTTATGTATTTTCTTTCAATTCATCAGATGATTTGGCCTCCACAATCACCCAACCTCAACCCAATTGGTTTGGGATGAGTTGGACCGCAGAGTGAAGGGAAAGCAGCCAACAAGTGCTCAACATAAACTGTTGGAAAAGCATTCCTCATGAAGCTTGTTGAGAGAATGCCTAGAGTGTGCAAAGCTGTCATCAAGGCAAAGGGTGGCTACTTTGAAGAATCTCAAATATAAAATATATTTTGATTTGTTTAACACTTTTTTGGTTACTACACGATTCCATATGTGTTATTTCATAGTTTTGATGTCTTCACTTTTATTCTACAATGTAGAAAATAGTAAAAATAAAGAAAAAACCCTTGAATGAATAGGTGTGTCCAAACTTTTGACTGGTACTGTATATGTATATATTTTATATATATATATTTTCCATTATTATTTTCCCCTAACCCTACCACCACTCCCCTAATTGGAATAAACTAATGGACAAAAACACTTATGCTTCGACTTCCAGGTTATACATACCATATTCTGTACATTTTAAGGACACAGATTATTTTTCGTTATTTATCTTTAGTTTTTTTAAAGTCCCATCCTCCAGCTAACCTCAACCCCTCCCATCTACACTACATTACCAAAAGTATGTGGACACCTGCTCGTCAAACATCTCATTCCAAAATCAGGGACATAAATTTGGAGTTGGTCCCCTCTCTGCTCCTATAACAGCCTCCACAATTCTGGGAAAGCTTTCCAATAAATGTTGGAACATTGCTGTGGGGACTTGCTTCCATTCAGCCACAAGAGGATTAGTAAGGTCCAGCACTGATGTTGGGCGATTAGGCCTGGTTCGCAGTAGACATTCCAATTCATCCCTAAGGTGTTCGATGTGGTTGAGGTCAGGGCTCTGTGCAGGCCAGTCAAGTTCTTCTACATCGATCTCGAAAACCATTTTTTTATGGACCTCGAGTTGTGCACAGGGGCATTGTCATGCTGAAACGGGGAAGGGACTTCCCTAAGCTGTTGCCACAAAGTTGGAAAAACAGAATAGCCAAGAATGTCATTGTTTGCTAGAGCGTTAAGATTTCCCTTCACTGGAACTTAGGGGCCTAGACCGAACCATGAAAAACGCACCAAACCATTATTCCTCCTCCACCAAAATTTAGTTTCAGGTTCTCCTGGCATCCGCCAAACCCAGATTCATCGGTGATTCACCACTCCAGAGAACGCGTTTCCACTGCTCCAGAGTCCAATGGCAGCGATCTTAACTCCACTCCAGCCGACGCTTGGCTTTACACATGGGGATCTTAGGCTTGTGTGCAGCGCCATGAAAACCCATTTCATGAAGGACCCGATGAACAGTTATTGTGCTGATGTTGCTTCCAGAGGCAGTTTGGAACTTGGTAGTGAGTGTTACAACCGAGGACAGACAATGTTCACATGCTTAACTTCTTATAGCTGGGGGCAGTATCTTGAGTATCTTGGATGAATAAGGTGACCAGAGTAAACGACATTATCGAACAAAACAAACATTTATTGTGGAACTGGGATTCCTGGGAGTGCATTCTGATGTACCCTGAATAATCAACCATTGAGACCAGACAGCGTGGAGCGATGACTACACGGCTGACGAATGGTCAGACTCTACCAGACCAGAATGCGTGCAGCGCGAGCTGAAGACGTTACAAATGGTAAGACCCTCAAACACTCGATGAGTGAAGTTGAAGACTTGACATTCACAGTCTGCAGCTGTATTGTAAAGTAGTCTAGAACTTTTACCAAAGACAGAAGGAAGATGTCTAAGCACCACCGCGTGTGTAACATCTGAAGGATCCAGTCTAGGAAACTCGACCGAAGATGAGAAAAGAGGAACATTTACCTCTCAACACCGTGCTGTACATCTGATGGATCCATTTTAACAGACACTTCCAGAACAAAGAAAGCCTTCTACTACAACTGGGGACATTGTGAACTCTGGTGGACAAACCAGAGACTGTTGAACTGACTCCCAATAGATGGACTGTGCGATTTCAACAGAGAGATACGACAAAGACATACAAGCGTAAATATATATACATTGCAATTACTTTCAAATGAGTGTCCGGGTCATGTGCAAAGTATTCATATTGCCATTTGCATAACTTTGACTTGTATGTACAATAAGTTGACTCTGTCTCTCCCTCTCCTTTCATGCCCCTCTCTTTTCATTGTGTACGAAGCCATCATATCAGTTTAGTCCACTAGGAACTTTTCATTGCATTATGTTAGTAATTAACGTATAATCTATCCTGTGTGTTGTGTTTATGTTATTCAGTGTGATTACTTATTTAGTTAGTAAATAAATAATTAAGACAATTTGTGTATCGCTGAATCATCATATAGAGTAGGGTTCATGCAGATTTATAGAATATTTCGATGTTCAGAATGAAACTGATATGAGGTAATAGTATTTCACGGATGACAAATATGATAACGATATATTCTGATATTCTTGAGTTAATTCTGGAAATGGTAACTAATTAAAGAAAGTTTTTCCGTGGTGCCCCAAGATTGCTAATTATTTAATTGTTACATGATTAATTTAATCATCGTAATAATTAAACATAGTTAATTGATTTGATAAAATAATCATCATCACATTAATGATACTCACGTCACGATAATATTCATTGTATAAAGAGGCCCGTTTCATTTTGTCTGGCTTGCAATAAAATTGAATATTTTTTGCTCATATAATTTAAAAAACAAGTTGTTAGGTGTAGGCAGGGCCATAAGCAAATAGCTAAACTGGGATATGACTAAAGATAGTGTCCGACTTCTGCCAAAGTCGATGCCTCTCCTTGTTCGGGCGGTGTTCGGCGGTCGACGTTGCCGGTCTTCTGGCCATCGCCGATCCATTTTTCATTTTCCATTTATTTTGTCTCATTTTCCCACACACCTGGTTTTCATTTCCCAATTACTGGTCATGTATTTAACCCTCTGTTTCTCCCATGTCTTTCTTTGTGTGTGATTGTTCATTGTTAAGGTCGGTACGTTTCCGGCTGTTTTTTTCTGGGTGCTGTTTTCACCCGTGTTTTGTGGCAACCGTTATTGTTTGAACATTGGTATGTGTTTACTTTGGGCAATTTTCTTAAGTAAAGTGAGTTGTTCACTCATCTCTGCTCTCCTACGCCTGACTTCATGCACCAGCTACACCCACCGCCTGACAGATAGACAGGTATTGTCCACTTTATTACACAGCAATGTAAAGTATAACTACTTTGTGATCCAATACGTAATATTGTACACTTGGTTGTAATCCAGAGAGGTTAGAACAAAGATCTAGATCCTCTATGAGAAAATGAAGGGAACCAAATTGGAGATTAAAAAGAAAACATGAATCATCAGCGCACAATGACACCTTTGTCTTTAAGCCCTGGATTTATTGATGTTATTGTTGGATCTGATTTTAATAGCTATAATTTCTAACATAGATATGCCGATAGTGGACAACCTTATTTTACTCCCCTTGACAGTCTGAGAGGTAGCCATTATTTACTATTTTACACCTTGGGTTACTATACATAACTTTAACCCATTGTATAAGAGGTTCTCCAAAATTGTAATATTCCAGGCATTTATATATAAATTCCAGTTGTACTTTATCAAAAGCCTCTTCAAAGTCAGCTATGAATACCAGGCCTGGTTCCTAGATTTTTCATAGTGTTCTATTGTTTCCAGTACTTGTCTTACATTATCTCCAATGTATAGTCCATGTAAAAAAAACTGTCTGATTAGGATGAATAATATCCGACAATGCCTTTTTAATTCTATGTGCTACGCATTCTGTTCGAATTATTTGCTTCACAACATTGAAGTGTAAGTTGCCTCCAATTTTTTAATGATCTGGATCTTTATATTTACCACCTGGGTCCTGTTTCAGTAGTGAAATCAGACCTTCTTGCTGAGAATCTGATAATCTACCATTTTTATAGGAGTGATTAAAACAATGCTAATAATGGTAGTCTGAGTACATCAAAAAAGCTTTGATATGCCTCAATTGGAGTTTTCCCGGACTTAAAGGCTTTAATTGCACCAAGAAGTTCCTCCTCTGTAATTTGGCCTTCACATGAGTCTCTCTGTACAGCTGTTCATTTTACATTATTGATAGAAAATATAATTTGGTGAATCACTGGTGTCATGACTGTCCAGTTAGGATACGAATGGGTCAGATCAACTTGGCAATGGATGCCAGTAACCAGGCCCTCTCTCACCCACAGAGGGGGGAGGAGGGAGCTGGTGGAGGGTTGACACCTCACACCCTGTTGTAAATTCAAGGAGAGGAGATCCAGGGTCTCCCTCATCATATTCACACGGGAACGTTCCTTTGTCTCCAGAGAGTTTTGCCGCTAAAACTCTAACATGTTCTAAAGCGAATAATGGAACAATATTCCTAACAGAGAACGTAGGGAATCATCAGAGGTGAGCTAAAGAATAATGTCCTATGGGTTATTATTTTGTGATGTCATAAAAATGTTGTAAATTAAATACTGTAACTTGAAAAGTATATACACTACATGTACGAAATCTCCATTCTCTACGTTTGTGCATGAAATTTGAAAAATTACAAAAGTATTTTTGCTAAGATTTTAATTTGATTTTAGGAGCCATAAGAGATCATTTGTCTCCTATAAACTTTGCACAGTAAGTAGCCATGCCCCGAGTGAGGTCAGAGAGCGCGTTAGCGTGACGGAACCATCACTTTCGACCAGAGTGCATAAAAGGATTGGTAAAGATATGAACATTGAGACCAGAGAGACGTGTAGCTGCAGCTCACAAGTTCAAACTCTGAATATAAACACAAGGTAGAGGCGATAAGCTCACCTCCCGGACAATCACTGGTACGGCTGATTAGCTGTACTAATGAAAAAAATGTAACCTTTATTTGACTTGGCAAGTCAGTAAAGAACAAATTATTATTTACACCGTCCAAACCCGGATGACACTGGGCCAATTGTGTGCTGCCCTATGGGACTCCCAATCACAGCCAGTTGTCATACAGCCTGGATTAGAACCAGGGTGTCTGTAGTGACACCTCAAGCCCTGAGATTCAGTGCCTTAGACTGCCCCTAAGTAAAGTATATAGAAAGCAAATTTAAGTATGCTATTAAGCAAATTTAGTAAGCTACTCTCATCACCCAATGGGAACAATCGACACAGCGGGCTAGCCTATCCAGTTTGCTTTAAATTTTATAATATTTTACACTTGATCTTTTATTCTATTCTATCTATCTGTACAGTTAGTCCCTCTATTTCCTTTATTAATATTACCTCTTTTGACCTAAATTGCTTTTGTTTTAAGGATGAGTATTGAATAGCATGGCGTCTAAAGGCACATTTAAAAGTGTGCCCTGCTAGATCTGCCCCGGTCAACCGTAAGTGCTGTTATTGTGAAGTGGAAACATCTAAGAGCAACAACGGCTCAGCCGTGAAGTGGTAGGCCACACAAGCTCACAGAACGGGACCCCAGAGTGCCGAAGCACATAGCGAGTAAACATCGTCTGTCCCCAGTTGCAATAATCGTTACTGAGTTCCAAACTGCCTCTGCAAGCAACGTCAGCACAAGAACAGTTCGTCGGGAGTTTTCATGACCGAGCAGTCGCACACAGGCCTAACATCACCATGCGCAATGCCAAGTGTCGGCTGGAGTGGAGTAAAGCTCGCTGCCATTGGACTCTGGAGCAGTGGAAATGTGTTCTCTGGAGTGATGAATCACGCTAAACCATCTGGCAGTCCAATGGACAAATCTGCATTTGGCGGATGCCAGGAGGGGCCACCAGCCCCAATGCATAGTACCAACTGTAAAGTTTGGTTAATGAGGAATAATGGTCTGGGGCTGTTTTTCATGGTTTGTGGCAACAGTTTGGGGAAGGACCTTTCCTGTTTCAACATGACAATGCCCCTATGTACAAAGCGAGGTCCATGCAGAAATGGTTTGTCGAAATCGGTGTGGAAGAACTTGACGGGCCTGCACATAGCCCTGACCTCGACCCCATTGAACACCTTTGGGATGAATTGGAACACTCACTGCGAGCCAGGCCTAATCGCTCAACATCGATGCTGGATCTTATTAATAATCCTCTTGTGGCTGAATGGAAGCAATGTTCCAACATCTAGTGGAAAGCCTTCCCAGAATAGTGGAGGCTATTATAGCAGCAAAGGGGGGACCAACTCCATATTAAAGCCCATGATTTTGGAATGAGATGTTTGACGAGCAGGTGTCTGATAGCTTTTGATCATGTAGTGTATGTTCCATGTGTTATTTGTTATTGTTACCCATTTACCAATCAATACCCTTCTTTATGAGGCTTTTGAAAAGCTTTGCTAAAAATTCAACACTTGACTGTATGGGGGACAGAGGAAGGGGTAGTCATTCAAAAATCATGTCAACCCCTATTATTTCACACAGAGTGAGTCCGTATAACGTATTATGTGATTTGTTACACCAAGTTTTACTTCTGAACTAATTTAGGCTTGCCTAAGCAAAAGGAGGGAATACTTATGCAACATTATTTTAGTAAGTAAATGTACTGTATATTAATTTGTAAAAATGTGTAGAATGTTGTTTTCACTTTGACATTATGGAGTATTTTATGCAGATCTATGACAAAATTACAATTAAATCTATTTCAATCCCAATTTATAACACAACAAAATGTGAAAAAGTTTGAGGGTAGTAGACTTACTATAGGCACTGTACCCTATCTCTATGGTACACTCACACCAAGGCCATGCAGTCAAAGCATATGGCCCACTGCGATGAGCTGTTTTCTAAGATGGCTCTGTACTCATTCAGGACAGACTCTGCATAGCATTCATCCTAAATCTATAGCATAATTTCACCACTATCTGTTTTTGTGAAGCCACTGGGCTCTGTCCGCTTCTCATTTTTCTTTCTCACCATAACAGAAAAAAACCTAGCATTTAGTTGTGGCAATATGTTTAGCAATAATGACGGCTCTCTCTTTACGATCCTTTAGGATAGACAGATGGAGGGAGGCTTCAAATGAAAGGCTTGAAAGCTATGTCACTAGAGTCACAGTGCATCTCTAGATCCACTTTAAAAGGATTTCTCAGTGTACCCCTGATCATCCATTCCATTTCAAGTGGCAAGACGGTTTAGGGGGAGCAGTATGACCGTTGAGGGGGAGTGGGGGCCAAGTGAAATTAAAACAATCCAAATTAGAATAAACAAAAACCTAGAATATACTGTACATACTAACTGCAACAGTGTTGTTGGGGTGGGGGTGGGGGGAAATGTCCATGGGAGAGCAGCATGTAAATTAAGTGACCGTTGATGTGGTGTGAGGTGAAACTGTCCATAGGGGGAGTAGCAGGGGGAGGGAGGAGCAGCTGGATCACTTGTGGTGGCTATTCAGCAGCCTGATGGTCTGAAGGTAGAAACTATTGGCCAGTCTTCCAATTTGTCATGATGCTCCTGTACTGCCCATGTTTGTGGGATCGAAGTGGGGAGAACAGGGCATTGCTTGGGTGGCTGGGGTCCCTGATTATCTTTTTGGCCTCCCTGCAACATCTGGTGTTGTAGGTGTCCTGTAGGGCAGACAGTGTACACCCAATGGTGCGTTCGGCTGCATGTATTGTTCTCTGAACCACCTTGCGGTCTGCGCCAGTGGAGTTGCTGTTCCAGGCTGTGCTGCAGTCCTGTGTGGCTCAGTTGGTAGGGCATGGCCCATGCCATACCAGGGTTGTGGGTTTGATTTCCATGGGGGACCAGTACGAAAATATACTCACTCACTACAGTAAGTCGCTCTAGATTAGAGTGTCTGCTAAAATGTAAATGCAGCCCGACAGCATGCTCTCGATGGTGGTCCTGTAGAACACTGTGAGGGCTCTCGGGGACAGGTCAAATTTCTTCAGTATCCTAAAATTGAAGAGTTGCGGTCGTGCCTTCTTCACCACCTCAGCAATTTTAAGTTATTGATCGTCTCCACGGCAGCCCCATTGATGGGGGCATTTCCAGTCTGGTTCCTCCTTAAGTCCACAATCAGCTCCTTGTTTTGCTAACGTTGAGGGAGAGGTTGTTTACCTGGCACCATGCAGTCAGAGTGCCTACCTCTTCCATGTAGGCTGTCTCATCGCTGTTGCTAATCAGGCCTAGCACGGTGTCATCGAATTTGATGATGGAGTTGGAACTGTGTGAGGCCACGCAGTCGTGGGTATCCAGGGAATACAGGAGGGGACTGAGAACGCACCCTTGTGGAGCACCCGTTTTGAGAATCAGTATCGAGGAGGTAATGTTGCCTTCCTTCACCACCTGGGGGCAGGCTGCCAGGAATGATAGTGGACATATTGAAGCAGGTAGGTAGCCTGAGCTAGGGAGAGATTGAAAATGTCAGAGAACACAACAACCAGCTGGTCTGCACATGCTCTGAAGGCACGGCTAGGGATGTCATTTGGGCCGGCATCCTTGTGATGGTTAACACGTTTGAATGACTTACATACATCCTCAGTGGAGACTGATTGTGTAGCCCACGTTGTCATCGGGGGCTCTCCTTGGCAGCTCGGCATCATTGTGCTCAAATCGTGTGAAAAAGGTGTTTAGCTCCTCCGGTAGGGTGGCATTGGTGACCGTGATGTGGCTGTCTTTTTTTTTTGTAATCCGTGATCGTTAGTAGCCCCTGCTATGTACTGTACGCCTTGTGTCCGACCTACTGAATTGCTCCTCCACTTTGTTCCTATACTTGTGTCTCACCATCTTGGTTGATCTGCGTAGGTCGTATTTGTACTGTTTAAGCAAACTATTCTCCCCGGTCACCTTGCCTTTTTTTTATAGGCAGCATCTCTTTCAGTTTTTCTACAAGCCTGCTTTTTGATTCAGGAATGTTTTGAAAGACACTACTGGTATCACATCATCTATGCATTGTTTTATGAATCCGGTGACTGAGTCAGCATATTCATTGATGTTATCTACAGAGGTGACCCAGAGCATATTCCAGTCCACATGATTAAAAGAGTCTTGGAGCGAGAATTCTGATTGGTCTGACCAACACTGTACAGACCTGACCAACGGAACTTTCCTCTTGTGTTTTTGTTTGTAGCTGGGGAGAAGCAAGATGGACTCATGGTCGGATTTGCCGAAAGGAGGACGGGAGAAGGTCTTATACCCGCATCGAAAAGGCTTGTAGCAGTGGTCAAAAAAAACATTTAAATGGAAGAGAAATATCCAGTTTTTTTTTTCTTCCTCTGAATTTCCCTCTCTTTTCATGAGTTTCATGGAACGCTTGGTAGACCACTGTTGCCTAGGGTCTGGTTTTCAAGACTAGTCCATATGTATATGTGTTCACCTTTGCACCACCTACCCCACCCCTCTCTCTCTCTCTCTCTACAATAAACAATGTGGTTAAAATCTTAGGAGAATTAATGTAAGATTAAAAAGCAAAGTGTGAGTTTATCCAAAGGACAAGGTGGGGGGGGGCAAAGGGAACTAGTTTAATATCACATGCACATTTGAATCAGCAAGAGTACCCTAAAAAAGCATCTGGTGCTATGTTGACTCTGATAACCTTTCTTGGTTGGTAGGGGAGAGTGGTGTATGTTGAGCCATTTTATTTACATTCAGCATCACCACATCAATGGAAATATTGTATTATTTTGTACAAAGATATCTACATTTATTTCCAGATGTTATGTATCCCCGGATGTTATGTATCTGGAAATAATCAGGATTCATGTAAACATAACAGTTTTAGCTTGTCTCTTGGCACAACGTATTGAGCATAAGTACAAGTTGAGCAGCCCACAAATGTCTGTACTGAATTAAATATTACCACTACTGTTTTAAAACCATGTCTATCTATACTTCCCTAACACAATTCAACAAAATCACAATCACTTTTTTGTAATTTTAAATAAATAATTTGTAAATAATTTTAAGCGTAATTTAACACAGGCTTAGCAACTAACAAACACTTTTAAAACACTTTTATCCCACAAGAGACTAAACTCTGTTTAAGCCAGTGGAGGGGGGTTCTACTAAGCTATATGGAATTGTTTTAAGAAGGTCATACCAAGGATAATTTAACTATTTGATTTTGAATTTAAGACCTTGAAGTATCAAAAAAAGGGCTAGTAGCCCATATAAATGCATTGAATAACATTCACTACATGGAACAAAAGAGGGTCCACCTAAAATTAATTCTGTAGAGTCTGTCCATAAAAGGAAGTTTGTTCTGTAGAGTCTGTCAATATGTGGTAGATATAAGAAAGATCAGGAAACATAATTTTGTACATGTACTGTATTTAACCCCTTAATTTTGGCACTAAACAGTCAAAGCTCTGTCGAAGCTGGGGGGGGGGGTTCTACTAAGCTGTATGGAATTGTCTTAAGAATGTCATACCAATTATCACTTTGCTATTTGATTTTGAAGTATAAAAAAAAAACACAAAAAATTGCTCATCATTCACCGCAGATTAGGAAGTGCAATGGATGGATTGGCAGATACCCCTGTCACCAGAGAGTAGGTTGCTCACAACATTTATAACACCATTTCGCCGGTACTGTTTTAACGTTTTGATATTTGGAATCGCTTCCGGTCCTGAACATTTCCAAAGACGCATGTCCCAGCTGTTGAATGGGCTGCAGACGGGACAGAGTTGAACATGATGTAAGGCTCACAGCAGTTCTGACCAGACTCCAGGAGACTGGCCTGACACTCAATGAAAAATGCACCTTTGCACAGTCAGAGGTCTTGTTCTTGGGACACAAAATAAGTGCAGCTGGAATAGAGCCGGACCCTGACAATATCAGCGCCATCACAAATATGCTCATCCCCCAGAACGTGACTGAAGTCAGGACCTTCTTAGGCATGGTCAAATATGTGGGTAAGTTGCTCCCATAGTTTTCAGATACATCCAAACTTCTGACAGACTTACTAGCCAAAGAGAATGACTGGTCATGGGGTCACATGCAGCAGGTGGCATTTGACAAAATCAAAGGAGATAAGACAAAGGTATCAGCAGATGTATCATCCTTTGGGCTAGGGACGGTCCTCACACAGATGCAGGACAACATGGATTGGTGTCCAATAGCATACATCTCACAAAGCTTATCCGGCACGGAGCAAAGGTATGCACAAGTGGAGACAAAGGCATTGACTATTACATGGCAATGTGACAGGCTCAGCCAATGCCTTATTGGCTTGCAGTTTACAGCAGAGACTGACCAAAAACCAATGTTGGCTCTGTTAGGGACAAAAGTACTGGATGACTTGCCTCCCAGATTTCTGCGCTTCTGCCTCAGATTGCTGAGGTTCACCTACAAGATGGTGTATGTGCCAGGGAAGGCACTGATCACAGCAGATGCACTCTCCATTAAGGGGGCAGTATTTTCACGTCTGGAAGAAATGCATGCCCAAGTTCAACTGCCATCCCCAGAAGATAAGATATGCATATTATTAGTAGATTAGGATAGAAAACACTCTGAAGTTTATAAAACTTTTTTAATCATGTCTGTGAATATAGCAGAATTTATTTAGCAGGCGAAACCCAGAGGACAAACCATTCAGATTATTGTTTTGAGGTCACTCTCTTTTCAATGAGGTTTCGTTGGGAATCCAGATTTCTATGTGACCTTCTTGCAGTTGCTATCGCTTCCACTGGATGTCAACAGTCTTTAGAAATTGGTTGAGGTTTTTCCTTTGTGTAATGAAGAAGTACGGCCATCTTGAACGAGGGTCACTTGAAGTGTACTGTTAGTTAGAGGCGCGTTACCAGAAAGCGAGCTACAGTTTGTTTTACTCCTGTATTGAACACAAATCATCCAGTCTTCGATTTGATTGATTATTTACGTAAAAAAATACCTAAAGTTGTATTACAAAAGTAGTTTGAAATGTTTTGCTCAAGTTGGAACCGATGTTTTTCTGGATCAACCGCGCCAAATAAATTGACATTTTGGATATGTATCAACGGAATTAATCGAACAAAAGGACCATTTGTGATGTTTATGGGACATATTGGAGTGCCAACAAAAGAAGCTCGTCAAAGGTAAGGCATGAATTATATATTTATTTCTGCGTTTTGTGTCGTGCCTGCAGGGTTGAAATATTCTTTCTCTCTTTGTTTACGGAGGTGCTATCCTCAAATAATAGTGTTGTTTACTTTCACCGAAAATCCTTTTTGAAATCTGACATGTTGGCTGGATTCACAACAAGTGTAGCTTTAATTTGCTATCTTGCATGTGTGATTTAATGAAAGTTAGATTTTTATAGTAATTTATTTGAATTTGGCGCTCTGCATTTTTCCCTGGCTTTTGGCCACATATCCCAGAGAGGTACAGTCCATTAACATATCAATGTCTAGAGGGTGAGGTACAGGTGTCCATTAATGCAATAAGAGACAGCCTACCTGCATCTTAGACTAAACTGCAGCAGATTGCAGAGGAGCAACAGCGAGACCACATCTGCCGACAGATAGTACAGCAGTGAAAAAAGGGATGGCCCAGGCAGGAGGAACTGCCTCAGCTGCTGTAGCCCTATTGGGTGCACCAAAGTGACTTCCACTGTAATGGAGACCTCATGAAAGGACAACGGATAGTTATCCCAGAGACTCTACAACTGGAAATGCTAGACAGAGTGCATGAGGGACACATGGGGATAACCAAATGCAGACAGAGCTCAACAGTCGATGTGGTGGCTTGGTCTGAGTACTCAGATTGCCAAGGTGGTGGCCCAGTGCGAGGTGTGTGCAAAATGTCAACCTTGTCATCCTGAACCAATGATGGCAACGGAACTGCCAAAACGGCCATGGCAAAAGGTAGGGGCTTATCTGCTAGTGGTAGGTAACTATTCAAGATAGATTGAAATAGCAAAGACATCCATAACCACATCAGCTGATGTAAATTTTTTCCAGGCAAGGGGTCGCAGAGGTCCTGGTTACAGATAACACTCCCCAGTTCTTCGAGAGCTCCTTTTCTGCTTTTGCTGCAGAATATGACTTCACACATGACCAGTAATCCTTACCATGCACAGAGCAACGGTGAGGCAGAGAGAGCAGTGAAAACAGTCAAGGAACTGCTGAAAAAGAACAAGGATCCCTACAGGTCTCTGTTTGCTTACAGAGTTACACCACTGCATCATGGGCCGTCGCCTGCTGAGCTCCTGATGGACAGGAGGCTGTGCTCCCCATTGCCTGTCTCGCCTGCTCAGCTTAAACCCTGATGGCCTAACAGGAAGGCCTTTGCTGAGAGAGACAAACGGCTGAAACAAACACAAACTGGTGACTTTAATCGGAGACACCGTGCTACGGAGAGGCCAGAGCTAACAGAAGGTGAATGTGTGCAGATTACAAACTCAAAGACACCATCAATAGTGCTGAGGCTGACCACACTGCAAAATAAATTGACACGTTATTCAATCATTGCGCCAACGAGCGTCTGCTTTGCCAAGCTCTAAAATAGAAGTCAGTTCTATTTGTGACACTGAACATGGTGCAAGTCCTGCTTATGGAAGCATATACCCATGTACCATCTCCTCATTGGTTATACCCATGTGGGTGATTGAAAGATGAACTGAGGTCGGTTGGTTGGCTGTGGTAATACACCTTATTATGAAAGTTAGATGCCAATCACCATATAAAGTCCAAAGAGGAAAAATCCTGGAAGGAGGGGAGATGAATAGAAACGATTCATTCGGTTGACCGTTTTATGTGTGGATTAATTGTCGGAGTAGAGAACCTTGTGCAGTTCAGGTAAAATAGCCTCCTTCTATTAGATGATACTACAATAATGATTTGCATTACGCCATGGAAAGAAAACACTTAAATGTTCTCAACCATTGGCTCAACTTGCCCCTGGCCAAATGGCACAATTTACCCCACAGCAATCATTTTCACTATATTAGCCCACACAGCTACAAGGATGCACTTTCATGCTAGGTTTAGGACCTTACATTGAAGCTAATAGAGACCCCAACTGATGTATAGAACAGTTAAAAATATATATACAGTGCCTTGCGAAAGTATTCGGCCCCCTTGAACTTTGCGACCTTTTGCCACATTTCAGGCTTCAAACATAAAGATATAAAACTGTATTTTTTTGTGAAGAATCAACAACAAGTGGGACACAATCATGAAGTGGAACGACATTTATTGGATATTTCTAACTTTTTTAACAAATCAAAAACTGAAAAATTGGGTTTTGTCATGCCCTCTTCATGACTGTCTTGGTGTGCTTGGACCATGTTGGTTTGTTGGTGATGTGGACACCAAGGAACTTGAAGCTCTCAACCTGCTCCACTGCAGCCCCGTCGACGAGAATGGGGGCGTGCTCAGTCTTCTTTTTCCTGTAGTCCACAATCAGCTCCTTTGTCTTGATCACGTTGAGGGAGAGGTTGTTGTCCTGGCATCACACGGTCAGGTCTCTGACCTCCTCCATATAGGCTGTCTCGTCGTTGTCGGTGATCAGGCCTACTGTTGACACTGTTGTGTCATATGCAAATTGAATGATGGTGGAGTCGTACCTGGCCAGTCATGAGTGAACAGGGGGTACAAGAGGGGACTGAGCACATACCCTTTCCACCTGGGGACAGCCCGTAAGGAAGTCCAGGATCCAGTTGCAGAGGGAGGTGTTTAGTCCCAGGGTTGTTAGCTTATTGATGAGTTTTGAGGGCACCATTGTGTTGAACGCTGATCTGTAGTCAATGAACAGTATTCTCACATAGATGTTATTTTGTCCAGGTTGGAAAGGGCAGTGTGGAGTGCAATAGAGATTGCATAATCTGTGGATCTGTTGGGGCGGTATGCAAATTACAGTGGGTCTAGGGTTTTTGGGATGATGTGAGCCATGACCAGCCTTTCAAACACTTCATGGCTACAGACGTGAGTGCTACGGGTCAGTAGTTATCTAGGCAGGTTACCTTAAGTGTTCTTGGGCACAGGTGCTATGGTGGTCTGCTTAATACATGTTGGTATTACAGACTCGGACAGGGAGAGGTTGAAAATGTCAGTGAAGACACTTGCCAGTTGGTCAGCACATGCTCGCAGTACACATCCTGGTAATCCGTCTGGCCTTGTGAATGTTGACCTGTTTTAAGGTCTTACTCACATCGGCTGCAGAGAGTGTGATCACACAGTCTTTCGGAACACCTGGTGCTCTCATGCATGTTTCAGTGTTATCTGCCTCGAAGCGAGCATAGAAGTAGTTTAGCTCATCTGGTAGGCTTGTGTCACTGGACAGCTCTCGGCTGTGCTTCCCTTTGTAGTGTAATGGTTTGCAAGCCCTGCCACATCAGGACGAGCGTCAGAGCCGGTGGAGTAAGATTTGATCTCAGTCCTGTATCGACACTTTATTCTACAGCACAAAGGCAGAGTCATGTCTCAAGTGTAAAACTAATATTACTCAATCCATGCTTTTTGGGAATGGTAAGCTCACCTGTTTGATGGTTCGTCAGAGGACAAAGCGGGATTTCTTATAAGCTTCCGGGTTAGAGTTCCGCTCCTTGAAAGCGGCAGCTCTAGCCTTTAGCTCAGTGCGGATGCTGCCTTGTAACCCATGGCTTCTGGTTGGGGAATGTGGGTGATTGTGCAACTACGGGCACTTCCATGTCCTCAGGTCAATTTTGGAGATTTTATTTAAAAAAATTTGTATGTTAAGTTCACACTGGAATCACCCCATACTTTTTTAAACACCTCTCTATCAAGTATCAAGGAGCTGTGAGGGGAACGGCACCTCAGTACCTCCAGGCTCTGATCAGGCCCTACACCCAAACAAGGGCACTGCATTCATCCACCTCTGGCCTGCTCGCCTCCCTACCACTGAGGAAGTACAGTTCCCGCTCAGCCCAGTCAAAACTGTTCGCTGCTCTGGCCCCCCAATGGTGGAACAAACTCCCTCACGACGCCAGGACAGCGGAGTCAATCACCACCTTCCGGAGACACCTGAAACCCCACCTCTTTAAGGAATACCTAGGATAGGATAAAGTAATCCTTCTTACCCCCCCCCTTAAAAGATTTAGATGCACTATTGTAAAGTGGCTGTTCCACTGGATGTCATAAGGTGAATGCACCAATTTGTAAGTCGCTCTGGATAAGAGCGTCTGCTAAATGACTTAAATGTAAATGTAAATGTAGAACTATACGGCAGGACCTGGTCAATGACCTAAAGAGAGCTGGGACCACAGTCTCAAAGAAAACCATTAGTAACACACTACGCCGTCATGGATTAAAATCCTGCAGCGCACGCAAGATCCCCCTGCTCAAGTCAGCGCATGTCCAGGCCCGTCTGAAGTTTGCCAATGACCATCTGGATGGTCCAGAGGAGGAATGGGAGAAGGTCAGGTGGTCTGATGAGTCAAAAATAGAGCTTTTTGGTCTAAACTCCACTCGCCGTGTTTGGAGGAAAAAGAATGATGAGTACAACCCCAAGAACACCATCCCAACCATGAAGCATGGAGGTGGAAACATCATTCTTTGGGGATTTCTGCAAAGGGGACAGGACGACTGCACCGTATTGAGGGGAAGATGGATGGTGCCATGTATCGCGAGATCTTGGCCAACAACATCCTTCCCTGTAATGATCTCTGTAATTACAAACAAAGGTTTCTGTACCAAATATTAAGTTCTGCTTTTCTGATGTATCAAATACTTATGTCATGCAATAAAATGCAAATTAATTACTTAAAAATCATACAAATGTGATTTTCTGGATTTTTGTTTTAGATTCCGTCTATCACAGTTGAAGTGGACCGTTGACAAAAATTACAGACCTCTACATGCTTTGTAAGTAGGAAAACCTGCAAAATCGGTAGTGTATCAAATACTTGTTCTCCCCACTGTACCTATGACAAATGTCAAACTTGACAATGCTTTACGGAAAGCTGAGAAATACAAAAAAAAGGTTTGATCGACTGATGAACAAAATGAAGAGATAAGATTCCCCAAAGACAAGGACAAAACAGCAAATGAAGGGAACTCCGAAGAACTTGAGAAGGATTTTATTGTTTCAAAATGCCATCATTGCAGAGTTAAAACAAAAGTATAAGAAAATGTGCAGAGCCAAGGACGAACAAGTGGCTTCAAAAATGCTCAGAGGCAACATCCTGAGAAAGTATGGCCTGGTCAAAGTCGCAAACAGAGAATTAGGATTTTCAGTGAAGGCAATGAGGGCAAATGAAAACAGGCCATCAAGTCTTCAATATTCCAGGAAGAATCATTGTAACAGAATTAGCACTGCCACAGAAGAGAAAACCACTAGATTCTGTGAATGTGATGACAATAGTGGAGCAACAACAGTGAAAAAGGACACACGAACAAGGAACAAGAAGAAAAAGCAGAAGCACTTCTTGAATGGCACAATTTAGAACCTTATTCAGAAGTTTAAGAGGAAATATTATTCAGAAATTCAAATTTCCTACTGTGAATTCTGCAAAAGACGCCCATTTTGGGTTGTCAAGCCAACAATCCAGGATATGGACACATGTCTCTGCAAAACCCACAGTTCATGGAGGACAAACTACAGTATCACAAAGTGATCAGCTGCAGCAACATTGAGAAACGTATTGAGTCTTTGTGCTGTGAGAAACTGAAGAAAGAGTGCATATATAGAGAGTAGAGGTCGACCGATTAATCGGAATGGCCGAATAATTAGGGCTGATTTCAAGTTTTCATAACAATCGGAAATCAGTATTTTTGGACGCCGATTTTGCAGATTTTTTATTTTATTTGTATTTTTTACAACTTTATTTAACGAGGCAAGTCGGTTAAGAACACATTCTTATTTTCAATGATGGCCTAGGAATGGTGAGTTAACTGCCTTGTTCAGGGGCACAACGACATATTTTGCCTGCCTGTTACGCGAACGCAGTAAGAAGCCAATGTAAGTTGCTAGCTAGCATTAAACTTATCTTATAAAAAACAATAAATCAATCATAATCACTTGTTAAACTAGTAATATCATCAACCATGTGTAGTTATCTAGTGTGTCCTGCGTTGCATATAATCGATGCGGTATGCATTCGCGAAAAAGGACTGTCGTTGCTCCAACGTGTACCTAACCATAAACAACAATGCTTTTCGTAAAATCAATACACAGAAGTATATCTTTTTAAACCTGCATATTTAGCTAAAATAATGGTTAGCAGGCAATATAAACCAGGTGAAAGTGTGTCACTTCTCTTGCGTTCATTGCTCGCAGAGTAAGGGTATATGCAATGGGCGGCTTGGCTCATTGCCAACTAATTTGCCAGACTTTTACGTAATTATGACATAATATTGAAGGTTGTGCAATGTAACAGCAATATTTATACTTAGGGATGCCATCCGTTAGATAAAATATGGAAAGGTTCCGTATTTCACTGAAAGAATACATGTTTTGTTTTTGAAATGATAGTTTTCGGATTCGACCATATTAATGACCTAAGGCTCGTATTTCTGTGTGTTATTATGTTATAATTATGTCTATGATTTGATAGAGCAGTCTGACTGAGCGATGGTAGGCACCAGCAGGCTCGCAAGCATGAATTCAAACAGCACTTTCGTGCATTTTGCCAGCAGCTCTTCGCAATGCTTCAAGCATTGCACTGTTATGACTTTAAGCCTATCAACTCCCAAGATTATGATGGTGTAACCGATGTGAAATGGCTAGCTAGTTAGCAGGGTGCGCGCTAATAGCGTTTCAAACGTCACTCGCTCTGAGACTTGGAGTAGTTGTTCCCCTTGCTCTGCATGGGTAACGCTGCTTCGAGGGTGGCTGTTGTCGATGTGTTCCTGGTTCGAGCCCAGGTAGGAGCGAGGAGAGGGACGGAAGCTATACTCTTATACTGGCAATACTAAAGTGTCTATAAGAACATCCAATAGTCAAAGGTAAATGAAATACAACTGTTATAGAGAGAGATAGTTCTATGATTCCTATAATAACTACAACCTAAAACTTCTTACCTGGGAATATTGAAGACTCATGTTAAAAGGAACCACCGGCTTTCCTATGTTCGCATGTTCTGAGCAAGGAACTTAAACGTTAGCTTTTTTACATGGCACATATTGCACTTTTACTTTCGTCTCCAACACTTTGTTTTTGAACATGTTTCATTATTTATTTGAGGCTAAATTTATTTTATTGATGTATTATATTAAGTTAAAATAAGTGTTCAGTATTGTTGTAATTGTCATTATTACAAATAGAAAAAAAATCAAATTGGCTGATTTAATCAGTAGCTGCTTTTTTTGGTCCTCCGATAATCTGTATTGGCATTGAGAAATCATAATCGGTCGACCTCTAATAGAGAGTGCTGTAACGGTTCTCTACTTCCTCTTCCTCTGAAGAAGAGGTGTATAGTAGGGATCGGACCAAGACGTAGCGTAGTTATCATAACGAAAACTATACATGAAATATACTACAAAACAAGAAACATGAAAACCCGAAACAGTCCCGTGTGGTACTGACACAGCAGACAGCCACCCACAAAACCCAACACAAAACAGGCTACCTAAATATGGTTCCCAATCAGAGACAATGACTAACACCTGTCTCTGATTGAGAACCATATCAGGCCAAACATAGAAATAGACAAACCAGACACACAACATAGAATGCCCACCCAGCTCACGTCCTGACCAACACTAAAACAAGGAAAACACACAAGAACGATGGTCAGAACGTGACAAGTGCTCACTTTGCAAAGCAAAAGAAAACATCTGACTTTGATGCTGGTTAGCAGACATGGTGGTTTGAGTGGAAAAACAAAGTTATATATATAGAGAGAAGAAAAACAGAGGGAAACATGGAGTAGTTCACTGTACATTTGACAGTAAAAGAAAACCTGTGTGGCACACTGCAGATTCTATTGGAGGGCTTCTCCAAAGGATTGAAAGAGAAGTTGGGGAAACACGTGTACAACATTCCACACCAATACTCCAAACTGAGAGAATTAAGAGAATCTGGGGAAAAAGGAGATCATTGTGCATATTGACTTTGCAGAGTGTGTAAATATACCAGCGAAATCCAGGCAGTTCACTTTGGTGACTGTCACTAGCAGGTGACCCTCCACACCTGTGTTGGATATACCACAAATTATAGTTTGACTTTGCTCACTGAGCTCTTCTATGCGGCGTGACCCCTTTGTTATCTGGGCCCATCTCTCAAAAACATTGGTCCACTTCCCATCGGCTACTGCTGTACACTTTGTGAGTGATGGGCCTTTACAACCCAGTATAGGTCTGAAATGTTTAACAACGGTTGTTGTTCAAAATGTTTGCAATAAAATATTGTTTTCATATGTTTATTTTTTTATATATTTTTTTTACATAATGTCATTTCCACCACACCTTGTCATTTCCATCACAACCCATATTTTGAGGTAAATTAGTATATTTGTCACGCCCTGGTCGAGGTATTTTGTGTTTATCTTCATTTATTTGGTCAGGCCAGGGTATGGCATGGGGTTTTTGTATGTGGTGTGTTGGTATTGGGATTGTAGCTTAGTGGGGTGTTCTAGTTAAGTCTAAGGCTGTCTGAAGTGGTTCTCAATCAGAGGCAGGTGTTTATCGTTGTCTCTGATTGGGAACCATATTTAGGCAGCCATATTCTTTGTGTGTTTCGTGGGTGATTGTCCTTAGTGTCTTGTTCTGTGTGTATGTGCACCAGTATAAGGCTGTTTCGGTTTTCGTTACGTTTATTGTTTTGTAGTGTTTGTATTTAGATTCGTGTTACGTTAGTTGAATAAACATGGATCGCAATCTACACGCTGCATTTTGGTCCGACTCTCCTTCACCACAAGATAACTGTTACAGAATCACCCACCACACAGCACCAAGCAGCGTGTCAACAGGCAGGAGCCGCAGGAGAAGCAACAAAGGCAGCAACAGCGGCGCAATGAGGAATGGACATGGGACGATATATTGGATGGCAAGGGTTGCTACACATGGGAGGAGATCCTGGCGGGAAGGGATCGCCTTCCATGGGAACAGGTGGAGGCAGCGAGGAGAGCAGAGGCAGCCGGAGAGAGGAGCCGGCGATATGAGGGAACACGGTTGGCAAGGAAGCCCGGGAGTCAGCCCCAAAAATTTATTGGGGGGGGCTCACAGGGAGTATGGCTACGCCAGGTAGGAGACCTGCACAAAATCCCTGTGCTTACCGGGGGGCTAGAGAGACCGGGCAGGCACCGTGTTATGCTGTGGTGCGCACGGTGTCTCCAGTGCGGGTGCATAGCCCGGTGCGGTATATTCCAGCTCTGTGTATCGGCCGGGCTAGATCTGGTCCCCAGTGCGTCTCCTTGGGCCGGCTTACATGGCACCAGCCTTGTGCTCGGTGTCTCCGGTTCGCCTGCATAGCCCAGTGCGGGCTATTCCACCTCGCCGCACTGGCAGGGCGACCGAGAGCATTCAACCGGGTAAGGTTTCGCAGGCTCGGTGCTCAAGAGCTCCAGTGGGCCTGCACGGTCCGGTCTATCCAGTACCACCTCCACACCCCAGCCCTCCGGTAGCAGCTCCCCGCACCAGGCTTCCTGTGCGTGTTCTTGGTCCAGTCCCACCAGTGCTAGCACCACGCATCAGGCCTACAGTGCACCTCGCCTCTCCAGCGCTGCCGGAGTCTCCCGCCTGTTCAGCGCAGCCAGAGCCTTCCTCCTCTACAGCGCTGCTGGAGTCTCCCGCCTGTTCAGCGCAGCCAGAGCTGCCAGCGCTGCTGGAGTCTCCTGGTTCAGCAGCCAGAGCTGCCAGCCTGCATGGAGCAGCCAGAGCTGCCAGTCTACATGGAGCAGCCAGAGCTGCCAGTCTGCATGGAGCAGCCAGAGCTGCCAGTCTGCATGGAGCAGCCAGAGCTGCCAGTCTGCATGGAGCAGCCAGAGCTGCCAGTCTGCATGGAGCAGCCAGAGCTGCCAGTCTGCATGAAGCAGCCAGAGCTGCCAGTCTGCATGGAGCAGCCAGAGCTGCCAGAGCTGCAAGGAGCTGCCAGAGCTGCAAGGAGCTGCCAGAGCTGCAAGGAGCTGCCAGTCTGCAAGGAGCTGCCAGTCTGCACGGAGCCGCCAGAGCTGCCAGTCTGTAAGAAGCCGCCAGAGCTGTCAGCCTACATGGAGCAGCCAGAGCCGCCAGTCAGCGTGGAGCAGCCAGATCCGTCAGTCTGCCAGGATCTGCCAGTCAGCCAGACTCTTCCAGATCTGCCAGTCAGCCAGACTCTTCCAGATCTGCCAGTCAGCCAGACTCTTCCAGATCCGCCAGTCAACCAGACTCTTCCAGATCCGCCAGTCAACCAGACTCTTCCAGATCCGCCAGTCAACCAGACTCTTCCAGATCCGCCAGTCAACCAGACTCTTCCAGATCCGCCAGTCAACCAGACTCTTCCAGATCCGCCAGTCAACCAGACTCTTCCAGATCCGCCAGCCAGCCAGGATCTGCCGGAGCCAACTACCTGCCTGAGCTTCCTCTCAGTGCTGAGCTTCCTCTCAGTGCTGAGCTTCCTCTCAGTGCTGAGCTTCCTTTCAGTCCCGAGCTTCCTTTCAGTCCCGAGCTTCCCCTCAGTCCCGAGCTTCCCCTCAGTCCCGAGCTTCCCCTCAGTCCCGAGCTGCCTCAGTGCCGAGCTGCCCCTCAGTCCCGATCTGCTCCTCAGTCCAGTGGGGTTCTGGGTGAGGACTACTAGGCCATGGTCGGCGGCGAGGGTGGACTATCCAAGATGGTGATTGAGTGGGGTCCACGTCCCGCGCCGGAGCCGCCACCATGGACAGACGCACACCCGGACCCTCCCTATTGTTTTGAGGTGGGGGGTTCCTTAGGGGGGTTCTGTCACGCCCTGGTCGAGGTATTTTGTGTTTATCTTCATTTATTTGGTCAGGCCAGGGTGTGGCATGGGGTTTTTGTATGTGGTGTGTTGGTATTGGGATTGTAGCATAGCCCGGTGCATAGCCTGGTGCGGTATATTCCAGCTCGTCCTTAGTGTCTTGATGTCCTTGTTCTGTGTGTATGTGCACCAGTATTAGGCTGTTTCGGTTTTTCGTTACGTTTATTGTTTACATTTACATTTACATTTAAGTCATTTTGTAGTGTTTGTATTTAGATTCGTGTTACGTTAGTTGAATAAACATGGATCGCAATCTACACGCTGCGTTTTGGTCCGACTCTCCTTCACCACAAGAGAACCGTTACAATATCATGTATAATTTACATACATTTATTTGTTTTAGATAGGGAAATACTATGGTTGTTATCACAATCTTACAAAAAGTTTGGGTGGAAATATCTTATTTTTCATGATAAACAAATGTTTTCACCTGTCACCAAGGCAAGTTTATACATTCAGGCTTCGTGTTGAATTATTAATATTAGGAAAAGCTTAAATCACTTTAAATAATGTTCAATACAAAGTTCATGTACAAATTTATAAGAAATCCGTTATAAATTAATTGTATGATATTTCATTTTGATTTAAAATTGATGTTTAATGACGTGATGGAAATTACATTTGTCTGTGGCAGTCTGGGGAAAAATGACAAAAATATATAAATTCCTGAATAGTACGATAGCAGACATTATAAGATATAGGTTCTAGACAAATCAAAGACAAGTACAATACTGATAAAATGGTGTTAGAATAAGTTTTAATTTCACGGACAAAGTGCCCGAAGTTGCATAATCACCCATGTACGTACGGTCACTTTGGGGACGACGTCATCAATCCACTAATTGATGAAGCCATTGATGTGGCATACTCCTCAATGCCATCGGAGGAATCCCAGAACATATTCCAGTCTGTGCTAACAAAACAGTCCTGTAGTTTAGCATCTGCTTCATCTGACCACTTTTTTATTGATCTAGTCACTGGTACTTTCTGCTTTAATTTTTGCTTGTAAGCAGGAATCAGGGGGATAGAATTATGGTCAGATTTGTCAAATGGAGGGCGAGGGAGAGCTTTTTTTGCATCTCTGTGTGTGGAGAATAGGTGGTCCAGAGTTCTTTTTCCTCTGGTTGCACATTTAACATGCTTATAGAAAATATTAAACCATTTTAAGGTTTACGATCCTCTACCGCTCTGATCTATTTCCTATATACATTTGATTTTCAGGGTATAGAACTCTCATAAATGGGTGCAACAAATATTGCCACTTACAAGGCACGCTTTCAAATATGTTAATTAGACAATGATTCTTTCTTCTCCCACAATATTGCTCCACAATTAACCATAATGCAGTGGTAGAAAAAGTACCAATTGTCATTCTTGAGTAAAAGTAAAGGTACCTTATTTTAATAGAAAATAACTAAAGTAAAAGTGAATGTCACCCAGTAAAATACTACTTGAGTAAAAGTCTAAAAATATTTGGTTTTAAATATACTTAAGTATTAAAAGTAAAAGTAGAAATAATTTCAAATTGCTTATATAAAGCAAACCAGATGGCATAATTTTCTTGTTCTTTTTTAAATTTACAGATAGCTAGGGGCATGCTCCAACACTCAGACATCATCTACAAACAAAGTATGTGTTTAGTGAGTCTGCCAGATCAGAGGCAGTAGGGATGACCAGGGATATTCCCTTGATAAATGTGTGAATTAGGAAATGTTATTTTCCTGCTAAGCATTCAAAATTCAACGAGTACTTTTTGAGTGTCAGGGTGTAAAAAGTACACCGTTTTCTTCAGGAATGTAGTGAAGTAAAAGTTGCCAAAAATATATAAATAGTCAAGTAAAGTAAAGTTTCTAAAATAGAGTATATTACTATATTCTGTGGGGGTACAGCATTATAACTCATGAGTGCAACAAATATACAGTAGCCTCTTACAAGGCACACCTTAAAATATATTAATGAGCCAGTGACTCTTTCCCTACCTACAACATTTTCCCACAGTGCACCATATATAATACTGTAAAACACATTTAATGTATTTTACTGTGCATTCTACATTGTTTAACTGTTTAAATTACAGAAAGGTCTTACAGTGTGCTTGTCACGTTCTGACCTTTATTTCCTTTGTTTTGTATTTATTTAGTATGGTCAGGGCGTGAGTTGGGTGGACAGTCTGATTTTCTATGATTTGGGGATTTCTATGTTTCGGCCTAGTATGGTTCTCAATCAGAGGCAGGTGTCATTAGTTGTCTCTGATTGAGAATCATACTTAGGTAGCCTGGGTTGCACTGTTTGTTGGTGGGTGATTGTCTATGTTAGTGGCTTGTGTCAGCACAGGTCTCATTTGGAGCTTCACGGTCGTCATTGGTTTATTGTTTTTGTATAGTGTTGCAGTGTTCAGTGTTCTCTTTATTAAAATTCACTATGAACACATACCACGCCGCATTTTGGTCCTCTGATCCTTCTCGCCTCTCCTCTTCAGATGAAGAGGAGGAGGACCGTGACAGTGCTGTTAAACAAATGTATGGTATTTTACTGTGCATTCTCTGGTAATCTACTGCATTCACTTTATACAGTACTGTTGATTAATACAGTAAGTTACTGGGGAAAAAAACAGTGTAGTTAAGGCATTTGTACAGTATATGTAGTAATGTGTATTACATTCCCCAGCAAAAAATGTAGCTCAAACAGAAGAGGGAACTAACAAAGAGTCACGGACCAATAACCAACATGAAACAGGTTGGGTTTTAGGAGGAGTTCTGAAAGACACTCATGGAGGTGTCCACTGAAAGTTGACTAGCAACAACTGGAACCTAAAAGACACCCACCATGAGCGCCCACTAAATTTGTCCAAGAAGAGGCGAACAAAAGAAAAACCCACACCAAACTTAGAGACAGGAAGCAAACAAAAAAAATGGAACAAAACAAAATCAGATAAAGAATTGTTTGTCTAGAACGTGCTTCCTGAAATCATAAATGGGAAACCCAAAGCCTGTAACGTGTAAGTCTTTAATGTCTATTTTCATGTATTAAAATGTATGTAAATTGTAAATAATTTTTACCTGTAATGTTTTTTTGTTATATGTTGGAACCACGGAAGACTAGATGTCGCCATTGATGTTGGCTAATAGGGATGCCAATAAAATCTCATATCTAAACTGGCAGGAGGGTCCAGACGACTTTAACACTTCGAGCTGCCAGATAAGCTACCAGTGCCCGAAAAGGACAGGGGATCGCCAGTGGAGGGTAACCATAGCCTTGGTCACCAATGGCTTTTTGGCTCAGGCTTGGTGTGGGAGTTGGGGAAGGGTGTCTGTTTTGTGCAATAACAGAGACTGTTCATCGTGTATTTGTTCTGTGAGTGCCAGGGTGTTTTCATAATGCTGTCTCTGGTAGACTGTCTGTGTGTGTGTGAGGGTGTACCTGTCTGTGGGGTATTCAGATAGTTTTGTATACTTTTTTTGTTTGGCCAGGCCAAGTTGGCTGTATGGCTAACAAGAAAGATCTGGGTCAGAGGGAGGTGGTAATATGTACGACTGGAGAGGATGTTTGTACTGTGGTGCCCGATTGTGTATTGAACTGTGTTATTCTGTAAGGTGTATTGTGTAGAGATTGTGGTGGCACGCAATGCATTTTTAGGGTGCTGGAGGGGTAAAATTGTGTTTTTAGTGTAATGAGGATGTCTCAAAATTTTTTTAATTATTTTTTGCTCTCTCTCTTTATCCTTCTCTTTTCTACCATATTTTCCAGAGGCACAATCCAAAACGAGTACTGTCCTCCTAGACAGTAGATGACAGAACCTTAAGCCCAGACAGATACTGGCGTATCTTATCCACCCACCTCCTCTCGCAGTCCTCTTTAGGTATAGTCTTCATAACAATGAGACACACACCCTCACACCCTCACACACCCACACAACCAGTCAGTCAGGTTTATATTCACACCACCACATTAATCAAATCAAATGCTTCAGTCTAGATCTATTAGCAGTGTTACAGCAGCAGTTACACAGTTGGCTCAGAGACATGCCAATAGCCGCTTTCACAATATTTTGTATGGCTGTTAGAATCTCTTTTCTGCCTCATTCATCATCAGTTACAGCCTGGAAAACGCCACCGAGCTATTGGGGCAGAAGAGAGAGAAATAGAACGATGTGTGTGTGCATACTGTACATGTGTTTGCATGTGTGAGGACACTTCAGCTCATTCTCTCAGGCTCTCTTCAATCAGAATCACACTGACAAGTGTCCACATGAATAGGACATTTGTTTGGATGAGATTGTTCATAATTGTCTCAATCATGAAGATAATGAGTGTTTGGTAGAATCAGAAATGTGCATTTTCTTCAATGATCAGACTCGTATACAGTAGTTTCTATAAAGACAGATATAGTGACATTGGGGGGTTGGGGTCAATTCCATTTCAATTCAGTCAATTCAGCAAGTGAAATGGAATTGAACCCAACATCGCAACCTGGAATCGGGTGTAGATGTAACATATTAAATGTACATTTGTCTCCCTCCATTTAGTATATGTTACGTTTCATATGGTATGTATTCATTTGTGGATGTCCATCATCCATTTTAACTACAATTAGTATAATATGTTACGAATTTGCAATAATCCTGATATGTAACAAATTCCAGGTAAATACTGTAACGTCGTTCTTCGTTTGTAGAAAGAGAGTCGGACCGAAGTGCAGCGTGGTGGTTACTCATGTCTTTAATGAAGGAAGAGCGATACATGAAATAACTATACAAATGCAAAACAACAAAACGGAACGTGAAACCTAATTACAGCCTATCTGGTGAACCTACACAGAGACAGGAACAATCACCCACGAAATACAAAGCGAAACTCAGGCTACCTAAATACGGTTCCCAATCAGAGACAACGAGAATCACCTGACTCTGATTGAGAACCGCCTCAGGCAGCCAAGCCTATGCAACACCCCTACTCAGCCGTAATCCCAATAATTACAAAAACCCCAATACGAACCACAACATATAAACCCATGTCACACCCTGGCCTGACCAAACATATAACGAAAACACAAAATACAATGACCAAGGCGTGACAAATACCTATGTAATCATTACAGCAACATAGATTATTATATAATTACACTAATTTGCTGGCAACTGTGCTGCCAGTATAATGCTGTAAATGTACAGTACAGCATCTAACTGTAATCAGTTTTGTGGTACCAATGCTCTTACTGTAATCTTTTTACAGCAATTGTCATGAATGAATGAGTTTGACTGCTAGGTACTGTATTTTCATATTACAGCATATCAAATATATTAGTATTTTGTCTTTCATATCACTTGCATTTCTAGAATCCATAAGAAAAGCTTCCAAACTACAGCGCAAACCAGCGACACTGCAAATACTCAACCATTAAAGGTTTTAGGCTTGCTGCCACTCTAATCTGTCCCCTACACATATTGAATTATTGGTGCACTACCACATATCAGTTAAATTGGTACAGCACTCTCACTCATGGTTCAGTAATGTACTGTTAACCGAAAGGTTCATTGGAATTTACTGTATCATTTAACAGTTATGCCTAAAATCAGAGAGCCTTACGATTTATGGTAATTTTATGTAAATAATGGATACGGTACATTGCTATTAGTTTTATAGTATAATACTGTAAAAACGGACAGATTTTTAGAAGTGTATGTAACCTAAGAGGAGCATAATTACAACATGAATTCAAATCCTGTGTGCCTATGTGTGTGGGGAGAGTGTTGGGGGAGAGAGAGATAAAGAGAGAAGGCAATTGAGTTAAAATTGGTATTGGGTACAATCCTATATCTATGATCAGAGGAAAATCTACTTGAAAGATGATAGGGGTCAAATATGAGTATAAACACCAGTAGCAGAAGATATTCATATTATTTTTTCAATATATACTCACATGTATGCAAGTCTCAAGCTGTGTTCCTAGGTAAGGATAGAACCCTGGGGAGAAGCTATCTATCCTGTAGCCCAGAGAGACCATAAAAACCAGAGCGACTACCCACTGCAGCCTACAGGGACCTCACCCCCTATTTGAGTCAGGGAGATCTGGGGCGTGTTTGAGACATCACTGCTAATCATGTAGAGCCAGGGATGCTAAATGTGTGTTTGAGGTTGGAATCTGTCTCTGGGCTTTGAGAGGTGCATGTGGAAGATGAGAGGTGGAGGAGGATGAATGCTGTACATTACATGCTATTCCCTGGTGGCGTCCATGTTGGATAAGAAACCTCTCTGGATGCTCTTCTCTCAGGGAAAGTTGCATCGATACATACTGGAGGGTTTTGATTTGATGTTCCACTTTAAATGAATGATTGTTGATACAGTCTATGAATAGATATATTATATATTGGAGGTTATAGCATAAGTACACACCTTCAAATCAAATACAAATCGAATTGTATTAGTCAAATGCACCGAATACAATAGGTGTAAACCTTACAGTGAAATGCTTACTTATGAGCCCCTAACCAACAATGCAGTTAAAAAAATATATGGATAAGAATAATATATAAAAGTAACAAGTAATTAAAGAGCAGCAGTAAAATAACAATAGTGAGACTATATACAGGGGGGTACCGGTACAGAATCAATGTGTGGGGGCACCGGTTGGTTGCGGTAATAGGTACATGTAGGTAGAGTTTTTAAAGTGACTATGCATAACAACAGAGAGTATCAAAGGTGTAAAAGAGAGAGGGGGGGGGGGGCAATGCAAATAGTCTGGGTAGCCTTTAGATGAGGTGTTCTGCAGTCTGTTGTGTGTTTTAAAGTCACTGCAGTATGGAGCCAGTGTGTGGAAAATAGAGTATGCAGAATGCGATTATAATACATTAAAGTAAAATGCCTATATGTCAGTATTGTGACATTGTGTAATAAAGCTATTAACACAAGATTACACCAAAGGGTCAATTTGTTTTGTTATTATTATTGCATAATTGATCATAAGAAATTATATTTAAATGTCAATTTCCCTATTATCAATGATCTAACATTGCGTTCTAACATTCATCATGTAATACATCAACAGACCAACTGGAGTCACCGACTACCGTATATACATCATGTTGAAGTATGGCTGGCCATTCTCCCTTCCACTAGACTAGAAAATGAGTAGAGTCCTGACCTTCTCTGTTTTCCACACACTGGCTCCATACTGCAGTGACTTGAAAACACACAAAAGACTGTGGATATCAGCTGGGGAGTAAACAGAGAACTGAAAGGTCACTTCATACAGGTGCTAACAATAAAAAAAAAATGTAACACAGGCTGCTGTGAGACTTCATCTTCTAAAGAGGAGCTATTTTCTTCCTCGTGGGCCTGTGCTTGTGTTTGTTTGTACGGTGTGTACAGTGTGTGCGCGCCTTCCCGACGCCTGTGTGTGTGAGGGTGTGTGTGCGTGCGTGCTGACCTCTGACCCTTAAAGAGACTCAGCGTTTGGGTTTGATGCTCTCAGCGATGCCCTAACCCGGGGCATGCACTGCCAGGTCTCTCTGTGCTGAAGGTAATTGGATAGCTCTGTCTCTCTCTAAGTGAGAAGGGGACATGGAGCCAGAGCAAGGTGGACAAACCTTACTTTACTTTACCTTACTTTTGCCTTACTGCTACTGTACCTTCAGCGGCGACTAGAGCTCTTTGTTATGCACTCTAATGACTAGATATGGTATGTTTTACAACAACACACCGAATGCTCACCAGACTGAGGTTGAATGTGTGGAAGGTCATGGTATTTAAGCTTGTTGAAGGATGTTTTTATGTTGTGTTTGTTGTTGTAGTCGTGCTAATCTTCTGTTGAGCTTTTTCATTATGTATTTATATAGATTCAAGTGAAAGTATATATGTTTCTCTTTTTTTGGCAGAGCTCACCATCTTTTCTGCTGTCAGACACCTCAGTCTTTTGGATTTTTCTTTCATGTGGGATTTCAAAGAAAAGGTTCAAGTACGGGCACACTAATGTAGTGATGGCATTCATACTCTTAGTTCAATATGGATTTATTATTGGACCAATATTCCCCAGCTATGTTCTTTCACACCAGTGCTATGCTCCTGTATTTCCACTTTTACTTTTAGAAAATAGCTGCAAAAAAATGTCACAGTCTTTCCTCCTATCTGTACAAATTCACCTCCTCCCAGAGCGCAGTCCTCCGGGCGTTTTATTATTTAATGGATACAGGCAGCGCTGGGCTGGAACAGATCAACTCAGCCAATTGTGATAAGAATCCTGTGGGACATTTAAATTCTCTGTGTTTTTCGAAGGTGGTGTTCTGTGTAGCCATGGGCGGTATACCGTATATAACGTACACCTGTGTATTTGGAAATAGCCACAAAGATTTTTCAATACCGTCAATACCTTTTGAAATTATTTTATTTTAAGTTTTTCAATACATTTCAATATTTTTTTGTTACTTGTTAAGTAAATACCTGCAGTCAAATTTTGCAATATGTTATGAGATAAAGCAGATTGCATTCTTAATTACATCTGTCACATTATTTTACATTATGAAGCTTTTAAAATTGAACGTTTTTTTTTTGCAACAATAGAGTGATCAGTGGCATGCAACTGTTCCTTCACAGAAAATAATTCAGTGTAACACATTTGGCAGAATATAGCTTCATTTTCATCAGATGACAACAGAAGTGCAACAGTATTTGGCTGTCAACCACACAAGTGAAGAAGCTTACAATGAAAAACCACGGTATTTTTTGCAAAAACAGATGAATGGCCATCTTACTTCTAATGTTTATCATAGAATGTAGCCAGCTACATTTCCTAATGTTTTGTTTAAAGTTAATCTAGCATTTTACAAGAGAAAAGTAGGCTACAAAGAGAAAAGTATGGGAGAATTGAGCCCTGTCTGCGCTGTCTGCTGATAAAATGCCCTTTGTGATTTCTCATCAGTGGAGAAGTGCAACTGAAGCAGAAAATTAGTCTGATGCCATGCAGAAATTACATGTGAGCATATTTAGCCAGCAGCCTCCATGGAAATTCGCTATTACTTGTGCTCATTTTCTTAGCATTCTGGTAATAGACGCCCAATGGGCTTTTTATAATTCATTTTTTGGCACCCCATTGTGTGCTAAGCCACTAATACAGTAAATTCAGGAATGAGAGAAGGACGGTATGATGTTATGGATATCTGGATACCGCCCAACCCTAGTTCTGTGCTTCCCTTTATGTACTGCAGATGAATCCGCTAAATATGTCGGTTACACGCTGAGTACAATCTACAAACTCCCATAATACTGTACAAGAGCGCCAGGACCAGTGGAAGAAAAACTGCCCTATAACATCAAAGATCCACCACCATATTTTACAGTAGGTATGGGGAAAGACCATAGTAACACTGCAAAAAGAATAGAAATCATGGTGAATAGCAATCTAACACAGGATGCATTTGAAATAGCAATAGCCTTAAATTCCTACTTTATTGACTCTGTCAGGGTTCTGACACAGAGCCCCTCCACTGGTTTCTTGGGCTCAGTGCTAGTAAATGATGCTAGTAAATGATGTCAACCTGTCTTCATCATAAGGGAGGTTTCTGAGTCAAAGGTGAACAAGGTGATTAGCTCACTAAAGAACTCTAAAGCCAAAGATGTGTTTGGGCCGGACTCTACCTTTCTTAAAAACGACAAAGAGTCGCTCATTGGCCCCATTACTAAGGTCACCAACACATCTATTGGTCTCGGGGTGTTTCCAAGGGTATGGAAGTTGGCCATAATAACGACCATCTTTAAATCAGGCGACCCTGCTGACGTGAGTAACTACAGGCCCATTAGTATTGTCACGTTCTGACCTTAGTTCCTTTGTTTTGTCTTTGTTTTAGTATGGTCAGGGCGTGAGTTGGGGTGGGCAGTCTATGTTCCTTTTTCTATAATTTGGGATTCTGTGTTTGGCCTGGTATGGTTTTCAATCAGAGGCAGCTGTCAATCGTTGTCCCTGATTGAGAACCATACTTAGGTAGCCTGTTTTCACCCTTTAGTTGTGGGTGATTCTTTTCCTGTTTTGTCAGGAATCCCGTTTCCTGAGTCTGTTTTTTGCCTGTGTTCTGTCCTGGAGTGTTTTTTCCGGTGTCCTGGAACGCACCCTATCTGGTTGCCGGGCAATGTTGCCAGTTGTGAGTTCTGATTACCCGCACCTGTATCCCATCAGCTATCTGCACACCTGGTCCTGATCATCATCTCTCCTCTTCATAAGCCCGGACCTGACATCCATTCCCTGCCGGATCGTTAGCCATGAACAGTATGTTGTGCCACAGTATCAGCCTCAAGTTGGATAGAATTTGTTTTGTTGTTTTTTTTAGACGTATTGCTTGCCTTAAACTTACCTCCGCTTGTTCTGTCTTCAGTTACTCACCCGGATCATTTACCCCATTCCCGCCTGGTCATCGGAGGATTCCGCTACCCCATTGGATCCACCTATTTACTCCCATCAACTCACCACCGCTGCCCGCTACGCCACCTGGATATATCTACCCATTCACATTCACTTGTAAATAAATACTCACCTTCTTCCTACTCTCCTTGTCCTGGTCTGCTTCTGGGTTCGATTTTGAAAAAACGTGACATGTTTAGTGTTTTTTTTGTCATTCACCTTACGTGACTGTTCGTTGGTCGTTAATTGTTTTGTTCAAGTGTTCTATTACTTAATTAAAAGATATGAAAACCTTCTTCCACCGACGACCGTTACAAGTATACTACCTGTATAGCTTGTTGAAAAGTGTGTAGCAGAACAACTGATTGCCCACCTCAACAACAGCCCCTTCACATTACACTCCATGCAGTTTGGCTTCAGAGCAAAACACTCCACAGAAACGGCCAACTGCTTTCTTCTGGAAAATGTGAAGTCCAAGATGGACAAAGGGGGCGTTGTTGGGGCTGTGTTTCTGGACCTAAAGAAGGCTTTTGATACTGTTAACCATGAGATTCTCATCACAAAATTGTCCAAGTTCAACTTTTCCCCTGATGCCTTGAGATGGATGAAATCATACCTTGTGAAGGCAGAACTGTGTCAGAGTGAGCAATGAGCTGTCGCCCACTCTTAGCTATGATGTGGGCGTGCCCCAAGGGTCAATACTGGGGCCCCTCCTGTTCAGCCTGTTCATTAATGATCTGCCTTCTGTCTGTACTGGGTCTGAAGTTCAAATGTATGCAGATGATACAGTGATATATGTGCAGGCAAAGAGCAAACAACAAGCTGCACAAGACCTCACTACTGTAATGGTCCAGGTTACAAAGTGGCTCAGTGACTCATGTTTGCATCTCAATGTGAAAAAAACTGTTTGCATGTTCTTCACAAAGAGGGCAACAGATGCTACTGAGCTAGATGTCTATGTGTTAGGGGAGAAGCTTGATTCCAACTTCTCTTTTAAAAATCATGTGAAAAAGGTAATTCAAATAACCAAATTCAACCTACTTAATTTCCAATTTATACGAAATTGTTTGACTACAGAGGTAGCAAAACTGTACTTAAAATCTATGATACTCCCCCACTTAACATACTGCTTGACTAGTAGGGCCCAATCTTGCTGTACAACATTAAGACCTATTCAGTCTGTCTACAAACAGGCTCTCAAAGTGCTTGATAGGAAGCCCAATAGCCATCATCACTGTTGCATCCTCAGAAAGCATGAGCTCCTGAGTTGGGAAAATCTTGGGCAATACACCGACGCATGTCTTGTATTCAAGATCCTAAATGGCCTGGCTCACCCTCCACTCAGTATTTTTGTTAAACCGAAAACCCAAACATATGGCAGCAGATCAACAAGGTCTGCCATGAGAGGTGACTGTATAGTTCCCTTAAGGAAAAGCACCTTTAGTAAATCTGCTTTCTCTGTGAGAGATTCCCATGTCTGGAATACACTGCCATCAGACACACATAACTGCACCACATATCACACTTTTACAAAATGCTTGAAGACATGGCGAAGGGTCAATCAGATTTGTCAACATGGTCCCTAGCTGTGTTTTGCCACTTTCCATGTTGTCTGTTGTCTGTAGCTTGTGAGGTGTGGAAACACTTTGTTGCTTTTATGAATTGTGTCTTGCTGCTTTTTGTTCTATGTTGCTATGTCTGTATGCTATATGTCTTGCTTGTCCTATGTTGCTATTAGCTATATTGTAATTGTTTTTAATAACCTGCCCAGGGACTGCGGTTGAAAATTAGCCGGCTGGCTAACTCCGCCACTTTTACTGAAACGTTGATTAATGTGCACTGTCCCTTTAAAAATAAAATAAACTCAGTTTGCTAAATGGCATTGGCACTTGGATTGGAACTGGTTCTTTGATCAGATGAAATTAAAATAGAGCTAGCAGGTTTACTAGATAGCTACAGTAGTTGCCTTGGTAACCAAACAAACAGACTTCCCAACTTAGCTAACCAAACCATCAGTCCTAGCTTGGTATTATGAAAATCGAATTCAACAATGCCAATAATGTTTTCAATTTAACGTTTGCTTTCAAAAGCAGCTCAAACATAGAACATGTAAGAATTTACTTTATAGCCATTGAATTATACCATGCATTATATGGACATACTTTACACTCTAAAGTGCCCTTCAAGCCAATCAGAAACCAGTATTTAACAATGCCATGGTATAAAACCAGATATACGGGACAATTGGAAAATATAGGACACCTCACCTTTTCTAAAAGCATTGCACCATGCAGAACGTACAAAGTTACAGAAAGCTAAACCAACATCCACATAAGCCGAAATAGGATAACAAAGAAAAACTTAGCTAGCTAGCAATCATTTGTTTTTGCAGATACGTATTTTTTTTACAGCACCTGTAAAAACCTAACGACCATGATGAGTGACGGTCCTTTAGCCCATTATCACCCTGCAAACATCATCCTGGCAAAAAATACAAAATGTCACAATAGCTGACATTTTTCTCAATACATTGTAGTCAATGGGAAAATATGAGTGTCATAGGGTTGATGTTTTTCTCAATACTTTGCAGTCAATGGGAAGAGTTAGCAGTGAGTTATTCTCAATAATTTTCGCAAAATTCCATGATGCTATAATTCCATTTAAAGTATCAATCCACTGTCCCACAGCCCAGCCAGGCAATTACATTTAAATTAAGTGTTTGGACTTTATTTTCCTATAACATTTGGTTTGGTAGAGCAGGGGTTAATATAAACATGGCTGTGTGCCTATCTGACCTGTGCTACATGTTTTGTTTTTTGCGATCTCCACCATGCCATGCATATGAAAGTAACGAGACTGACAGCTTTGAACCAGGCAGATTTGTTTATCAGAATCATTATAATGGATATATCCAAAGAAATGGCAATATAGAAACGACGGTAAAACAAACAAAAATGCACAAAGTTTGCTGTCATTTCAGCTGTTTGATGTGTGGTAGCTTCAGTTAGCTAGTTAGCTAGCAAAGGATAAATAATGTTAGCCTAGCTATCCTCTATAACTATATTATTGACTTGAAAATCAGCTAGGTTTTGCCTATTTATACTATACATTATTTATCAAAACATTATTTGCTAAACTTCTTGTTGCCTATTCATAAATTGTTTATTAAATCATTATTTATTGAAGTTCTTGTCTCTTGTCATCATTGAACCTCTGCTAGCTAGTTAGCTTCTTGTCAATGATTTGTTTAGCATAGCAACATGGAATGAATAGAATGATCAATTGGGTAAAAACATCACAAAATAACCCCAAATAACCCTCTCTATATATAGACTACCGGTCAAAAGTTTTAGAGCACCTACTCATTCAAGGGTTTTTCTTTATTTTTTTACTATTATCTACATTGTTGAATAATAGTGAAGACATCAAAACACAGGGAGCTCCCGAGTGGCGCAGCAGTCTAAGGCACTGCATCTCAGTGCTAGAGGTGTCACTACAGACACCCTGCTTTGAATCCAGGCTGGTTGTGATTGGGAATCCCATAGGGTGGCCCACAATTGGCCCAGCGTCGTCCAGGATGGGCCGGTGTAGGCCGTCATTGTAAATAAAATGTTGTTCTTAACTGACTTGCCTAGTTAAATAAAACTATGAAATAACACATATGGAATCATGTTGTAACCCTAAACGTTTTTAACAAATCAAAATATATTTTATATTTGAGATTCTTCAAAATAGCCAACCTTGGCCTTGATGAGAGCTTTGCACACGCTTGGCATTCTCTCAACCAGCTTCACCTGGAATGTTTTTCCAACAGTCTTGAAGGAGTTCCTACATATGCTGAGCACTTGTTGGCTGCTATTCCTTCATTCTATGATCCAACTCATTCCAAACAATCTCAATTGGGTTGAGGTTGGGTGATGGTGGAGGCCAGGTCATCTGATGCAGCACTTAGCCCTTACACAGACTGGAGGTGTGTTGGGTCATTGTCCTTTTGAAAAACAAATGACAGTCCCACTAACCGCAAACCAGATAGGATGGCATATTGCTGCAGAATGCTGTGGTAGCCATGCTGGTTAAGTGTGCCTTTAATTATAAGTAAATCACTGATAGTGTCACCAGCAAAGCACCTCCACACCATCACACCTCCTCATTCATACTTCACGGTGGGAACCACACATGCGGAGGTAATCCTTTCAACTGCTCTGCGTCTCACAAAGACACGGCGGTTGGAACCAAAAATCAGAAATTTGGACTAATCAGACCAAATGACAGATTTCCACCGGTCTAATTTTCATTGCTCGTGTTTTTTGGCCCAAGTAAGTCTCTTCTTATTATTGGTGTCCTTTAGTAGTGGTTTCTTTGCAACATTTCAACCATGAAGGCGTGATTCACGCAGTCTCCTCTGAACAGTTTATGTTGAGATGTGTCTGTTACTTGAAATCTGTGAAGCATTTATTTTTGCTGCAATTTCTGAGGCTGGTGACTCTAATGAACTTATCCTCTGCAACAGAGGTAACTCTGGGTCTTCATTTACAGTCCTCATGTTTCATCATAGCCCCTTTATGGTGTTTTGCGACTGCACTTGAAGAAACGTTCAAATTCTTGACATTTTCAGAATTGCTTGACCTTCATGTCTTAAAGTAATGATAGGCTGTAATTTTTCTTTGCTTATTTGAGCTGTTCTTGACATAATATGGACTTGGTATTTTACCAAATAGGGCTATCTTCTGTATACCACCCCTACCTTGTACCTACGATAGAGCATGTCCTACTGAACAACTGTCAAAGTGATATCAATCATGGCTGCTGAGGTTGTTTGTTTTGCCTTTTGCTGAAGTTTCTTTTGTATTTGTATTGTATATTTGTATTAATTCACAGGAAAGCAGACTAATTTCACAACAAGCTCAAATGCATTAAGAAAGACAGAAATTCCACAAATACATTTTAACAAGGCACACCTGTTAATTGAAATGCATTCCAGGTGACTACCTCATGAACCTTGTTAAAAGAATGCCAAGAGTGTGCTTGACGCTTTCATCAAGGTAAAGGGTGGCTACTTTGAAGAATGTCAAATATAAACTATGTTTTGATTTGTTTAACACTTTTTTGGTTGTTACATGTTTCCATATGTGTTATTTCAGAGTTATGATGCCTTCACTATTATTCTACAATGTAAAAATGAAGAAAAACCTAGAATGAGTAGGTTTGTACAAACTTTTGATGTAGTGAATGTGAAAGTGTGTGGGCACTGTGTACTGTAGATGTGTCAATGTAGTGTGTGTATGTGGTGTGTATACTGTATACAGTGCATTCGGAAAGTATTCAGACCTTTGACTTTAAAAAAAAAAATTGTTACAGCCTTATTCGAAAACACATTTTCCTCATCAACCTTCACACAATACCCCATAATGACAAAGCGAAACAGTTTTTAACTGGCTCAAATCTGTCTTATGTAGCAACATTTTAAATTGTGCTTTTTTACATTGGATAAAAGTAGAGACTCAGAGCTACAAAACGATATATCATACACTGCATTTTAGGAACAATGGGAAAGTAATTCTGCTTTGGAAGTTGACAAACTTGTAAATTCACTTTTGAGAAAATGCTCTTTGAATGTTTTGGTACCTGCTGGAGAGCTCTACTTTGTCTCACCCATTCAGCATTGGTCACAGCCTCTTAAGCCAGCTCCACCCATATCTTTAAGGATTCACATGTGAGGTCATGTGCTAAACAGTGAGTAGTGTAGTTAAGATTAAGACTAAAAGTGGTAAAAGCAGTAGCCTACAATAAGGACAAATTCCAGGTAAACAGAAAGTGTCCAGATAAAAATATTTTATAAATATTAGATGACGCCTACCCAGACACACTTGTCTAAATTGATGGGTCATGTGAAATAAATGCTATAACCCCCAGTCACATATTGCCAAGTGGATGGGTATCTATAGAAGGTGTAAATGGTACAGCCAAATGGTTACTTGCATATAGAAGCCATATCAGAAAAATATAGTGTCAATACAAATAAAATATGCAGTATGTACAAGAACAATATCAATAACAATATCAGTGATGGATGAGGTAGTGCATACAATCAGGGCTGAGCAGCAGGATAAAAAAAATAGTAGCAGCAACGTGTGTTAGGAGAGAGTCATTTGAATAGAGGCACTGCCGATAGTGCTGATGACTGGTCCGTCCGAACCACGCATGAACAAGGCAATCTATATTCGAAGAGCCTGTTTCTGTCCTGCCCTTGACTTTGGTGCAGGGCGTGTGATGTCCATAGCCTCTTCGTTGCAAAACTCCCTGATCTTCTCATAAGTTTGTCTAGCTGTGTCTAGTCCAGTTGGTGCTTGTACAGGCAGACCATCTATGGGAGGAAGGATGTCAGCGTTGTGCAGCAACTGAAACCTGGTCCCGACTGAGTCGGAATGCTCCTTGGCAACAATAACACCAGGCTCCAGAGCATCGAAGCTGTAAAACAGGAAATAACTAAATAATGAAGACATTATAACCTTGCACAACATCAATTAACCTCCCAAGTTAAGATAAGAAGAATAACCTCATACAATGCAATGAAAATTATATTCACCTGAAGTGCTGGCACTGCTTGATCTGTGGCAACGGCCTGAAGTACGGAGTCAGGTGTTGTTGCCAGCCATAGCTTTCCACCAGCACTGTACCATCCTCCAGTCCAACCAGTTGTGGGATGTTGACCCCTGTCACAGTGATGTCCTTCAAAACACCAGTAATCTCAGACAAAGTGTTAATTCAGGTCTTTCTGAAGCGCTGCTTGATGAGGCCGAAACACCAGTCGGGGGCAAATTTGGTGGGGCCTGTGATCTGTGGAAGTGAAGGTCCAGACTGTGGTGCAGCTTGTGACTGTACGACAGGCACAATACCAGAGGACAAACCTGTTCTTGTTTTGGTCACTGCAGTTATCACAGTTCAGGTCCACATGTGTTTCCCTAACTCCGTAATTGGTGAAGAAATGTTGCATGTAGTTGACTACGCTGCTGCCTTTGCTGGATGACATGCTTTCATCAATGATGTAGTTGACTTGTTGTGGTATAACTTCACAGCAGACACCAAACAAGCTACAATTGAGGGAAGTTAAAAGTAGATGGGACCTGGCTGCATAGGGTCAGAAGGATAGTGCACCTGCAAAAAACAATAGAACATTAAGGTAAGTTAATGAAAAGAAAATGAAACGTGAAACGTAATATCATTTTTTAATGCATCATTATCAGGTAAGTGTCCCTTACCTACAAATGTGAAGAGCATCAGCACTGCATACAGAAACATCAACTTGGAAAGTGGAAGTTAAAATGATAACACACAGCCCGACTGCACGTACCTCTGGAAAATACAGAGATAATGTGAGATCAGTAGAAGTAGCGCCAATCATGTGGGAAGTCAATTAAATAATCAAAACATATTGTTTATCAAATCGCAAGTTTATCAAGTCACTTGCGCCGAATACAACAGGTGTAGACTTTACAGTGAAATGCTTACTTACCTACTTACAACCAACAATGCAGTTTTAAGAAAAATACCTACAAAAATATGAAATAAACGTAACAAATAATTAAAGAGCATTTCCTGTGGCGGTCCTCATGAGAGCAAGTTTCATCATAGCTCTTGATGGTTTTTGCGATTGCACTTTCTTTACATACAAGTGTTATCATCAATTCCTTGTAGAGACGCCACACTGCTGCTTTTGTCACATTGGATGGCAGCAGCTTTCCACGAAAGTGTTTGTGTCATGAGTGGCTTCCTTGGTAACACTATTGCATTATCCTCTCCATAGTTGTTGATGAAGTTCACCACTCGCTGCAAGTCCTCATGGTTCAGGTCTAACCTGTGCTTGCTTGGGCCAGCTCTCTTTTTGATGGAAGGCATTAGACCATTCTCCTTGTATGACTGGTGGAGGAGAGTCAGGCGTGTTCTACTGATGCTGAAAGACAAATTTCAGACACAAATATTTTGGCATTATTATAGCCGTAATCACGTCAGACACATCTGGTTAACTTGATGGGTCATGTAATGATCTGCCGAGTGGAGTCTTTTGTTAAGACATGCTAGCTAAACAATGAACCATACTCCTAATCCATAGAGTACTAGCAATACAAACCGATTGTCAAAGCTAGCTAAATTTAACCAAATAGATTCAATGTTAGCTAGTTAACATTAGGCTATAACTAACAATGTGAAATGGCGTTCTGAGAACATCGCCTACAGACAGATCATAAAGATAATGTTAGCTAGCGAGCCAGTCATCTAACGTCAGCTAGCTAACAGTATGCCAGAACTTGCAATGAAAACAACTTTCTGACAAATTAGAAACGTATAATATCTGAAACTGTAGCTAGACTCTTACGTGTATACATGAATGAATGCTTCAAGGCAGACTGCAACCCCTTGCATTAAATAAGACGTCCTGTGTCGTTTCCGTTGCTTGGCCCGTTGTTGTGTCAAGTCACTGTAGTTCACACTGTACAATGCCTAAAGAATCATCTTAGGCTTTAGCCCCACCCAAACTTTGACCATTTCACTCGCCATATCAGAGCTGGTTAGGGTGTTTCATGTTATCCAGAGTGTTGGTGACTGTAACTGTGCTCCTGGCAACAATTTAATGACACTTTTTTTGCAGATGTTAATTGACACATTCAACCGGTGTTAAGCGTTCATAAATTCATCAGTTATTCTGTGCTCTGGCACAATCAGACGAGAGTGCTCTGAAACAGTTGTTGCAGTGAAGTTCTATTGAAATGGATACTTGCATAGTCAAATCTTTTGTTAAGTTTTAATATGCAATAAAAACAAATTAAGCCACGTTAGACAGGATTATCTACTGACCAGCTCAAATAGACAGAAGTGTGCTATATGGCAGACCAATCCAAACTCATCTCTCGAAATGTCCAGCCCACTTATTATCTCGGCCAATCATGGCTAGCGGGAAGGTTGCTCCCTTTTTCTGTGTTTTAAAGCAACTAGGCTCAAGCTCACAATTGAACCATTTCATTTGTATTTACAGATGGCATACACATTTGTTATTAAGGCACATGAAAGTTCACATGTCCGAGAAGGCATTTCTGCCCCCAAAAAACATTTTGATTAAAAAAAAGAAGTTTACGTTGAAACGGCTCTCCTGTGAAGTAGTGACCCGCGACATACACCTAGTTTCCTGAAACGGGTCACATTTACTTAAAATAAAAAACTTATTTACATAAGTATTCAGATTTTTTGCTATGAGACTCAAAATTGAGCTCTGATGCATCTGGTTTCCGTTGATCATCCTTGAGATTTTTCTACAACTTGATTTAAGTCCACCTATTGTAAATTAAATTGACTTGGAAAGGCACACATCTGCCTCTATAAGGTCCCACAATTGACAGTGCATGTCAGAGCAAAAACCAAGCCATAGGTCGTGGAATTGTCCGTAGAGCTCAGAGACAGGATTGTGTCGAGGCACAGATCTGGGAAAGGGTACCAAAAAATGTTTGCAGCATTGAAGGTCCCCAAGAACACAGTGGCCTTCATCTTTCTTAAATGGAATAAGTTTTGAACCAACAAGACAAAGAGGTGACAAAGAACCCGATGGTCACTCTGACAGAGCTCCAGAGTTTCGCTGTGGAGATGGGAGAACCTTCCAGAAGGATAACTATCTCTGCAGCACTCCACCAATCAGGCCTTTATGGTAGTGGCCAGATGGAAGCCCCTCCTCAGTAGAAATCACATGACAGCCCGCTTGGAGTTTGCCAAAAGGCACCTAAGGACTCTCAGACCATAAGAAACAAGATTCTGTGGTCTAATTAAACCAAGAAGGAACTCTTTGGCCTGAATGCCAAGTGTCACATCTGGAGGAAACCTGGCACCATCCCTACAGTGAAGCATAGTGCTGGCAGCATTATGCTGTGGGGTTGTTTTTCAGTGGAAGGGACTGGAAAACTAGTCAAGATCAAGGGAAAGATGAATGGAGCAAAGTACAGACTGATCCTTGATGAAAACCTGCTCCAGAGCACTCAGGACCTCAGACTGGGGTGAAGGTTCCCCTTCCAACTAGAAAATGACCTTAAGCACACAGCCAAGACCACGCAGGAGTGGTCTCAATGTCCTTCAATGGCCTGAACCCGGACTTGAACCCAATCGAACATCTCTGGAGAGACCTGAAAATAGCTGTGCAGGGACGCTCCACATCCAACCTGACAGAGCTTGAGAGGATCTGCCGAGAAGGATGGGAGATACTCCCAAAATACAGGTGTGCCAAGCTTGTAGCATGATATCGAATATGATTCAAGACTGTAATTTCAGAGGTGCCAAAGGTGATTCAACAGAATACTGAGTAAAGGGTTTGAATACTTATGTAAATTCCCCCCAAAAATTCTCTATATATATTTTTTTAATCTGCAAAAATGTCTTTGTTTTTGCTTTGTCATTATGGGTATTGTGTGTAGATTGATTAAGGGTAAAAATGATTTAGTCAATTTTAGAATAAGGCTGTAACATAACAAAATGTGGAATAAGTCAAAGGGTCTGAATACTTGCCGAATGCACTGTATAATAGTTAGTCTGCCTAGTGAGTCTGCGTATAGGGTCAGTGCAAGATATTGCAGATAGGTGGGTTCCATTAATGAACTATTTAGCAGTCTGGCTATTTAGCAGTCTTATGGCTTAGGGAAAGATGTCTTTGGAGCCTGTTGGGCCGAGAGCCAATGCTATAGTACCGTTTGCTGGACAGTAGTAGAGTGAACAGTCTATGGCTTGGGTGGCTGGAGTCTTTGGCAATTTTTTGGGTCTTCCTCTGACCCTGCCTGATAGAGGTTTTGGATGGCAGGAAGCTTGGCCCCAGTGATGTACTGTGCTGTCCGCACCAACCTCTGTAGCGCTTTGTGGTCACGGGAGGTGTATTTGCCCTACCAAGCGGTGATGCAGCCAGTCAAGATGCTCTCGATGGCGCAGCTGTATAACTTTTTGAGGATCCGATGGCCCATGCCAATTTTTTTCAGCCTCCTGCCGTACCCGCTTCACGACTGTGCGGGTGTGTGTTGACCATGTTAAGTCCTTAGTGATGTGGAAATCAAGGAACTTGAAGCTCTCGACCCTGTCCACAACAGCCCCGTCGATGTGGACGGGGGCGTGCTCTCCCCTCTGTCTTCTATAGTCCACGATCAGCTTCTTGCTGATGTTGCAGGAGATGTTGTTGTCTCTGACCTCCTCCTTGTAGGCTGACTCATCGCCAGCATGTTGTCAGAAAACTTGATGATGGTGTTGGAGTCGTGCGTGGACATGCAGTTGTGGGTGAACAGGGAGTACAGGCGGGGACTCGGCACAGACCCCTGAGGGTGTGTTGAGGATCAGTGTGGCAAAGGTGTTGTTGCCTACCCTCACTACCTGGGGCTGCCCCGTCAGGAAGTCTAGGACCCAGTTGCAGACGGAGGGGTTAAGGGTCCCTAGCTTGGTGATGAGCTTGGAGGGGACTATGGTGTTTAATTCTGAGCTGTATGAACAGCATTCTCACATAGTTATTTCCCTTCTTGCATTCCTTGCTGCTGACAGAAGTTAATGGAGGAAGCTTGTGGTAGACTGGATAATGATGATGAAGATGATTACCTATAATTATCATATGTCATTAAATTAAGTTTGAAGAGGGTAACAGAAGAGAAGGAGATAGAAGAGAGGAGAGGAGAGGCCTCAAGAGGCCACCTCTGTAGGGACATCTGAGTCAACCCTCCATTTCTTCTTCCCTCCATCCTTCCTGTCACAGAGCTCAGAACTAGTCGATGATGATGATGGCAGCACAGACAGATGAGAGGATAGAACGGAATGTCCACATGAGAGTTTGTCAAGTCAGTCAGACAGCCCTTCAGCTGCTGTGATTTCCCAAGAGGTATGGGGGATGGGCATGCATGGATATTTGAAGGTAGGGTCTGAGAGAGAGGGATGTCACTGTTTCAACACAGTCTTGATGGTAACCTTCTCTGAGATCAGAAGACTTGCTTTAGCTCGCCAAGCACTAATGCCCAGCATTTAGCTCGGCGGGCTAGCAGTGGACTAACACTTGTGGTATACAAACAGTACTCCCACTGCAAACCCAATCTGCCTAACCCATATCATCCCTAAAGGCAAAGATCTCAAAACTGAATCCCTCATAAACAGAGACATTGGAGACTTCAGTATTTTCCACAGGTTGTTATTCACTTCTATTTATGCAAAGATAGAAATCAATTCGAAACATATTTTGAAGCGCCATAATACAAAAATATCTTAATGCTATTTGAGAAGGGAAAAGACCTCAGGGACCTATATGCAAACAAGAAATGTCTTCAGCAAATTACTTTGGGATTTGGATAAAATTGGATAAAAAATGTGAACTGGGAAAGCATTTGCTTTCTTACCACTGCTTAATGTAACTCAATAAGCTCACTTCAATGGGTTCAAGGAAGCAACGGTAATATTATGACCCATTGCTAGCCCAGCCCCAGAATTTTGGACATCCAATCTCAATGCTCAGATGGATGGCAAATAACTGAGAGTTTTCATCAAAAGATACACTTTTTAACACTCCAAGTGCCTGAATTCCATAACTTCTGAATGGCTGTTGATATTTCAATTGATTAAATATTCCATAATAAATAAGAAATTGCTAAATGAATGCATTTATTATGTTAAAATAGGTCATAAGAAACCTTAGAACACCAAATGTAAATTGTAATCAGTCAGAAAATGTATTGATTGATCCATAAGCACATAGACTGTACATAAAAAAATCAGACTTTTCGAACTTCAAGACAACAGTTGTCTGCTCAGCTGGCCTTTCCAAACTAGACCTAAACTATATTGAAACTAATTTCACACATATAATAATAATAATAATAATAATAATAATAATAATAATAATAATAATAATAATAATAATAATAGATGGGGAATAAAGACAAGATTAAACTGACAATAGTCTGATGGGGTGACAATTTTATCAGTTGTCAAATGAAGAATGAAGAGACTGATGATCACCGCAGCATGCCTTGACAAAGAAGGGAAAGGAGCTTAGCAAAGAGCACTTCTTCCATGCCATCCTACTGAGGTCCATGCAGGACAGACGTTTTGATTTCAGAAAGAGCAGAGTCCAAGGTTGCTAATGAACCTATTTTTGCCAAACAACTACAAATTGCTCATAAAAACAGTGGCTCTGTGCGTGTTCGTCATGTGAGTAGACAACTGGTGACAATCAGCAATAGCCAATTGGGAAAAATATCCTTTATTTTTTCTTCTCATACACTGAACAAAAATATATAAACAATTTGTAAAGGGTTGCTTCCATGTTTCATGAGATGAAATAAAAGATCCCAGAAATTCTCCATATGCACAAAAAGCTATATTGTCACGTTCTGACCTTAGGTCCTTTGTTATGTCTTTGTTTTAGTTTGGTCAGGGCGTGAGTTGGGGTGGGTAGTCTGTGTTAGTTTTTCTATGTTGCGTTTATGTGTTTGGCCTGGTATAGTTCTCAATCAGAGGCAGGTGTCATTCGTTGTCTCTGATTGAGAATCATACTTAGGAAACCTTTTCCCACCTGTGTTTTGTGGGTGATTATTTTCTGTTCAGTGTTTTTTCATTCACCGTACAGGACTGTTTGTTTGTTGTTTTGTTGTTTTTTCAGTGTTCAGTTATTTTATAAAAAATATGGACACTTATCACGCTGCGCATTGGTCCTCCTCTCCTTCTCACGATGAATATCGTTACATATATGTTGTGCACAAATTAGTTTACATACCGGAACGTGAGCATTTCTCATTTGCCAAGATAATCCATCCACCTGACAGGTGTGGTATATCAAGAAGCTGATTAAACAGCATGAGCATTACACAGGTGCACCTTGTGCTGGGGACAATAAAAGGCAGCTCGAAAATGTGGAGTTTGTCAAGCCTCAAGTTTTGAGAGATGGCAGATGGGAGAGTGGTTTGCTGATGTCAACTTTGTGGACAGAGTGCCCCATGGTGGCGGTGGGATTATGGTATGGGCAGGCATTCGCTACGGACAACGAACACAATTGCATTTTATCGATGGCTATTTGAATGCACAGAGATACTGTGACGAGATCCTTAGACCCATTGTCGTGCCATTCATCTGCCATCTTAACCTCATGTTTTAGCATGATAATGCGCGGCCCAATGTCGCAAGGATCTGTACACAATTCATGGAAGCTGCAAATGTCCCAGTTCTTCCATGACCTGCATACTCGCCAGACATTTCACCCATTTAGCAGTTTGGGATGACCTCCACAAGTCTGGTTCATCCTTGGGAGCAACTTCCAAACTACTGAAGGTACCACATTCATCTGTACAAACAATAGTACACAAGTATAAACACCATGGGACCACGCAGCTGTCATACCGCTCAGGAAGGAGACGCGTTCTGTCTCCTAGAGATGAATGTACTTGAAAAGTGTAAATCAATCCCAGAACAACAGCAAAGGACCTTGTGAAGATGCTGGAGGAAATCGGTACAAAAGTATCTATATCCACAGTAAAACGAGTCCTATATCGACATAACCTGAAAGGCCGCTCAGCAAGGAAGAAGCCACTGCTTTAAAACCGCTAAAAAAAGCCAAACTACGCTTTGCAACTGCACATGCAGACAAAGATCATACTATTTGGAGAAATGTCCTCTGGTCTGATGAAACAAAAATAGAACTGTTTGGCCATAATGACAATTGTTATGGTTGGAGGAAAAAGGTGGAGGCTTGCGAGCTGAAGAAAACCATCTCAACCGTGAAGCACGGGGGTGGCAGCATCATGTTGTGTGGGTGCTTTGCTCCAGGATTGACTGGTGCACTTCACAAAATATTTGTCATCATGATGTAGGAACATTATGTGGATTTATTGAAGTAACATCTCAAGACCTCAGTCAGGAAGTTAAAGCTTGGTCACAAATGGTTCTTCCAAATGGACAATGACCTCAAGCATACTTCCAAAGTTTTGGCAAATCGGCTTAAGGACAACAAAGTGAAGCTATTGGAGTGGCCATCACAAAGCCCAGACCTCAATTCTATAGAAAATTTGTGGGCAGAACTGAAAGAGCGTGTGCGAGTAAGGAGGCCTACAAACCTGACTCAGTTACACCAGCTCTGTCAGGAGGAAGGCTACCTGAAACGCTTGACCCAAGTTAAACAATTTAAAGGCAATGCTACCAAATACTAATTGAGTGTATGTAAACTTCTGACCCACTGGGAATGTGATGAAGGAAATTAAAGCTGAAATTAATCATTTTCTCTTCTATTCTGACATTTCACCTAAACAGTACATTTTTACTAGGATTCAATGTCAGGATCTGTGAAAAATGGAGTTGAAATGTATCTGGCTAAGGTGTTAGCAAACTTCCGACTCAATGTGTTGACTCTGGTATGGCAGTTTAATTGGCATGGCACAGTCATAGCCTTGGCTACTGAGCACAGATAAATAAAACTCAAAACATGCTATTGTGTTCTTTTGAAATAAATTGTCTTGTTTTATGTTTTTATGACCTTCCTAAACAAAAACTGTATGGATTTCTTAGTGACTGTGTATATTAACTCTAGAACTGCTGAGACCATCATAAGGACAAAACATTTATTTTAGTGCCTAATTGCCATTTTAAGTCATGTCCCACTCGTCCTTGACTTTTCCTAAATAAGTCTACGTAACACGCTGTCGTTGTTAGAATCTTACTATCACAAACAAATCTGGAGTTACAGTATAACCAATTTTCCCCCGTTGCTCCGCCTTCTCCGGACAGTAGGGCCTGCTCTACTCCTTGTCCCGATAGTTGAAGTTACCATGGCCAGTTGGCAATCACCCTGATAATTGCCTCGAAAAATAACCTTAACTATAGCAAAACAAATTTCACACATATAAGAACCAATGCTTGCTGCAAGCTCTTAGCAAACTGTTGGAAATACAAACTGACCAAATTACAATGCTATTTTTCTGTAAACAAATGAACAACAGACTTTCAGCATGCTTAAAGAGAAGGGCACTCAACATGTACTGCACTGACACAAATGACTGATTGATAATAAGAAGATTGTGGAAGCTAGCTATACCGTTAGATTTCAGTGCAGCCTTTCACATTATTGACCATAACCTGTTGTTGAGAAAACATACAGTGCATTCGGAAAGTATTCAGACCCATTAACTTTTTCCGCATTTTGTTACATTACACTCATTCTAAAGTGTTGCCATTGGCGTCGGCTATTGTAGATCCTAATAAATCAAATCAAATCTCTGATGATTATTAATCTGGTTCATGCTGAATGGATTTCCATATCTGGGAAAGGGTCCCTATTGGGCAGCAGGTGAGCGAGTGTTGGCTAATGTTTAGGATCAGATGGCACAGCTGTACTCAGTGAAAGAAGGAACTCGCTGCTGGCCTGTTGCTGTGTTCTACAACATGCTTGACTTGGCTGCTATCTACGCACATGTATTTTTCAAGCAGTGCATGAGCCCTGAGCAGGAGAGACTTCCTCGTGAGTCTGGCACATGGGCTACGTGAGAGACATATGAGGGCCAAGGCGGCAGCATCAAAGATTCCATGGGAGCCCTTGCGTGAGCCAAATTGCTCACATCTCCCAGGGAGGAGAAGCTGCCAGGTGAGCAGATGCACTCGGAACAGAACCCACAACACCTGTTTCAGCTGCAAGCTACTTGTTTGTGGGAAGTGTTGCAATCAAGTGAAAAGAGAATAAGATTTGTGGTGACTGATAGGACAAAGGTAACAGCTAAATGAGATCCAACTGTTGCGTGAAGACAGACACCATAATGTAAGCAGGAGCGAGGCCATAAATAATGTGTCCTTATAATAATATAAAAATGTTGACCGCTGTCATATTGACACATATTCATTACAATGCCTTTATTGCTTTTGTGCTGATTTTCACAATTCACAAGCAGGTTGCTGCTTAAACTGATGTTTATGCTACTCATATTTTCTGATATTTTCTGTCGTGACCGTGCGTATTGTGTGTCTTGGTGGTTTGGGTATTTTTAACCCTATTTGTTTTACCTCATAAAAAATAAACGTTTACTGTGTTCCAACACATTTGCCTTTTGTTTCATAATTGTAACAAAGGCACGAACAAATAGATTTTTACTTGAAATTCTGTATTTTTAGGGTTTTTTCTTTTTTACATGTGTGACCGAATGACTCGATTCGGCCCTATGTAGCAACATTTGAAATTGTGTTTTTTACATTGGATAAAAGTAGAGACTCCGAGCTAGAAAATGGTATACTACAGTTGAGGAACAATGGAAAATGTATTTTGCTTTGAAAGTTGCTAAACTTGTCAAACCACTTTTGAGAAAATGGACCTTGAATATTTGGTACACCTACTGGAGAGCTCTTCTTTGTCTACAGCCATCCAGCATCATTCACACCCTCTTAATTAGCAGCGTTGTCTGCATGGCCAGTGCAATTGAAAGCTATCCAGTGGTAGCCACACTACAAACTTAATTTGACCATGTTCCCATGAAGCAATTGTAATAACAGTTCACCACAACATACCCGAGAGAATCCTGATCAGCAAGAAAAATGTACAAAATAAATGTGTGCATTAACAACAGAGTTTGAGATCATTGTGGGGGGTTTTGAAAGGGAAATTGGGCATTGAGGGAAAAAAACGAGGTTTCAATAGTATCACCTTGTCCTGCAAGGATGAGAAGCCTTACTACTCAACATCTAGGACACGATTTAGCATAATGGCCTCAGCAGCCCATAAAGAATAATATTTTTTCAGTAAAGAAAAATAAAGGGGGAGAACATGCTATTGGTAACTTGGTATTGTATGCCTGTGGCTGTTGTGCTACAAGGTGAATGGATTTTCTCATTGAGTGAGTGTCGGCCTCGAGTCAGGACACATAGGACTCGACTCAGCATATGTGCTCACATCACATGGTCTACCTCTGCTACTGTACCTCAGAAGCCCATAAAGGAGAATAGAGTTTAGAACCGAAAAATAAAGGGGGAAAACACCCTCCCCTTTCCAATCGACTGAGACAGCTGGTAGGCCCAGTCAGTTCCTACCTTCTTTATTACAGGTTGAAGGGAAATAAGAAATGATGCCAGGAGGATATAGAACAACTATTGAATTAAAAATAGTATTGAGAGATCGAGAGAGGTTCTCAAGGATAGTGGAATTATCTGTTAATGCTGTCCGGAAAATAAGAGTTACCTTAATGCTTTCATTATGGAGATCTCTCTCTCTCTCTCTCTCTCTCTCTCTCTCTCTCTCTCTCTCTCTCTCTCTCTCTCGCAGAGCAGAGGAAAATAGATGCCTCGCCCCCCCCACACACACACACACACCTCTATAGCTGGTACAGACCCGGGTCTGGTTAGCACACATAGCCAGACACCAGTAAAAGGGCAAAGCAGAACAGATACACAGTGACATTTTCCCAGCACCATGCAGTCTCTCATTCATATGTACTCCTCTCTCTCCTCCCAGTAAACCAATAGTCAGACTATCAGACTGCCTGCATCACTAACTTTTAGGGCCCTGAGGTTTATGTGACCTGTCAAGGTAAAACCGCTAGGGGACAGAATCTTTCCTTGACAGCTTGCATGAGTCAGGCAAAACAATGGGGCCTTAATTACACTGTAGCTTATGCATTTGGGGTTAGATGCTGTAGAGTAAAAATAATTAGATCACTGCGTTATGGCAGACTATAGCTCTTAGCTTTAACCCGACCTGTCCCGTGTCCTACCTATTCTCTGTAGACTTTAATTGTAGTTGGAGGGCCAATGGGATTGATCGTTTGGTCATGAGTCTCCATTTTGTCTACAGGACCAGAGACTAAGTGACTGATTCCTTATTGCCTCGTCTGCCTGTATTAAACCCGCTCTAATTTAATATATTCAGCCTCCAGCTCCTCCGGATTTGGCCATGTCTCTTTAACCCGCTCAGAGGGCTCATAAAGGTGAAGGTTGTGTGTGTGTGTGTGTGTGTGTGTGTGTGTGTGTGTGTGTGTGTGTGTGTGTGTGTGTGTGTGTGTGTGTGTGTGTGTGTGTGTGTGTGTGTGTGTGTGTGTGTGTGTGTGTGTGTGTGTGTGTGTGTGTGTGTGTGTGCGTGTGTGCGTGCGGATGGGAAAACACCTGCTCTTTCCATGACATAGACTGACCAGGTGAAAGCTATGATCCCTTATTGATATCACTCGTTAAATCCACATCAATCAGTGTAGATGAAGGGGAGGCGACAGGTTAAATAATCATTTTTAAGCCTTGAGACAATTGAGATGTGTGCCATTTAGAAGATGAATGGGCAAGACAAAATAATTAAGTGCCCTTGAACAGGGTATGGTAGTAGGTGCCAGGCACACCGGTTTGAGTGTGTCAAGAACTGTAATGCTGTTGGGTTTTTCACACTCAACAGTTTCCAATGTGTATCAAGATTGGTCCACCACCTAAAGGACATCCAGCCAACTTGAAACAAATGTGTGAAGCATGGGAGTCAACGTGGGCCAGCATCCCTGTGGAACGCATTCGACACCTTGTAGGGTTCCTAATGTCTGGTATAGTATGCTGTTGTTTATCTATCTTAGTTGAATGCACTGACTGTAAGTCACTCTGGATAAGACTGTCTGCTAAATGACCAAAATATAAATGTATATGTGAAAATTAACATACCTAAATAAACTGCAAAGCACACTGGGTATTATTATCGGTCTTGTTTCAGGGCAGAGTTCATTAGAATAATACTTGCTTTGCAATTGTTCATTTTTACATTTACATTTATATTTCATTCATTTAGCAGATGCTCTCGTCACACCAAAGTGCCATCAGACTGCTGATTCCAATGCAGGGTGAAAGAGAGCCACAAAATGTAAACTGCAATAAAAAATAGTATAGAAAAGTATTTTGCATTCTGAAAATACACTGGAGTGTAGTTCAGCCCAATGTAATTCAAATAACAAAGTACTCAGAAGTAATTGAAATACATATATACAGTCAATTTGTGTGTGTGTCTGTTTGTATGAATGAATGACAGAGGTATTGATTCTACTATGCTGGTGAATGGTGAATGAAACACGGAAGCCTGGGGCCTCTAGCTCTGCCTGTACGTCTATGGATGATCCCCAGTGAGGTTAGCACTATGCCTATGACTCATGCTTTAAAGTACATGTACGTCTGGTTCATCGTATAAATGGTAAAAGGCTGTCTGTGCTCTTTTTAAAGTCCTTACTACTGAATAGTGTCTGTTCCAGGTGCGTAGGAGTCATTCATTGTATAGACACATTATTCTTGTTTATTTGTGGTAAGATTATGTCTGTGTAGTGACATGCATAGGTAGAGTAAAGTGGATGTTTACAGGAAATTAATATTGAAGAATGAATGTTTCTAGACAGGCATGATGTGAGTGATGATTACTTGCATGATTAAGAACATCTTGGTCAAAACGGACAAGCACATCTTGCCCACAAAACTGAAAAAAACATATTGTCCCCACACGCGCAAGTACGCAGGCACGCACACACAGAGAGAGAGAGAGAGAGAGAGAAAGCAGACAAGCAGTAGGTAAGCAGGCAGTTAAATGACAACCCAACACAGCCCACAGCCTCCATCCACCACGCTGCAGGCTGATTGTCCACTTCCACTTAAGACATGGTATTACAGCTGAGCACTGGGGAGTCTGGGTAATGGGACGATCCTTCACTAACAGTCACATACCAGTACATCAGTAACAGACAACAGCAAGGTGTTAGTCAAAGAGCCACAGTTATGTGGAGATGGGAACCAGCCATTAAAAATCACTTGGGCTGTGTCCCAAATGGCACCCTATTCCCAACATTGTGCACTACTTTTGACCAGAGCCCTGTGGGTGCCATTTGAGAAACATGAACGGGGTATGGGACTGTGAAGATGCCCATGATTGAATCCTTGAATCTGTCTTGTTTGGGAAGCACTGTATTTCTTCTCACACCACCAGCAGCAGGCCCTCACCAACCTGTCACTGTCCATGACTATCAGCTCTCTCTCAAGCATGGCGATGGTCCCCATCCCCCACAGCTTGTCCAGTCTCCCACACACAGCAGATAGAGACAGGAATACAGATGTGGACAAGCATGCACACACTCACTCGCACACTCACACTCACTCACACATTCACTCACTCACACACACAGACTTACTCACACACTCACACACTCACACACACAAGTGCAAGTAGGTGAGCGCGGAGCAGAGTCCTTCTGTCACCTGTCCACCTACAGTCCGGAAGGTTAGGATAGAGAAACACCTGGAGACTTCTACTGGTGACGGCAAACAGCAGACCTGTCACTCCCTCCACACTAACCTGTCCTGGATTGACACTAGTTGTTTTTTTGTATAGCAGTAAAAAGAAATGTAAATGTCAACATATGTGATACTGTATATTATAGTATATTCACGTAAGCCTGACTGGTGATTTCTAACTAAGACATTGTGTAGAGTTTTACTCCAATTAGGCATAATTTACTTGAATCATTGAAGATGAATGAAAAGCCAATAAAAGGAATGTTTTTGAAAGTGGATAAAATGTATATCAACAGTTGCCGTCCTGACTGCTTGATAAATAATCTACTATCTAACTGACCATAATACACGATTACGAGACAAGCCGGGAGAGTTATCAGCAAAATGTTAATCTAGTAATTCAAGATGGCATACTGTACTATGTGTGTGATGACGACAAACAGTTTATCTTTGCTCCGCGTATTGACATTGTGCTCTCTTTGATTAATATCAGTCACACACATCCGTTTAATACACATAAGTTATAGAGATGCAGACAGGATATGTCATTAATGAATGAAGACTATCCTCTTTACTTGATGTTTATTAATTATCTCAAGTGCTTCTGCTCTCTAAACTAATAAAGGGTGGCACCGACTAGTTCCCATCTTCTACACTGACTAACTGAATGACAACTTGACAGCTTGGCTTACAGAGTGAGTAGAGCTCTGCAGTTGCACATCAATAATGTGTTTTTGCTTTGTAGCGGAAGCAAACCAACACACAGCCCCTGTTTCAGAGTAGCTCATAGACAGTCAGCAAAGGAGAAGGCCTCAGCTGAGGTATTTTGGCAGGTAGCGAGGTTGTTGTTTGACAGTCTAACACTGCATTTATGTAATGGAAATATAATAGCTAGCAGGTATCTGCTGTTGATCGCGTATGTATGATGCAGGTAGGTTAGTGTAATCATAACTGTCAGAATATGAAGACTTGTGTGTAAATGTGATGTTGTTTGAAGCTATTCCACATGTGTTGGTGATTGTATGTAAGGGGAATGACTAGAAGGTATCTGCTTTAGTGCATGACACAGGTAGGGTAGAATTTCTAATCAAAACTGTCAGATTGTATGAAGACTTGTAAATGTGATATTGTTTGAAGCTATTCCACATAGATGATTGTTTCATCATGTCAGTGGAATTGAGTAATGACGCATAAAGGAGAAAACGTCATCTCTGCGACGTATACCTGAATCCCTGAGAGCAAATCCAATACATAGAAAATATTTAAATATGCATCGTCAGATCAGATCTGCAAGCAACAGTCAGTGTTCACTAATTATTGCTACTCTAGAGGATTGATACACTATATATACAAAAGTATGTGGCTACCCCTTTAGTGGATTCGGCCATTCAGCTATCGAGCACACAGCCATACAATCTCCATAGACAAACATTGGCAGTAGGATGGCCTTACTGAAGAGCTCAGTAACTTTCAAAGTGGCACCACCATAGGATGCCACTTTTCCAACAAGTCAGTTCATCACATTTCTGCCCTGCTATAGCTGCCCCGGTCAACTGTTAGTGCTGCTATTGTGTAATGTAAATGTCTCGGAGCAACAATGGCTCAGCCGTGAAGTGGTAGGCCAAACAAGCTCACAGAACAAGACCGCCGAGTGCTTAAATGCGTAGCATGTAAAAATTGTCTGTCCTTAGTTGTAACACTCACTACCGAGTCCCAAAATGCCTCTGGAAGCAACATCGGCACAATAACTGTTTGTCTGGAGCTTCATGAAATGGGTTTCCATGGCCGAGCAGCCGCACACAAGCCTAAGATTACCATGCGCAATGCTAAGCGTCGGTTGGAGTGGTGTAAAGGTCACCACCATTGGACTCTGGAGCTGTGGAGACGCGTTCTCTGGATTGATGAATCACGCTCCACCATCTGGCAGTCTGACGGACGAAGCCTTGGCGGATGCCAGGAGAACGCTACCTGCCCTAATGCATGGTGCCAACTGCAAAGTTTGGTGGAAGAGGAATAACCGGCTGGGGCTGTTTTTCATCGTTCGGGCTAGGCCACTCATTTCCAGTGAAGGGAAATCTTAACGCTACAGCATACAATGACATTCTAGATGATTCTGAGCTTCCAACTTTGTGCCAACAGTTTGGGGAAGGCCCTTTCCTGTTTCAGCATGACAATGCCCCCGTGCATGAAGCGAGATCCATACAGAAATGGTTTGTCGAGATCAGTGTGGAAGAACTTGACTGGCCAGCACAAAGCCCTGACCTCAACCCCATCAAACACCTCTGGGATGAATTGGAACGCCGATTTCGAGCCAGTCCTAATCTCCCAACATCAGTATCCAACCTCACTAAGGCTCTTGTGGCTGAATGGAAGCAAGTCCCCGCAGCAATGTTCCAAAATCAAGTGGACATTTACATTACTCTTACGCCTTCCCAGAAGACTGGAAGCTGGTATATCAGCAAAGGAGGGAATAACTCCATATTAATGCCCATGATTTTGGAATGAGATGTTCAGCGCGCAGGTGTCTACATACTTTTGGTCATGTAGTGTATATAGGTCCCAGGAAGAGTAGCTGCTACATTTGCAACGGCTAATGGGGATCCTAATAAAATACCAAACACACATACGTACACACACCATATTTCATTGGAATGGGAGCATCGTCGCCTCCAAGCACACCGGGTCATGCAGTTTGAGGCGTGAGCTGCGAACATCTATTTGTTGGAATCAGCAGCCAATGTGTTGGCGCCAGGCGGGCAGCGGCTGAGATATGTTACTGCAAACAACATGGAGAGATTAAGAATGTATATCCCGCTCTCTGTCGGCTATCACAGATAATACACACAGATGTATAATGACACAGCATTCCCCCATGCAAGAGGCCGGGTTATATTCCTCTCCTGATGCATCGTATATCAGCCCTGGAGTTTATTTTCTCTTTCCAGGAAACTTATACCACAGACAGACCATGCATACATCCCAAATAACACTCTATTCCCTGTAAAGTACATTACTTTGGACCAGGGCCCATAGAGTGCCATTTGGGAAATAGGGTGCCATTTGGGAAATAGGGTGCCATTTGGGAAATAGGGTGCCATTTGGGAAATAGGATGCCATTTGGGAAATAGGGTGCCATTTGAGACATGCATATTCCTGAATCTCTTTAAGGGATTCTTGTATTCATCCTGCTTCCAGAGTTTGGTCTCGCATGACTGAGCATAGCTCAGCACAGAGGGGAGAAGAGCAACAGACAGAATCCATAAAGCCAACCCTGAGGACCAGGCCTGTCAATTTGTGTTTTTCTGAGAATACAAATGTCTCTCCTTCATGCTGATACAGTCTTCTACAGTCAGAGGGCTGAGTGCTAGGCTGTGGGTCTCGGCTCTCTATGACAGATACAGGGCTGGGCTGTGGGTAGATCAGACAGGATCAGGCCTCAGCTCTAAGATATGAAGAGGAAGGCTGGACTATGATCCATGGAGATCAAGATGGGCAGAGGGGATCCAATCAGGGCTCTGCTAGGACATGAAGACAGACAGAGGGTTGGTTTGTCTGGTGGGGCTCTACCAGCTTTGGTTTGCTTGGTGGGGGGTCTACTGGAGTTCAAGCCCAGAACTTGAACATTCATCCACAACAATATTTTGTACCCAAAAAGCAGCATGGTAGCCAGTGGTCTACCAAAACTGTTGGTCTACCAAAACCATGGCTCTGGTACACTTTGATAGACCAGTGGCACGCTACTTCAGGTTCTCAGGATCGATGGGTCGAGCGATACTCACAGCAAAGCACCCCGAAAAGTTTTCCACCATGACTTCTGAGAGTCCCCTTGTTCAATTACCATCCTGAGGTCAATCTGTGCAAATACCTGAAACTTAGTCGCAGCCTGCTGCTGCTGACAACCGCTACCGTCGCTTAAGATCCTACTTACAATAAAGGGAGTAAAGGGGAGGGATGGGGAGGTAGGGAGTGAAAGAGAGAGAGACAGAAATGAATGAGCAACTGAATGACTTTGGGAGAGAAACAAGTAGAGGAGAAAGAAAGAGTGAGAAAGAAAGAAAGAAAGAGAAAGAAAGAAAGAAAAATTAGCAACCGAGGGATTCTGAGACTCAGCCAAGCCCCATAAATGAACAGACACAGAGACACAAGTTTTTGTGCAAGGCAAGGGCGCCTACTGTTTTCAAATAAGCAGAGTCCAAATTGGGAGCTGTGAATTATGCCGTTAACAAGAAGCACTAGGCTATTTCTCTCTCAATCTCTCACTCTCAAAATAAAATGTCAGGGAAAGCATTTCTATGGTGATAAAAGGAACTGTCATCCTTTGTTATTTGAGCAGAACCAGCCAACTCCAACACTTCATGGGGTCATGAGCAGGGTATCCTCACTGTCCCGGAGGAGTATTCAATAGGCCTTTGATGACTGCAGAAAGTATGTTGGAGAAATGAGATACATAGCTTACACAATGTCAACTAGGCCTATTCCCCTTTTGTCGCAGAGTGAATATTTTCTCATGATCAAATGAATAAAACAACCTCATTTATGTGAAACAGTACCATGGGTCGGGCTCGCATTGTCTGAAATGAGTAGTACTATATGCGTCGATTCAAAGAAAAACAGATGTTGTATGTTGTATTCTTTCACCTACGTTGTGTGACTCATCCTTAGTGGCTATGTAGATGTCTCAATTACAACTCGCTCAAACTCATTTAACCTGGCTAATCCCTCTGAGAATATTTCCTATTTGAGCCAGCTGTTCTCACGTGACAGAGGAGAGGACTGTGGATCAGGAGCCAGATAAGTACACAGTACACAGATAAGTACACAGAAGATACTCTGGTCAGATGAGACTAAAATGGGGCTTTTTGGCCATCAAAGAAAACGCTATGTCTGGCACAAACCCAAGACCTCTCATCACCCCGAGAGCACGGTGGTGGCAGCATCATGCTGTGGGGATGTTTTTCATCGGCAGGGACTGGGAAACTGGTCAGAAATGAAGAAATAAAGGAATGATGGATGGCGCTAAATACAGGGAAATGCTTGAGGGAAACCTGTTTCAGTCTTCCAGAGATTTGAGACTGGGACTGAGGTTCACATTCCAGCAGGACAATGACCCTAAGCATACTCAACATTCAACATGCACACTCAAGTTTTCATTTTTTTTTGTGTGTGTGAATTTTACCCCTTTTTCTCCCCAATTTCGTGGTATCCAATTGTTTTAGTAGCTACTATCTTGTCTCATCGCTACAACTCCCGTACGGGCTCGGGAGAGACGAAAGTTGAAGGTCATTCGTCATTCGATACACAACCCAACCAAGCCACACTGCTTCTTAACACAGCGCGCATCCAACCCGGAAGCCAGCCGCACCAATGTGTCGGAGGAAACACAGTGCACCTGGCAACCTTGGTTGGGGCGCACTGCGCCCGGCCCGCCACAGGAGTCGCTGGTGCACGATGAGACAAGGATATCCCTACCGGCCAAGCCCTCCCTAACCCAGACGACGCTAGGCCAATTGCGCATCGCCCCCACGGACCTCCCGGTCGCGGCCGGTTACGACAGAGCCTGGGCGCGAACCCAGAGTCTCTGGTGGCACAGCTGCGCCACCCGGGAGGCCCTAGTTTCAGTTTTTTAAGTCTTATTTTTTGTTTGTTTCACAATAAAAAATAATTTGCAACTTCAAAGTGGTAGGCATGTTGTGTAAATCAAATGATACAAAAATCTATTTTAATTACAGGTTGTAAGGCAACAAAATAGGAAAAATGTCAAGGGGGGTGAATACTTTCGCAAGCTACTACATGTCAGTACATACACACAAAGTAGGTCACATGGGGAAAGCAATGTGCTGCTATTTTTATTGATACGGTAGACCATTCCATTCTTGTGGGTCGGATAAGGAGTTTTGGTGTCTCTGAGGGGTCTTTGTCCTGTTTTTTTTGACTACCTTTCTAGTGTCCAACAAGCTTTCTCTGCCCTTAACCTTGTTCGGTAGACCTCCAAAACAAAGATAATGTGGTTGAATGTCCCCCCTTCAGAGCTTGAGGTAGTCACCTCATACAAGTACTTGGGAGTATTGCTAGGCTGTACACTGTCCTTCTCTCAGCACATATCCGAGCTGCAGGCTAAGGTTAAATCTAGACTTGGTTTCCTCTATCGTAATCACTTCTCTTTCACCCCAGCTGACAAACTAACCCTGATTCAGATGACCATCCTTCCCATGCTACATTAAGGAGACATCATTTTTTAGATTGGCAGGTAAGGGTGCTCTCGAGTGGCTAGATGTTCTTTACCATTCGGCCATCAGAGTTGTCACCAATGCTAATTATAGGACACATCACTGCACTCCTCTGTAAACTGGCCATCTCTGTGTACCCGGCGCAAGACACACTGGTTTATGCTTATTTATAAAACCTTCTTAGGGCTCACTCCCCCCTATCTGAGATACCTACTGCAACACTCATCCTCCACATACAACACACATTCTGCCAGTAACATTCTGTTAAAGGTCCCCAAAGCACACACATCCCTGGGTTGCCCCTGTTTTCAGTTCACTGTAACTAGCAATTGGAACAAGCTGCAAAAAACACTCAAACTGGACAGTTTAACTCCATCTCTACATTCCAAGACTCAATCATGTAAACTCTTACTGACACTTGTGGCTGCTTCGCGTGATGTATTGTTGTCTATACCTTTATGCCCTTTGTGCTGTTGTCTGTGCCTAATAATGTTTGTACCATGTTTGTGCTGCTACCATGTTGTGCTGCTGCCATGTTGTGTTACTACCGGGTTGTTGTCATGTGTTGCTGCCATGTTGTGTTGTTGTCTTAGGTCTCTCTTTGTGTAGCGTTGTGGTGTCTGTCTTGTCATGATGTGTTCTTTGTCCTACATTTTCATTTTTAATCCCATCCTCTTGGTAGGACGTCATTATAAATAAGAATGTGTTCTTGCCTAGTTAAATAAAGGTTAAATAGAGAATAGAATCAAATGTATTTCCCAGCATGTTCTATTGCATGTAAATTGATTGATTAATTCATCTTTTGCAACTCAAATATAAATAACATTTTTCTAAACAAATTCAATATATTATTTGGATTTATTGCACCTGTTACTAAAATGGTTGTTCCAGTTCAGATGCCTTATGTAGTAGTCTCATATCTTAGTCTTCCCAGTCCTGGCAGTCAATCTGAATGCAGGTGAATAAAAATTCAAAATGTTGGCTATCCCCACTGGCTGGATTCCAATAGGAATTACACATCACTTTGCAAGTCAGCATAATGTGACTTGCAGGCCTAATGTGACCTGTAAACCATGCGTTTCAGGCCTCTATATTATGGTAAAAATACTGTATGTATTGCATTGCCTTAAAGAATGTAATTTTAATGATAAAATATTAGCTTAAGATATCACTTGGTGAAGGCAACAACCATGTCTCTGTCACTTAGAAATACAGTCATGGGTGGTAACTCTAAAATTCACTCGAAAGGCAAGGCAACCTGGGAAATATGGAAATAAGGAGCAGTGTGTTAATTTAACACTGAAAAGTTTGGATATAGACACTGGATATATATATAGACACTGGAACAATAGTAAATGTAACACTCTCTGTGTTGATTTAACACTGGATAAATAGTGTAGTGGGGTTAATCTTGGCCTACTAAATTATTTCCAGGTCACTGAGTTCCTTCCATTTAAACTCTGTGTGAGGACACAGTATCTGTAGTGACCTCTCTAATAGGGTATTTTAATGTCCCAAATTTTGCTCTCTAAGTCCAAATTATCACCGGGCGTATAATCGCACCATCAAAATGTCTCAAATGCCATTATATAATCACTGTTATTACATTCCCTCAAGGATCCATTGTCTGTATAGCTAGACTTGGTGCTCTTTTTCTGTACATCATCATCCCTCTTGAAGATGATCACTGAGAGAACAGAAGTACTTTGGTCATCAGAAGGATCTCTCTCTCGCCAGTGTAAAATATCAGAGAGCACCCACAATATGAGCAGAGAGCCATCAGAGGCCATACACATACACACACACATCACAGCCCAGTTCCCCAGTCACCCTGGCTGGCACTCAGGTATTCATAGACTATTCCAGCTTTGGAAGCATTGGAACATGTATAATAACACTGTTTAATTATGTTGTTGATGTCTGTTCTGGCTGCTAGTATTGTATATGATCCAAAGGAGGATGTTCATGTTCGCATCTCAATTTGCACCCTATTCCTTATGCAGTGCACTCCTTTTGACCAGGGCCCATAGGGAAAACTATAGGGAATACAGTACCATTTGGGATGCAGAGTAGGCCTATGTTACCCTGAATAAAGGGGTGAATTGAATAAATTTAAAAAAGACATTCAAGTCTACCCACGTAAAACGATTGTGTTTTGAACTAGGAAATTCAGCTAGAAACAACCCCCTTGATTTTCTTGAACATGATAATGAATGTGTTTGGAGGCTTATTTTGGGTGAGGCCCTCTGTAGCAGACTGTAATTACAGCACCAGAGACAAGCGGGTCTATCCTGCTGGATACAACGCTATACAAAAGTATTTCTTCTGAAATCTCCAAGTGCAATAGAGCAGTAGAGAACAAATTCTACCTGATGAATCTATCATGCATGGATGGATTGTATTTCTCATGGACCTCAGGATCCTTTAGAATAAAAGGGAATTAGTGAGAACCTGTTTGAACAATGTAGTGTGTTCCAGGGTGAAGTTTAGGTACAGAGCTAGGATCAGCTTCCCCAGCCACAAACCCTAGCCTTAACCATCAGTAGGGAAAATGGTAAACTGACCCAAGGTCAGCGACTAGGTACAACTTCACCATACACCAATATTTCTGTAGCTGTAAAACTTCTCCTATCTAACGGCCTGTTTCTGTTTCAACCATGTCTCACCGCCTGCTGTTCAGTAGGTTTGTATTGTAAATCTCTCCCATCAGGAAGTGTCCTCGGTGGGCATGGGTAGCTCAGTGGGCGACATGCTGAGTTCAAAGCCACTTCACCATCCAGCTAGACCCAATAAAGAGGAAGTCATCACATCTAGCCAGATCAAAGGGATAGCAGAGAGTAGCAGAGAGAGAAGGTCAGGTCGGGCTGAGTCTGCATGCCCAATGGCACTCTTCTGCCTCTATAGTGCGCTAATTTTGACCAGGCTCTGGTCAAAAGTAGTGCACTCTGTAAGGAATATGGTTCCATTTGGGATACACACTATCACAGACGGCTGCGCGAGGTAGCATCAGGAGAGGCTCCCTACTAAGTGGTGTATTACCAGAACAGAAGCACTACAGAAAGGGCGAGAATTGCATCCCAAATGACACCCTATTCCCTTCATAGTGCATCTAATATGGGCCATGGTCAAAGGAGTGTAGGGAACAGCTTTCCATTTTGGACGCATCCTGGGTCTGGGTTTCTTACAGAACAGATAAGCCTAAGACAGAACCCTGTCTTCGCACCATAGGACACAACCCAAAAACTAATAACAAAACTTCAGGAAGGAGTCTGTAAAATCTGAAGGTTGAGAGCAAAGTTAGAGTATTGGAATAGGGAGACATAGAGTTTTCAAACACAAACTTTTAGGAAGAGAGTAGGCTTTACAAGAAGGGCTTTGGTCACACTTTCAGAATGACAAAATGACGAATACCAGATTTTTGAATGAACTATGTAGGCTTAATTCTGCATGGACGATGCTTATGTGATCAACCTTCTCCCTGCCAATACTCAGAATAAATGTGCTGTGATTTAGCTATTACAGGGGAATGCCATCAGTCATGGGTTGCAGCTTAAGCTACTGATTCACAACAAGATTTATCTTTTCTACCATACCCCTGTTTATTCATTCCTAGTCATTTCTACCCGTATCAACAGACTTTGCATTTGGTGATTGGAAAAACCAGTGAGAAAAATGTGAGGGAATGAAAAACATATGTAAGCCACACCTCGTGCCCTGTCTCCTGGCTGGAGTTAACGCAGCGGGTGAGTGTGCCTTGTGCCAAGGTGCGGCCTGGCCCGCTGTACCTGACCCACTGCCAGTGTAGTGCGGGCACCATGCCAACCGCTCACTCTCCCTTCCCTCTCTCTCTCTCGCTCTGTCTCTCTCTGGCTCTCATTCCAACCATCTATTCATGCACTACTTTCCATTTAAAACAGGCTTAGAATTTAAAATGCTTAAGTTTTGATGTGAGAAGAGAGAGGGGGAAGGGGGAATTGATGTAGTGGAAAATAGTATTCCGACTCAGCTCTTGTCTGTTAGAATAACTAAGCATAACTCTGAGATCTGGGTCTTTCAGATCACTGAAGTGTGTAAGAGAGTAAGGCTCATAGAAATATAATCATTTTTCTAATAGGATTGTATTTTTATGGTAAGGCAGTATGTGGGTCCAGTCCATAGCGTCATTGAATGGTTTGTAGGCCAAACTTCTAACCAAGAGATAGGCCTATAAACCATTCAAAGATGCTGTGGAGCCACATACTGCCTTATCGTAGAAATAGAATGCCTACTATAAAAAACGATCATATTTAGAATTTAGGGTATTCATTAATTAGATGTAATGACTCAGGTCATTAATGCATAGTGGCTCATACCCCAAAAACAGAACAGCACTTCTCTTCTATGCGATCATCACTGGTGCTGTCCAGTAGACGCGAGTCGTGGCGCTGTCCAGTAGCAAAGGGATGCTGAACTTCGAGTTAGGGCAGGTTTAGACACAGTCGCTATGGGATTCCTTTCCAATAAATGATGTTTACTATCAATCAACTAACGTCCTCTGACATTCTTAATATGTTTATGCACTATAGGACATAAACTATGTTCAGCACAAATAAAAAAATAATGTTGTGTTTGTGTGTGTGTGATTTTGTTTATTTCCAGGAAATGCGCTGACAGATATAGCCAGTACTCTCGCCAAAAAATCAACACACACACACACACACACACGCCACCTGTGAGCATCCCAGTATGAGAGTTTAGGGAGGGCTGCTTGCTGTATGTCCTGCACATACAGCAATAATCACATTATTAGATGTTTATGGGTACAGATGTCAGACGTATTTGTATTATTATTATTTTATTCCAGTGATATAATTTACATTCTAGTCTCACAATTATTTTGAGGGAATTTACGATGCATCCTGCGGTCACTCTCTCCTTCTCTCACTCTCTCTCGTTATTTCTCTCTCCCTCCTCCGTTTTATTCTACCGGTATAGAATAACCGTGCGCATGATGGTGATCTTGATCATCTGCTAGTTTGGGTTTAAGAACAGTCGATAGTGAGTCGAGATCTCCAATGACTTTCTTTCTAGGGTAGATCCCATATACTATTCTTTATCAGATTTAAATGGACATTGTTGATGAACTACATATTTTCAGTGTGTCTTTACCTGGGAGCCTAAACGATTCACACATCCTCTACCACAGTTGAATTAGAGGAGCTTTACGACGTTGCGGTACAAATGATTGCATCTTTCACCCCTTTAAAGCATATTGGAGATCATACTGCGATTTCAGGATTTTCTCCTGAACTAGCCTATTACTTCTACCAATATCACAAAGAAGTAGGTTATTTTTGGAATAAGGAACATTAAACATTTAATTGCAACATATGCAAATTCCCAAACGTGTCAAGACAGCTTTTTTCATCAACTATGAACCTCAAGAAGATGCAGCTTTTTTTACACACCGGCTGCATAGCCATATGACAGCTTTTGCAATGAGAGGTTCGTTCTCAACATGTTTTTTCCACGGATTACATGTGGAGAGAGGCGCTTCGTGAGAGGAAGACCTTGCTGGTGAAATTACTTTAGATTTTTGTGAGAGGATTTCCCTTTGTTCAATGGCTCCGGCTTTAAGGTTGACTAAGCGGAAGGATGCCAGCCCCTGGCCAAGGATGTCTTCAACTTTCTGGACTGTAATACTGTTGACCAGTCTCCTAATCATCTACTGCGGTAATTCCTCTTTCTCTGACTCGTTTTCCCTGATCATATTGGTTCATATTTATAAAGTGCTGCGGCGGTAGACCATAGGGTGACCGTGGTGTCACTGTCTGCTGCTTTGACATGAACATTATGCGACAGCATTATCGGAAATCACTTCAAGGGTTATTGGTTTTGTCATTGCAGTCGAGCTAATATCGTTTCAAAAGTAAGCTATGGGATAACAGTTCTCATGCCAGAACGCGCCCTCGCACGTATGCACAATTACACACACACACGCGCGCGAGCACACACATTCACACGCACACACACACACACACACGAACACAACAAATAATTAGAGCAGCACACTCACTCTGTTGAATGCGTGGAATTGTAAAGTTGGCTGCTTACTTCATCATCGTGACCATCATTCTGTGGAAAGGACAGTCATGCATCAGCCACTGTTTGTGCAATTGGATCATTACTGTATTTCACCTGGTTGCAGTTGGATTGCACTGGACTGTGACAAACTCATTAGGGAGAAGCTTAATCATCATCAAATTTAAATGACGAAAATACCAAGTCTGATCATGAATTAAAAAAAAAATCTAATTTCGTATTTATTTGATCTAATCTTTATTTAGCCCACCCAGGTTAGTCTCATGGCTGGCCCTAACTCATCTGTGTATTTTGACCATGAAAATATAGCATGCCATTCCAAGTATTATTCACCTCCAGGGAACCAATCACCCAGTCTGAGTCACTCGAGAGAAATCTCCAGCTGGCACTATTGCGTTATGTGTGAAAACGTGTGGGAAAGGAAGCGTTCGTTGTGCATTTACTACGATAAGCCTATTACAAGCTAAGTTATTTTGTTAGCACTTAAGCTAATGACTAATATAATCATTCCGTTGTCTAGGGGCACATTTACCACAAAAATAGATCCCTCTTTTTCGCTACAATTTCATTTGACATTTTTGTCATTTAGCATACGCTCTTATCCAGAGCGAGTTACAGTAGTGAGTGCATACATTTTCGTACTGGGCCACCTTGGGAATTGACCCACAACCCTGGCATGTAAGAGCCATGCTCTACCAACTGAGCCACATGGGACTAATTTCCTCTCCTCTGCCAGGGTCTTAGATTCATTATAGGCTGCAGCAAAAGTCGAGGAGGGAATTGAATCTGCATTTATTTTCTTCTCTTTGGTCTTGAGAATGAACGGCCTGTGTCTTTCGATCACATAGAGACTGTGGCTGTTTAATCAGTGTTTCTCTGGATGTTTCGGGGGGGTGTAAAGTGTGTGTGCAAGTGTGTGTGTAGCAACTCTTCCTCAGTGGAAACATAATGTAGCAGGCTTAAAAGAAAAGCCTGAAACTAAATCCCCCACATTCTGGTTTTGAAGAGAAAAAAAAAAGTGTAAAGGGAGGTTCTCTTCTGCAATGTTGGCTGTTTGCTCTGGTCAGCAGTCTACAGAGCCATACTGATCTTCCCTACTGTTAAACATCCGTTTGTTTCTAACTTGATTTTACACTTGTTTCCTGTGTCCCTTTCCTTGACGATTTCTTCTTTGCCTCACTTTCTCCTCCCTGTCTCTTCCCTTTTGTCCTGACCTACATGTTTTTGTCAATTTCTTCCCTCCTGACTCGTCTTTTCCCCCATGGCCTGACTCCTTCCGCTGTCCCTTTCCTTGTCCTGGCTTGTTGTCCCTCTTGCCTGTCCTTGCACATTTCCTGTCCAGTCCTGTCTCTCTTGCCCCAGGCTGTCTCTCCTTTCTACTTTCGCCTGTCTCTCCTGCACTCTTCCCCCTATCCAAAATGGCTTCTGAAGCAGTGCCCTGACCTACTTGTGGTCTCTGACATGAATCTCAGAACCTGACTGGACTGGCTGACCAACGTATCGCATGCTTCTCTTCTGTGAGTCACAGAGCAGAGACATAGCCAGAGCTGATCCATGTTTGTTATGCTGAGACATAACTCTCCTCTTGGGCATGAGATGAAAGTATAGCCTGTGTGTGATTACAGCAGCTGGATGAGAGGGTTTGGACTAGAAATGATAACAAATGAGTGCAGGAAATGCCAAAATGTATGTAAATGCTGATTTTCTGTTGTTGTTGGAGTTGAATTGAACAGTATAAAACAATCCGAATGGAGGAAACCCCATTGAAATCACTTTTATTCTGTGTTGCCACCCTAGGGTCATGAACTACTCATGAAGCATATCTATAACTTTTGTTATTAAAAAACATAAAATACCGTCACACTGTCAGAAATTGTACGAATATAATGATATGATGTTTTAGTCATATCGCCCAGTCCACAGACATTATAAGCCCGCAGATAATCTACGTCAGGCAATGGCAGAGTTAAAATAAGGACAATCTAGCCCTATATAGCTTTGGAAAATAACCGGCAAAATGTTTTAAGGAGGTACTTGTTTTTGAAAATCCTGTTACTGAAGGCATATCTATCATCCGTAACTCCTTGTATAATCCCAATTGTATAATGTGTGGATATCTGTATAGAAACCACCTGAGGCAAACATTTGTCCAAACTGGCACCTATAACTCGGCTGTGGTAGACAGTGGTAGGCTACATGGAAGTGTCTCTTGCACGCCGTCTACCACAGCAGAGTTATAGGTGCTGGTTTGGAGAAAAGTTTCTATACAGATATCCACACATTATACATACCATATGGAAGGACAAGGATTTACAGATTATAGATATGCTTTCAGAGGATTCTTGGAAACAAATGCCCTCTAAAATATTTAGCCAATTATTTTCCAGGTTCCTCATTGTAGCCATCTAGCACGCCCATGCACGGTGTCCTACATAAGGCTAAAGAGGATCTAGTCTATGTTTTAATTAGCATATATTGCAGAGCAATGTCATCTGACTTTGTGTACTATTGACCATAAATACATGTTCAGAGTGACACCTATTTGCTCAAGCGTGTGACCGTAAGCGGCTGAGAGGAGAGAAATGGGAGGTCTGTGATTATGGCTGTGACTCATATGGTAACTGTCTCTCAAAATTAGCATCTCACTGTGAGATATGCACAGACACAGCTGAGAGGGAGAGGGAGATGGAGAGGGAGAGAGAGAGGGAGAGAGAGACACACAAGGCTGCACACTAGAATGACACTTCAGCCTAATTCACCAACAGCATGTCAAAGACTGGTGTTAGTTTATTCCCATGGATATCCTGATTTAGTTTCAAATATGTCCATAGCCTCTGATGATATTTATTGTTATTAAGTGAATTACACACAAATATGTTTAGTTATAGAGACAGTTTTATTCAGTGCACTGTAGCTCCCTCCTCTGGATGTGACTCGAGATGCGTTTGTTTTCCAGTGATATTATTATTACTCATTCATTGGCTCCGCTTGTTAGCTTTGAAGTGCTAACGATGAGGCCACAGAGATAAAAGAAACTGGCAATAACGCTAGCACAGTGCTAGTTAGAACCATAGGAATGTGTCTGACTGGGGTCCTCTGTTGGGTTACTACATGAATATCAGTCTGATGGCTGTGAACGTGCAAATTAGAACAAACGCTGGGCCATTAACATGCTGCACTGGGAGGTTAGGTCGGGATGTTGATGCTGCTGGATCATTATCACTGGATGTATTTGAATGGGAAAAGTGTGTTGGTGTGTGTGTGTGTGTGTGTGTGTGTGTTTGAGTGTGTGCACAGTGTTTTGTGTGGGAGTCTGTCTATAAGTAGGAGCTCAGGAGCATATTGTTTCTCAGGGTGCTTAGAGAGAGCAGAGAGGAAGAAGTTGGGTGAAGGGAAGGGAAGACTGTACACTTTGTCCCTTCCCCCCTGCTGTACCTCCCACCCTCAGTGTCAAATCCAGCAGTAGCAAATGAATCATGCCTGGTCCTGCTGTAACACCTGCTGCCAGCGATAGAACGAGAGCACCACCAACCCCTATAACACACCACTGTGAGTCACTACCGCCCCACACATCTTCAGTAGTCATTACAACCCACCACACATCCCCATTCATTTTAGACGCTCACTGACTCACACTCACATCCCCAGCATACACATCACTCACCCCAATCCTCAGCGTACACATCACTCACCTACATCCTCAGCATACACATCACTCACCCACATCCTCAGCATACACATCACTCACCCCAATCCTCAGCATACACATCACTCACCCACATCGTCAGCAGACACATCACTCACCCACATCCTCAGCATACACATCACTCACCCCAATCCTCAGCATACACATCACTCACCCACATCCTCAGCATACACATCACTCACCCACATCCTCAGCATACACATCACTCACCCCAATCCTCAGCATACACATCACTCACCCACATCCTCAGCATACACATCACTCACCGACATCCTCAGCATACACATCGCTCACCCACATCCTCAGCATACACATCACTCACCCACATCCTCAGCATATATATCACTCACCCCAATCCTCAGCATACACATCACTCACCCCAATCCTCAGCATACACATCACGCACCCACATCCTCAGCATACACATCACTCACCCACATCCTCAGCATACACATCACTCACCCACATCCTCAGCATACACATCACTCACCCACATCCTCAGCATACACATCACTCACCCACATCCTCAGCATACACATCACTCACCCACATCCTCAGAATACACATCACTCAACCCAATCCTCAGCATACACATCACTCACCCACATCCTCAGCATACACATCACTCACCCCAATCCTCAGCATACACATCACTCACCCACATCCTCAGCATACACATCACTCACCCACATCCTCAGCATACACATCACTCACCCCAATCCTCAGCATACACATCACTCACCCACATCCTCAGCATACACATCACTCACCCACATCCTCAGCATACACATCACTCACCCACATCCTCAGCATACACATCACTCACCCACATCCTCAGCATACACATCACTCACCCACATCCTCAGCATACACATCACTCACCCACATCCTCAGCATACACATCACTCACCCACATCCTCAGCATACACATCACTCACCCACATCCTCAGCATACACATCACTCACCCACATCCTCAGCATACACATCACTCACCCACATCCTCAGCATACACATCATTCACCCCAATCCTCAGCATACACATCACTCACCCACATCCTCAGCATACACATCACTCACCCCAATCCTCAGCATACACATCACTCACCCCAATCCTCAGCATACACATCACTCACCCACATCCTCAGTATACACATCACTCACCCAAATCCTCAGCATACACATCACTCACCCACATCCTCAGCATACACATCACGCACCCACATTCTCAGCATACACATCACTCACCCCAATCCTCAGCATACACATCACTCACCCACATCCTCAGCATACACATCACTCACCCCAATCCTCAGCATACACATCACTCACCCACATCCTCAGCATACACATCACTCACCCACATCCTCAGCATACACATCACTCACCCCAATCCTCAGCATACACATCACTCACCCACATCCTCTGCATACACATCACTCACCCACATCCTCAGCATACACATCACTCACCCCAATCCTCCGCATACACATCACTCACCCACATCCTCAGCATACACATCACTCACCCACATCCTCAGCATACACATCACTCACCCACATCCTCAGCATACACATCACTCACCCCAATCCTCAACATACACGTCACTCAGCACACTGCATACCCGGCTCACTCCAACACCAGCACACACACCCACAGATATCCCACTGTTTTAGATTAAGCATCGTCTAATGCTCTCTGTTCTGTTCGTTTATGTATATGTCTTAGTCTGCTCTACCTGAATCAATAACACTGTACTGGCCCTCCGACGCTGCATGGGGAACACAGCCTTCTGTAGCCTCAGTACTGTAGACTCAGCCCTCAGGGCATTCATGGAGAAAACCCAATAGGATATCATCTGTTAACCCAAGCCCCTGATACCTAGCCTGAGGAACTTCCCTGAGATGTCAATGTGTTTGAAATGTCTGCAGCAAGATGAAAAGGAACTGTCCTCAAAACCCAAGCAGTACTAGTAGGTAAACAAGCTTGCATTTGAATGTCTTCTTCTGGCATTGCCCGAAGGGCCTTTTTCTGGGTAAAGAAATTGAGCCACTGTCCACATGTACATCTATAACTATCAAACTTGTTGAAGTTTTCACCAAGAGAAAGGAAAAAGATAGAAAGACCACAATGGATCTCTGTGTCGAAAATAGAGCTACTTAAAAAAAATGTATGACCATGGGTATCATGTACAGTGGGGCAAAAAAGTATTTAGTCAGCCACCAATTGTGCAAGTTCTCCACTTAAAAAGATGAGAGAGGCCTGTAATTTTAATCATAGGTACACTTCAACTATGACAGACAAAATGAGGGAAAATAATCCAGAAAATCACATTGTAGGATTTTTAATGAATTAATTTGCAAATTATGGTGGAAAATAAGTATTTGGTCAATAACAAAAGTTTATCTCAAAACTTTGTTATATACCCTTTGTTGGCTATGACAGAGGTCAAATGTTTTCTGTAAGTCTTCACGAGGTTTTCACACACTGTTGCTGGTATTTTGGCCCATTCCTCCATCTAGATCTCCTCTAGAGCAGTGATGTTTTGGGGCTGTTACTGGGCAACACAGACTTTCAACTCCCTCCAAATATTTTCTATGGGGTTGAGATCTGGAGACTGGTTAGGCCACTCCAGGACCTTGAAATGCTTCTTACGAAGCCACTCCTTCGTTGCCCGGGCGGTGTGTTTGGGATCATTGTCATGCTGAAAGACCCAGCCACGTTTCATCTTCAATGCCCTTGCTGATGGAAGGAGGTTTTCACTCAAAATCTCACCATACATGGTACATTCTTTCCTTTACACGGATCAGTCGTCCTGGTCCCTTTGCAGAAAGACAGCCCCAAAGCATAATGTTTACACCCCCATGCTCCACAGTAGGTATGGTGTTCTTTGGATGCAACTCAGCATTCTTTGTCCTCCAAACACGACGAGTTGAGTTTTTACCAAAAAGTTGGTTTCATCTGACCATATGACATTCTGCCAATCTTCTTCTGGATCATCCAAATGCTCTCTAGCAAACTTCAGATGGCCCTGGACATGTACTGGCTTAAGCAGGGGGACACGTCTGGCACTGCAGGATTTGAGTCCCTGGCGGCGTAGTGTGTTACTGATGGTAGGCTTTGTTACTTTGGTCTCAGCTCTCTGCAGGTCATTCACTCGGTCCCCCCGTGTGGTTCTGGGATTTTTGCTCACCGTTCTTGTGATCATTTTGACCCCACGGGGTGAGATCTTGCGTGGAGCCCCAGATCGAGGGAGATTATCAGTGGTCTTGTATGTCTTCCATTTCCTAATAATTGCTCCCACAGTTGATTTCTTCAAACCAAGCTTCTTACCTATTGCAGATTTAGTCTTCCCAGCCTGGTGCAGGTCTACAATTTTGTGTCTGGTGTCCTTTGACAGCTCTTTGGTCTTGGCCATAGTAGAGTTTGGAGTGTGACTGTTTGAGGTTGTGGACAGGTGTCTTTAATACTGATAACAGGTTCAAACAGGTGCCATGAATACAGGTAACGAGTGGAGGACAAAGGAGCTTCTTAAAGAATAAGTTACAGGTCTGTGAGAGCCAGAAATCTTGCTTGTTTGTAGGTGACCAAATACTTATTTTCCATCATAATTTGCAAATAAATTAATTAAAAATCCTACAATGTGATTTTCTGGATTTTTTTTCTCATTTTGTCTGTCATAGTTGAAGTGTACCTATGATGAAAATTACAGGCCTCTCATCTTTTTAAGTGGGAGAACTTGCACAATTGGTGGCTGACTAAATATTTTTTTGCCCCACTGTAAATCCGGTCTTCTAGAGAAGTAATGATCCAGTTACGTTGGTCCAAGATAAAAGTCAAATCAAAAATCATTCAGAGACAATCTGCTATTCCAATACCTCACACCTGCTAACACCTAGGAAAAATAAAGTCGCACTATTCAATTACAAGCCCAGTGTCCCATCTTCCACATATCACCATCTTATTTATTGGCTCCATCTGTTCCAAACAATTCATTTTGGGAACACCCAGGAGAATAGCTTAATGAAATAAACCACCAGGACAATCCATCTCTGTCACCACCGTTGTTAATGTTTACAGAGACAAACACAAACCACAAACAAACAACAAACAATCAAACATAACAAATGGGAGGGGTTGAGGGTAGCTGAAGGATAGAAAAAAGACAACTAGTGTCAAATGTACCTTGTCTGAAAAATGTATGTAGTATGTATAAGCTGGAAGTACACTACTGATATTGATCAGAAATACAATGTAGACATTGTTAATGGTGACTATTGTAGCTGGAAACTGCAGATTGTTTTATGGAATATCTACATAGGTGTACAGAGTCTCATTATCAGCAACCATCACTTCTGTGTTCAAATGGCACGTTGTGTTAGCTAATACAAGTTTATAATTTTAAAAGTATAATTGATCACTAGAAAACCCTTTTGCAATTATGTTAGCACAGCTGAAAACTGTTGTCCTGATTAAAGAAGCAATAAAACGGACCTTCTTTAGACTAGTTGAGTATCTGGAGCATCAGCATTTGTGGGTTCAATTACAGGCTCAAAATGACCATAAACAAATAACTTTCTTCTGAAACTCGTTGTCAGTCTAGGCCGGCATCCCGGAGTCGCCTCTTCACTGTTGATGTTGAGACTGGTGTTTTGCGGGTACTATTTAATGAAGCTGCCAGTTGAGGAGCTGTGTAGACACTCTAATGTAATTCTTGCTCAGCTGTGCACCGGGGCCTCCAACTCCTCGTTCTATTCTGGTTAGAGCCAGTTTGCGCTGTTCTGTGAAGGGAGTAGTACGCAGCGTTGTACGAGATCTTCAGTTTCTTGGCAATTTCACGCATGGAATAGCCAAAAGGGTTTTCTAATGATCAATTATCCTTTTAAAATGATAAATTTGGATTAGCTAACACAACGTGTCATTGGAACACAGGAGTGATGGTTGCTGTTAATGGGCCTCTGTACGCCTATGTAGATATTACATTACAAATGTTGTAGTCATTTACAACATTAACAATGTCTACACTGTCCTTCTGATCAATTTGAGGTTATTTCAATGGACAAAAAATGAGCTTTTCTTTCAAAAACAAGGACATTTCTAAGTGACCACAAACTGTTTAATGGTAGTGTATAAGCATACAAATTGTTGTCCATACATTTAATCCAAATACAGGAGGGGTGGTAGGTTTAGGGGAAAATAATCAAAGACAAATATATATAAGAAAAATATACATATGGGTGATTGGAAATTAGACAGACAATTGCATCGTGTTTTTGGAGAAAATCAAATCTGTCACACTATAAACTACCAGCTTGTCTTGTTCAAGAGCTGGATATTGTGGATGTTTGTAGCTCTGTTTTCACAACTCATTCAGCAGTGAAATGGCAACTTCTCTACTGCCTGCAAAGGGTCACCACAAGAGAGGTTTGTTGACGAGAAGACATGTTAACAGGTTCTTGGGGGTCTATAAAGGGGTTCTAGTTGTGATAGCAGTTCATATTAAGTTGGTTTCACAGGGTAAAGTGCTGGTTTCTTGTGTTGTGGTCTACCCTAACTAACATGTCAGCTTGGGTTATGTATGACTACAATGGTTAAATGTCACTATTTTTTACATATTCTACTGAGACCATGTTGTCTCTCGAAAAGCCTCTCTCTGTCATTGTGAAAGCTGATGTAATTGACACCCAAACAGAAAAATAGACCATAATATCAAACACATGTAGGCTAGTTGAATTACTTTCTCATAAATGTCATTGATAATGAATCAAATGAAATCACATTTGCTTCGTAAGTAAGCATTTCACTGTTAGTCTACACATGTTCTTTACGAAGCATGTGGTGAATAAAGTAAACGAACTAGCCTACATGTGTTTGCATTCAGCTCTGGCATCAGTGAGTCTCTCATCAATTATAGAGATTATTTCTGGTTAAATGCCGCGTGTCACTCATATCATGAGTTGATATGAATGTATTATATATTTGATAGGCATAATGCATGGGTATTGACGTTTCACACTGATGAGTTTATTGCCTTTACTGTACCTTAGAAGTTGATAGGTATATTGAGTGATAATAATGATTTACAAAATACACAAATACACCTGGGGTCCTGTCTGGACACTCGGAGAAAAAGAGAAAGTCAGTTTGATTTGCTAAGGGAGAGTAGAGCCCTTCAAAGAGGATGGTTAGAGCTACTTATCTGTATTGTTGAAAAAGCAATTGCTTGGAAGAAAATTCCACAATGGCGTTTTGAATTCCTGGAGGGCCCTTGCCCCGTCACAGGCAGGCAGCTCACAGACCCATGACAACAAACGCCTGGAGCAGAGAGGAGATGCCAGCAAAGTGGCGAGAGAGCGAGAGAGTTAGAGAGGGGTGGAGAGAGTGAGTTTACAGCAGAGAAGAAAAAAACCCACATTAGACAATGAGACAAAAGCAGAAGGATGAAAATGCTCAGTCCTCCGACCCACAGATCCACAGTCTGCCTTGGGAATATAGTGTGAGGTAATACAATGAAGATGTCAGCTGGAGACGGAGACTAGCGGAGTGGAGACTTCAAGGAGTAGAAACAAATATTACATTAGACGAGGCAGGCCCATTAATCTCTGTGCCTGAGAGATAGTTCAGCTGCAGAATAAGGAACCGTGTCTGGTTGGTGAATGTTGCCGGGGCACCTAATGGAGTTGAAGTCAACTCTATTCAATCAATTGCTGCTGTCCCGCCATGGAGCCCCACACATGCTTAACAAGACTACAGAGCTATACTATGACGTTTTAGTTATGACTGTCAGGGCTAATGTTAAGATCCTTGATCTGAAGGTATTATAACAGGTTGTGGCCCTGCGACATGTTTAAGTAGTTGAAACACAAGAGCTATGAATCCGGTGCACTACAGTACATGGTAAATGACATCTACATACCATCTTCCATCTACATGAGTCTATATGGTAGATGGACAGCAGCACTTTACCCAGAGTCAGATATGAGCATGTGTTGAAATGTATGGCTCATTCTCAGGTCTGTGTAAAAATAGAATAGTCCGTCTTCTCAAACTATTCTTATGGCAGTATGCCATAAGGTGCATTACCTGGATCCCTGTCTCAATGGATTCTTTTACAAAATAGTTTTTTTTAAAGATTTGCATCAATCATTGGCCATTTCTGGACTGGAATCGTTGTACTACATTGTATTTATTTCTATTTAGTAATTGATGTGATTGATTTGCAAATCTCAGCATGCTGCCATTTGTGTTGTGTCTTACTGTTTGTTCTGAAAATGTCATTTCAGAATGCAGAGTCGAGTATTGTAAGAAATGGCATTCCACACACATTCTGGATAACTTGATGTAGTACTATGTGATGTTATTATGTGGAATAAAGGAAAAGAAAAGGGGGATACCTATTCAGTAGTCCAACTGAAATGTGTCTTCCACATTTAACCCAACCCCTCTGAATCAGAGAGGTGCAGGGGGCTGCCTTGATCGACATCAATGGCACCCAGGAAAAACAGTGGGTTAACTGCCGTACTCAGGGGCAGAACAATATCATTTTACCTTGTTAGCTCAGGGATTGGATGCAGCAACCTTCCTGTTACTGGGCCAACGCTCTAACCACTAGGCTACCTGCCACCCCAGAATGCAAGTAGAAAGAGAGAAGAGATAAGACACTGTAAGAGAGAAGCAGGAAATGAAGCCTGAAGGTATCCTTTCAGCTGTAGCAATGTAATTCCAGCTGATACTTTTCTACATGTGAAACATGGCTTGGTTAAGCCTGCCTGGCAGCTTCTGGATGGGGGAATCTCTCTCTCTCTCTCTCTCTCTCTCTCTCTCTCTCTCTCTCTCTCTCTCTCTCTCTCTCTCTCTCTCTCTCTCTCTCTCTCTCTCTCTCTCTCACTCTCTCACTCCCTCTCCCCCCCCTCTCCCTCCACTCTCATAACTATCTCTCCCTAACCCTTGGAGCATATGATAAAATGTTTAATTGTTACAGTGACACTGGCATGGCATGTGAGTTATATACAGTAAGTGGGGTACCTCAGGGTTAGAATATGGAATACCCATTTACAGTGGAACAACAGAGATCTTGTAATCGTGGTTGTGTCCCGAATGGTAACCCTATTCTCTATATAGCACACTACTTTGACCAGAACATTATGGGCCCTGGTCAGAAGTAGTGCACTAAATAGGGAATAGGGTGCCATTTCCTTGATGTTAATGAGAAGCCTATGCTATAGAGTGTCAGCATTGCCTATGTGTGTGTGTTTCTGTATGTGTGTGTGTGTGTGTGTGTGTGTGTGTGTGTGTGTGTGTGTGTGTGTGTGTGTGTGTGTGTGTGTGTGTGTGTGTGTGTGTGTGTGTGTGTGTGTGTGTGTTTGTGTGTCAGCTGCCTGAGACATGCAGGCACGTTTCAGTTGAAATCCAGTGTGCTTTTCAGAGTATTGTGTACCCCTTTTATGCAATAACATGTGACTTAGTTATGTTTCCAGAGATGTAGGAACTCTGTCACATAAAAGGGGACATTGCAGTAAAAAATGTACATTATTATTGTTTATTTTTTCCTGCAATGCTTTATAGGATAGTGTTTGGTTGGAAAATCAGTTATTCCTACCATACAGAAAATGACAAAATATTGATCATATTTAACATAGAAAAACATGTCATCTATTTAATAAACCAAAATATGGTTTACGGGGTATTGTATTTTGGTGAAATTCATTAATATGATATTCTGCCAGATTCATCAGCCCCTCAAGTGAATCTCAGTAACGGGTGTAATCTAACACCATTTCACTATCCAGTGACAAACCGATCCCACAGATTCACACAAATGTAATTTCTTAATTTGTCAATGTCTAGAGACAGACAGCATTTAGTCCCTGCACAGATCTTCCAGTGTGGAGAAACTCTTTATTTCACAATTACTTTCTTATCCCTCCGGGTCTCCATTATTATTTAATCACACCCATAATCATTCAATAACATTCTTTAATCATTACATATTTTTTCCTTTTAGCTTGTGGAGGATATTCCGACGGACATTACAAATCAAAGACAACAGAATAACCCCAGTTTCTAGAACTCCCTAAGAAACATTTGTATTATTCATACGAATGACATCATTTAAAGGCATGACAGAGAGAGAGAGAGGGAGGGGGAAAGCAACAAATAATGAGTCCTAGCTGCTCCCTGTACTGTATTAGAGAGATAAAGAAACCAGGGAAATGTATATAATCTCTGGATTTCACATCACACTGTATCATATCTTTGGTTGCTTTCCATGCATCCCAAACGGGACCCTTTTCAGTGCATACCATTTATAGTGCACTATTTTTGACCTGAGCCCTATGGTTCAAAAGTAGTGTACTATACAGGGTATAAGGTACCATTTGGGACACAAGCTTAGCAATTTCCATAATGAGGTCACATAGAATCACTCCACCAGGCTCTACGGAAGAGACAAAAATAATATAATCCACTGCAAATGTCACAAATGAAAAAGGTTTGACGTTGCATTGCAACCTTGACACTGTGATATTGGATATTCAGTGGATTCCATAGTCTCATTTCAAAAGCCACACCTTGACCTCTGATGGGAGGTGAGACGGTAGACAGGGCCACACATGGTGAAGCCAGTTGTGAAGTGTGGGGTGTTATGGCTAGAAAGAATTAATGAGATATGGTTCTATTTCTGCAGGGATATACACATAGATGAATACTATGGATAGAGTGAATCAACAGACAGAGAGAAAATACTCATAGATGCACCAAGCATTCACAGATGGACGTACAGAAACCTGCGCGCGCATGCACGTATGCACACACACATCATCATCATCATCATCATAGCTATCTGCGGCACTAAGGTGTGAAGATGTGATCCTGAGGGAGGGAGCCCCCATCCCTATTTTCTCAGCTTGGAGGTTCGGGGGGTCCATCCACTACTAATCTAATGCACACATTATTCAGCCAACCAGCATCTATTTAAAGGAGAGCGCTGCTAGATTTATTGGCCAGGTTTAACTGTATGTTAAAATAACGCATTAAGTAGATGATATCACAGTGGATGGAATGATTATGCACACTTGCAGAAAGTGGAGGAGGCCTTCTTAATTAAATGCAAGGTCCTGGTTATACATCACTGGCTCGAATACACACACACACGCTTGTGTGTGCACACGCACACACAGACACACAGACAAACTGACGCACACAGACACACACACACACACACACACAGGCCACATAACCAAACCAGTAGTTGTTTTTCTCTAAAAAAGGGAAAAAACGCTGAGCTGCACGGTTTTTGAATTTCCTCTTCATGAGTATTTGTCGTAAAAATGCTCGGAAGTTTTTGCATTGTACTGGGTTTTCAAAGGGCTCTATTTCAGCCCTAAGTGGCTCATTTTGGGAGCATGCGCCATGCGCCGTTCTGCCAAGGGACAGCACACTTAATTTGACTCTGATTGGTTGACAAATCTTCTTGTTTAGCAGAATGGCTAAATGAAGTGTGTTGCTTACCCAAAGGGCTAAATCTAGCCCAGGACACTGTGGCATGTAATTGCAGAATAAAACTGTAGTGTTTACCGACTAACTGGGGAGTCATAAGGAGGGAGAGACTATATATAGAGAGAAAGGCTATGACCGCAGTTTGTAAGGACACTAGCAACATGGCCATGCTAGTGCCAACCCTTTCTACTGTTTGACTGTTTCTACTGTCGTGACGTGATCATTAATGTGAAGTGATGCTATTTATTGAATAATTGACTATGTTGAATTATTACGTGATTCAATTAATCATGTAACAATGAACTCATTAGTAACCTGGGGCACCACAGGAAAAGTTTGTTTATTGAGTTGATGTTTCCCGAATAAACCTGAATATCTCGATATCATAACAGTCAATAATCAATCATTTCCTCAAATCAGTCTCATTCTGAACGTAGGATAATCCGGTTAATCTACCCAAACCCGGGTCTCACTAATCATTCCATACAAACACAAATTGAATTGATTATTTATTTACTAACAAGCTAAACATTGACATAAGAAACACCTACACACAGTCTAGATTATTGATTAGAACTTATTACAATGGCAACAGGTCCCTAGCGGACCAACACAATATGACACGTTACACAAGATGGAGATTTAACGAGAGAGAGAGAGAGAGCAAGAGAGCAAAGCAATACTTAGATACACTTGTAAACTATGCTTAGTTTAGCCCTAATACCTTGCCCCTAACTGCCACTGTTATGGGTAAGTGTAATGCCTTGTTCTTTGGATGGCGGTCTCCTTTGTTCTCGGGTGTATGTCACAATGTCCTTTCTCTTAGTTGTCTGTTTCCTTGCACTCGTTCTGTAAGAGTTATTTTCTCAGGATGGCTAATCAGCCATGTAGATTATACCAGCGTGGGAATGAGAGGAGTCTAGAAAAACGATGAATAACCGGGTGGTCCTGCTTCACCTTCTCAGATACAGTACTTAGGACAGCTACTCAACCGTAGCATTGATTGTTAAGTGGTTCCTTCAAGATCTTCTTCAACCTTGTGTTACGTTGCGGGGTCGTGACTAATCATGGACCTTGGCTGCAGCCATGGTCCTCTAGTCTAATATGTTAATTCTTAACTCACATGCTTTATATCTTCAGGTCAAAAGGGGGCGTTTCCATCTTTATGACAAGTTCTCTGGGTTCCATGGAGTCCAGCTCATTACGAGGCAAGGTATTAGAATTTACTATGATCTCATTTACACAACTAAAATCACAGTCTTATCATCAGGAAAACATTCTCTTTAATCTGGATATTTCCTACCCAACGTAAAGAATGTAAACATCATATACACATTCTGAAAACTCTTCAAGTTACAATGTTTTTATTATACTGTCCTGCTTTAACTAATAATATCATAAAATATACATTAATTTTCATATTCCATCCATCATTATTTCCACCATTTGGCTGATCAAATATATTGTCCCAAAGTCCATTTATTTGATGTTTTAGTTTTGGGCAGTGGACTCTCATAAGGCACACAACATTCCAGACACCCAAACTAGGTGTCATAAAACCTCCATTCATCTTTCTCCCCCTCGGCGGGAGAGAGATATCTCTGTTCAGCTGAATCACTGTAACCTGATCCTCACAGGCCAGTCATGACACTACGATTAAACCCATGCTAGGGGTCCCTTTAAACCGACAACACAGCACACACATACTCAACAATGCACCTCTTGCTACGATAAAAAGCTCCATCAATCTCTACATCAAACTCTCTAGAACCATGCAACATTTAGCTCTCATTTGTGAGAGGCAGATTGAGCATTTTGGGGTTTAAGTAACCCATACATTTTCCACAGTAAGCAACTCACCCCGGGATAATTCAGCCGCAATCAAATACTCACAGTCTTTTTACCATTCCGCTCCTGTGGGCCTCCCTCCCTAGCTTTTCATTGAACAGCCTTGTTTCTCGTAAAATGGGAACTAGGGACATGTTCGGCTGTTGATGGCTGCTTCTGCAGCTGCTGTAGCAAAAAAATACACAGACTCAAGGGTAAAGCAAGAAGAAACCAGTTCAAGTCTATTTCTTTCTGTAATAAAAAAACCGACATAAAGCCTTCTGTGGTACAGATGCCGGTAAACATAGCCATCACAGATATAGACGATTGAGTAAAGTGCTATTTGGTTTCCAATCTGCTAGGGATTTGTTGTTTTTGGTGTGTGTGTGTGTTAGACAACTCTGTTAGCTACTGATTCTATTTCTCCCCGTAGAAATGTTGTTGCAGCCTTGTGGCTGCTGTGTAGTTTTCTATTGAGTTTTATTGTATTACATTGTATTGTGCCATCCTCCAACCTCTCTCATCATAGTGCAACACACTCTAATCAAGTTAAAGCAGCAGAAACTTTGAGGCGTGCCAACTGCTAAGCAGGGGTCTTGTATCCCCTGATTAGTGGTGTCACGAACCCGGCTCGAAGCCAGTAACAAAAACGGAGACAACATGGAGATAAGGAATAACAGAAATATATTTAATAACTGAGGTAGCCTATATACAATTAACAATGGTGAATGTAGTCAGTAGTGTAAGTGAGTGGTTGTTTGCATAGATGTGATAATGACGGGTGTTGAAAAGGTGCCAAATACAAACAAATCAAACAAACAAACAAACAAACAAACAAACAAACAAACAAACAAACAAACAAACAAACAAACAAACAAACAAACAAACAAACAAGCCACAAAAATGCCACAATCACAATCCAACAGTGTGTCTGCATGGAGAGAGGCTCCTTAATGAATGGGGAAGAGGTGTATTTATCCACGGACACACCCGGGCCCAGGTGCGTCCCATTTTGCTGACGACCCTCCTGGCCCTGCCCACTGACATCCTAATAAGGAAAACAAGAGCAAAGAGAATGAATACAACAGACAGTGGGAGGGTCGTCACAGTGCATTGAACTAATTCACAGAATGCTTTCTAAACAGTTACATAATAAAGATGGCCACCGACTGAGTGGAGATGTGCAATGTGGTCAAAAAAATCCATATTGCGATAAATTGTCTGAATTGATAAATAGAACGATAACTTTATAATATATATAATTTTGTGCACCACATTTTTTAAAACTGTAACTACTACTTCTCGTTTGATTTTTGTAGCCCATTTGTAGTCCCATTAACAATCACCCATATTAGAGGGGGGATGTAGGTGTGGGTATGTGAGTGCGTGTGTGCTTTGGTTGGTTGGGTGGGTGGGTGGGTGGGTGGGTGTGTTGTGTGAGTGTATTAGCTTTCTTTGCATCCATCCAGACTGTTCTGTTCCAAAATACATCAAATATCCCCAGAAGCTTAGGTTGTCCATACTGAGCTTTATAGTAACCTAGCAGACCATACGCTCTTAGAAAAAAAGGTGCTTTCTAGAACCTAAAAGTGTTTGCAGGCTGTACCTATAGAACCCTTTGAAGTGCCCCCTCTGGTTCCATGTAAAACCCTGTTGGTTCCAGGTAGAACTCTGTGGGGTTCCATGAGGAACCCTTCCCACAGAGGGTTCTACATGGAACCGAAAATGGTTCTACCTGGAACCAAAAACAGTTCTACCTGGAAGCAAAAAGGGTTCTCTTATGGAGACAGCCAAATATCCCTCTTTGGAACCCTTTTTCTAAGAGTGTACCTGCACTGGAGAAGGTGAATTAACGCACTGATCCCACAATATATGCTTTTCACGTCACTCTACAGTAACAAGAAATACACAAGTGGCTTCTGGTAGCCAACAGTAGATGTGGAGTGTGTGGAGGAGAATTTGAGGTCCTGAAGGCAGTTCAGCCCATTCATATGTACTTTCAAGCAATGTTTTTTTTAATAGAAATTCCTGTGGTTACAAAGCCAACAAGTCTCATGAAGAGTGAACAGTGAAAACATAATGATGTTAAAGAACAGTTTGTTGCATTGGACAAGGGCCAGCTTGACAAGAGACACAGACCCGTTCCAAGGTATAAGACCCAGTATACAGGATTCCATTAGTAAAGCTGTTATGACCACCGGGCAATAGCGGTATGTTTACTTTATTTTGACTGTGCATGCCATCTTGTAATCTATGGCTCAGTTGGTAGAGCGTGGCGCTTGTAACGCCAGGGTAGTGGGTTCGATCCCCGGGACCACCCATACATAGAATGTATGCACACATGACTGTAAGTCGCTTTGGATAAAAGCGTCTGCTAAATGGCATATATTATATTATACCATCTTGTAATCCTATTCTTCTTATTGTCTCTCTCGCTCTCTCTCTCTCTCTCTCTCTCTCACTCTCTCTCTCTCTCTCGCTCAGGGTTCTGTATTTTATGGTGTCGTCTGGAGAGAACTAAAATTATGGCTCTGTCTGTGGGACAATTTTATTACCACTCTAGAAATATAATATTTCAGAGTATATCATTGATTTATATGGTTTGATATCAGATCTTAGGACTTTGTTAAATCGCTGTTATGTATCACTGAGTGTTCAATTAACTCTATTCCATTAGGGTGTCATGACGATGATACGAATACAGTAGAAAATCAAGTATGTTGTTAACTTTGTCATTAAAAATATCTTAATGTGATTGAAATCAATTCACTTATGTTATAAAATCATTCTTATAGTCCTCTCATTTTGAATGTTTGCATTCATTTTTAATATTTTTTACTAAATCACCCGTGCACATTGATCTGAAATACTTTGCTGAATGTTGATTGAGAAACTTGACACTTAGACTATGAAAGTCAAGAAATCACAATGCAGTTTGATTATCAAGGACAAGCACTCAACTAAGATGTACCAAAATGTCACAAATGTCAAACTGTCTGCACTTCAATTTGAATGTATCAGAAATGTGACAAAGTACCTGTTGCATTGTGAAGTAAGACAGCCGTAGCCAACTTTATCTCTACAAGTCCTTAGACTTAGAGTTCCTACAAAAAGCAACCAAAGAATACAAAGAGCCAAGATTAGCACGACTCAAACACAGATCAATGTTGTTGGATAAGTCAAGCATCACAGGCTACAATCATCCCATTTCAACAGAGATGCACCTCTTCCCTCTCAAACTCTTTGGCTACTCTACACCAGCTAAATTACCCGCTATACTTCCACACCGTTCTCCACAGCATCTCTGTCTTAGGGGCGAACAGTGAGGAGGCTTTGAGGAGGAGACAGCCCAGCGGCCCTCTGAAATCCCACAGATAGACCTTAACACCCTGGTCATTAGCTTTTCTCAACTTGACAAGACTTCCTGTGTGTGTGTGTGTGTGTGTGTGTGTGTGTGTGTGTGTGTGTGTGTGTGTGTGTGTGTGTGTGTGTGTGTGTGTGTGTGTGTGTGTGTGTGTGTGTGTGTGTGTGTGTGTGTGTGTGTGTGTGTGTGTGTGTGTGTGTGTGTGTGTGTGTGTGTGTATGTGAGCCTGTTCACGTGTGTATGTGGATGGCGGTGTGGCCCCGTAAGCTTTTTGATGTGGCAGGCCCGTCGGTCCCCTGTGGCAGGCCCCTCCTCTACCTCCATTCCCTCTGCTCCGACACCTCTGATTTACACAACCAGGACGTTGCTGTCCCAGCACTGATAAAGGCCAGACAGGAACCTACCCACCATGCACCTGGCTGTATGTTGATAAAGAAGCAGGCCAGATCCCATCCCAGCAGGACATGGGATGAGGGCCAGAGAGGAGAGAGGATGAGGGGAAGAATGACTCAGAGACACCACACGATATGGCCAATGTATATGGCCAGTGTAGTGTTGCATCGATGTGTTGGTATACGACCTCCACCTCAGGTACATACCAACTGCCAGGGTGGGCTCAGTGATACCTATATTATACACAGACAAGTAAAAAAAAATCACTATGATTGATGACTCCAATGAGAGGACAGAGACAAAGAGACAGACAGACTAAAGGGCCATATAACTACCAGACAGAAAAGGAGCCAAGTACCAATCAAATGTCTTCTCCCCTCTCCCCAACTGTCCACAGCTGTCATGGCAACTTAATCAAAGTCACTCACCTGCTCCTTGATTGTGATTTCTCTCATCAACTGTCTGGGCTCGGCAGCCGCAGCAGGACTGATATTGCAGAGTTGCACTATCATCGATTACCTTCCCCTCGGGACCACAGCCACAGGCTGCCTGTCACTTCATTCCCTCACTCACCGTCGACAGACAGACCTGGGTTTGAGTATTTGTTGTCTTTCAGATACGTTGAGCTTTTGATAGAGCCTGACTGGCGTGAACCCAGATCTGATCGATGCTGCTGCTGCAAAGACCACTGTGTGTGTGTGTGCCCGTGTCTGTATCGTTGTCCGTCTTTGTGTCCGTCTCTGTGTATGTGTCTATGGCCTCATGGTGATTGAAAGGTCAGTCATCCTTCCTCCAGACCTCTGTTTTGAATGACTTGCTCATGGGGTTTATTTGTTAAGTGTCTGTCAGCTCATTTAAACGCTGTAATTATATGTGTGTTGGTATCACCTGAGTGTCCTTGAGGACTGCATACAGAAAGAGTAGGCCCTCTCTCTCTCTCCTTGCCTTCTGGTTGCTGGAGGATATGGTAACAACTCTGAAGAATAGGACAATTCCATTCCATTTCAACCTAAGCGTTGTCCATTTACATAAGCACTAATGTTAACAATGCTAATTTATCATGATAGGTCGAATCAAGTAAAATCATATTGTATTTGTCATATATATGTTTTTATCAGATTTTATTGTGGGTGTAGCGAAATGCTTGTGTTTCTAACTCTAACAGTAATATCTAACAATTTCACAACAATACACACAAATCTAAAGTAAAGGAATTGAATTAAGAATATATAAATATTGGGCGAGCAATGTCAGAGCGGCATAGCCTCAGTTTCAGTACAATAGTATAGAATACAGTATATACATATGAGATGAGTAATGCAAAATATGGCAAAAATTATTAAAGTGAATAGTGTTCCATTATTAAAGTGGCCAGTGATTCCAAGTATATGTACAGTTGAAGTTGAACATGGGTTAATTTCGTCTCATTCCTCTTGACAGAGCTGGTGTAACTGAGTCAGGTTTGTAGGCCTCCTTGCTCGCACACGCCTTTTCAGTTCTACCAACACATTTTCTATGGGATTTAGGTCAGGGCTTTGTGATGGCCACTCCAATACCTTGACTTTGTTGTCCTTAAGCCATTTTGCCACAACTTTGGAAGTATGCTTGAGGTCATTGTCCATTTGGAAGACTCTTTTGCGACCAAGCTTAAATTCTTGACTGATGTCTTGAGATGTTGCTTAAATATATCCACATAATTTTCCTGCCTCATGAAGCCATTTAATTTGTGAAGTGCCCCCACTACATGATGCTGCCAACCCCGTGCTTCACGGTTGGTATAGTGTTCTTCGGCTTGCAAGCCTCCCATTTTTTCTCCAAACATAACAATGGTCATTATGGCCAAACAGTTCTATTTGCGTTTCATCACACCAGAGGACATTTCTCCAAAAAGTATGATCTTTGTCCCCATGTGCAGTTGCAAACCATAGTCAGTTTTTTTTAATGGCGGTTTTGGAGCATTGGCTTCTTCCTTGCTGAGCGGCCTTTCAGGTTATGTCGATATAGGATTCGTTTTACTGTGGATATAGATACCTTTGTACCTGTTTCCTTCAGCATCTTCACAAGGTCCTTTGCTGTTGTTCTGGGATTGACTTTTCGCACCAAAGTACGTTCATCTCTAGGAGACAGAACGAATCTCCTTCCTGAGCGGTATGATGGCTGCATGGACCCATGGTGTTTATACTTGTGTACTGTGTTTGTACAGATGAAAATGGTACCTTCAGGTGTTTGGACATTTCTCCCACGGATGAACCAGACTTGTGGAGGTCTACAATTTTTTTTCTGAGGTCTTGGCCGATTTATTTAGATATTCCCATGATGTCAAGCAAAGAGGCACTGAGTTTGAAGGTAGGCCTTGAAATACATCCACAGGTACACCTCCAATTGACCCAAATTATGTCAATTAGCCTATCAGAAGCTTCTGTCATGCACAAAGTAGATGTCCTAACCGACTTGCCAAAACTATAGTCTGTTAACAAGAAATTTGTGGAGTGGTTGAAAAATGACTTTTAATGACTCCAACCTAAGTGTATGTAGACTTCAGACATCAACTGTATATAGGACAGCAGTCTCTATTGTGCTAGTGATGGCTATTTAACAGAATCTGGCCTTGAGATGGTATCTGTTGTTCAGTCTCTCGGTCCCAGTTTGATACACCTGTACAGACCTTGCCTTCTGGATGATAACAGGGTGAACAGACAGTGGCCTGTGTGGTTATTGTCCTTGATGAACTTTTTGGCCTTGCTGTAACACCTCCTCCCTGTAGGCTGTCTCGCCATTGTTGGTAATCAGGCCTACTACTGTTTTGTCATCTGCAACTTGATGATTGAGTTGGAGGCGAAGCAAGGCCATGCAGTCATGGGTGAACAGGGAGTACAAGAGGGGGCTGAGCATGCATCCTTGTGGGGCCTCAGTGTTGAGTATCAGAGAAGTGGAGGTGTTTTTTCCTACCCTTCACCACCTGGGGGCAGCTCGTCAGGAAGTCCAGAACCCAGTTACATAGGGCAGGGTTCAGACCCAGGACCTTAAGCTCAGTGATGAGCTTGGAGGGTATTATGGTGTTGAATGCTAAGCAATAGACAATGAACAGCATTCCTACATAGGTTTTCCTCTTGTCCATATCGGATAGGCAGTGTGCAGTGCGATGGCGATTGCATCATCTGTGGATCTATTGGGGCGGTGAGCAAATTGAAGTGGGTCTAGGGTGTCAGGTAAGCTAGAGGTGATATGATCCTTGACTAGTCTCTCAAAGACCCCAGTTTGTCTCTATACTATACTGACGTGTTACCTGTTTGATTGCCTTAAGGAGGTAATAACTACACTGTTTGTATTCCCAGTCAACTACACTGTTTGTATTCCCAGCCATATTCCCAGTCACCTTGCCATGGTTAAATGCGATGGTTTGCACTTTCAATTTTGTGCGAATGCTGCCATCTATCTACGGTTTCTGGTTAGGGTAGGTTTTAATAGTCACAGTCGGTACAACATCCCTTATACACTTCCTGATAAACTCTGTCACCTTATCAGTATGTGCGTCAATATTATTCTAGGAGGCTACCCGGCACATATCCCAGTCCGCGTGATCAAAACAATCTTGAAGCGTGGATTCCGATTGGTCAGACCAGCATTTAATAGTCCTTAACACAGGTACTTCCTGTTTGAGTTTCTGCCTGTAGGAAGGGAGGAGCAAAACGGAGTCGTGATCGGATTTGCCGAAAGGAGGGCGGGGGAGGTAGTTGTAGTCATCCCGGAAGTTGGAGTAGAAGTGGTTGAGTGTTTTAGCAGCGCGAGTACTACAGTCAATGTGATTTTAACAAATTTGCTTTGTTGAAATCCCAAGCTACGATAAGTGCAGCCTCAGGATATGTGGTTTCCAGTTTGCATTAAGTCCAGTGAAGTTCTTTGAGGGCCGTTGTGGTATCGGCTTGAGGGGGGATATACACGGCTGTGACTATAACCGAAGAGAATTCTCTTGGGAGGTAATACGGTCGGCATTTGATTGTGAGGTATTCTAGGTCAGGTGAACAAAAGGACCTGACTTCCTGTATGTTATCACAATCACACCATGAATCGTTAATCATGAAACATACACCCACGTCCTTCCTTTTCCCGGAGAGATATTTATTCCTGTCTGCGCGATGAACTGAGAAGGCAACTGGCTGGACAGACTCAAGACAGTATATCCCGAGAGAGCCATGTTTCCGTGAAACAAAGTATGTTACAATCCCTGAAGAAATCCTTGCCCTGAGCGTGTCAATTTTTTTATCCAGAGATTGAACATTGGCGATGAATATAAGTTGGACAAGAAGACCACTCCGAGTACCTCTCCGCCGCTGGCCTTGTTTTGTTTCGGCCTCTGGAGTCAGTTCAATTGCCCAGGAGGGTACGAACGAAAGATCCGATTCGGAAAAGTTGTAATTCCTGGTCGTAATGCTGGTAGTGCCAATGAGTTACCACCGCTCTGATATCCAATAGTTCTTCTCGGCTGTATGTAATGGGCTAATAAATGTAAGAAATAACTAGAAGGCAGCCCTCTCTGTCACCGCCATTTTCATCCCTTGTGGTGCCTCTGCCATCAAGATTAAATTAATATGGAATATTTACATAGGTGGTGGTGCCATAGAAATACATATGTGATCACTATGGGGGTTGTGCCATCAACATGGTCTGGTGCCATAGAACTGAATATATGTCATCTCTATGGGGGTTGTGCGTTGTCTAGCCATTATATCTTACAGCCAAACAGAGAGAGGGGAGACTGAACTGACTGTATGGCCACACCCCCCTTCTGCTCCTCCAGTCCCAGTCACATGAAAGCAGAGGGGGAAATGATGGCTGAGCTGAGAGAGGGGATGGCTGATCTTGTCTGCAGAGGGAGCTTGCCTGGCCCCCCTGTTCCCTGCACAGATGGAGCGGTGTCTGCCTCCCCTCCCACTTGCCTCCCTTCACTGCAGAGAGCTCTGCCAGCCAAGGAACCCATAGACCCAAGAGGAGAGGGGGGTGTTCTGTATGTGTGTGTGTTCTGTGTGTGTGTGCGTGTGTGTGTGACTGCGTGTGTGTGTGTGTGTGTGTGCTCTCGCACGCATGTATGTTTAAGAGCCCAAATCTGCATACAAATGCCCCTTTTCAAAAAGGAAAAGCCCCATCAGCACGTCTTACTTTATGTTTTTCTTTTTACGGTTACTGCTCATAAATAAAATAAAACAATAAAGATACATACTGGTAAGCTCGTCGATGTAAGGAGTAGACCAAGGTGCAGCGTGGTAGGTGTACATCTTTCTTTTATTGATGACACTGGAAAAACAACAAATACAAAACTAAACACACAGTTCTGTAGGGCTGGAATGCAACAGTACAAAAACAAGATCCCACAAACTAAGGTGGGAAAAAGGCTGGCTAAGTATGATCCCCAATCAGAGACAACGTTAGACAGCTGCCTCTGATTGGGAACCATACCAGGCCAAACAAAGAAATAGGAAAACTAGATTTCCCACCCTAGTTACACCCTGACCTAACCAAAATAGAGAATAAAAAGGATCTCTAAGGTCAGGGCGTGACACATACAGCAGACTTGAATAGATGGTAGATTACCCTGCAACCATTTTGGGGACCTGCTGTAGATGCAAACACATGACTGATCATAGAGAACTGATGGTCGTTTCATGATGGCAGCACACCAAGGCTTTGTTGTTATTTGTTGCATGTAATCCAGGCTCTCTCTCTCTCTTTGATTCTCTCTCATTCTCGGTCTCTCTTGCTCTCTTTTTCCATTGGCCTGGTTCCAAAACACATCACAGCATTAATCAGAGTGGGTCCAAAGACCACATTAAGGGACATGATGTACATTTGATGCAAACTTTGGCTTCATTTGAAATGGCATCCTATTTCCTGTATAGTGCACTTGTCTTTTAACTGATACAGTTTGGCCAAAAGTAGGGCACTATCGGGAATAGAACACCATTTGGAATCCATTCTATTTTGGACACAGCCATTAGGGAATAGGATGCCGTCCCTTTGACTTTTCTGAGTATTGCCCCCCAGACGAATGATAGCCATTAACACCCATTTGTTTCCTGTGACTTTGATTACCAGTGGAAGCAGTGATACTGTGTGGCTGTGTGTTGAGAAATATTATGAATATGTTACATCACTGCTTTCCCTCTGCCTAACTGCAAGGGATGCATTGTGTGTGTGTTTGTCTGTGTATGTGTGTGTGTGCGTGTGTGTGTGTTTGTGTGTGTGTGTGTTTGCACGCTTCACAACAGGGAGTAGGCGACCTTGGAAGCCTTTGTGCCTTGAGAGATTTGAGCTGTAAATCCTCCTCTTTGGTAATCTATTGTTCCTTTCACACACGCGCACACACACACACACACACACACACATACACACACAGGCACACCTCAGCCTGATCCACCCCATACTAACACTAATCACAGGATATCAGTGTTTGCAGGGAGATTTTTTGTGTGCCACCAGGATCTCTAAGGATGAGCTGTGCCTGAGAGGGAGAACTGAATCATCACAATTCCTTGTTGCTTTTAAGGTGACTGAGGCTGAGTCCCAAGTGGCACCCTATTCCATATAGATGGGGTATTAAACTCTTGCCCAACAAGGTCTGAAGCCTGCTGGTTTTCTGTTCTACCTGATAATTAATTGCATCCACCTGGTGTCCCAATCACGTTTATGGTATGACCCAGATGCAGACAGTGTCAAAGAAACAATAGTTTGTTTCTAACACAGGGGCAGGCAAACGACAGGTCAAAGGCAGGCAGGGGTCAATAATCCAGAGAGGGTGCAAAGGGACCAGAACGGCAGGCAGTCTCAGGGTCAGGGCAGGCAGGGGTCCATCATCCAGTAAGATGGGGTAAGGTAAGGCTGCACCTCCTGAACCTGCTTCCCTATTCCCCAGCTGATCGCTGTCGCCAGGTAAGAGGTGGGAAGGATGGTCTCAGGTTCTGGGGTAGTAGTCGTGGAGCTATAGTGGCGTGACAGCGCATCTGACTAGACGTTCTTGGATCCTGGCCGGTAGGAGAGGGAGAAGTTGAACATCTAGCCTGCCTGGAATTGTGGCGCTTTGCAGTGAGGAGATATTCCAGGTTCTTGTGGTCGGTCCACACGATGAATGGATGTTCCGCCTCCTCCAGCCAGTGCCTCCACTCCTCCAATGCCATCTTCACCGCGAGCAGCTCACGATTCCCCACATCATAGTTCCCCTCTGTGGCATTGAGGCAGTAAGAGAAGGAGGTGCAGGGATGCAACTTGAGGTCCAGGGCAGACCGCTGGGACAGGACAGCCCCCATTCCAACATCAGAAGCATCGGCCTCAACCAGGAACTGGCGGGATGGGTCAAGATGAACCAAGATGAGAGCTGTGTTGAAGCGGTGTTTGAGATCCCAGAACGCCTGATCAGCAGCTGGAGACCACGTGAACGGAACCTTGGGAGAGGTGAGTGCAGACAGGGGAAGCCAGGGTGCTGTAGCCCCAGATTAAGCTGTGATTAAAGTTGGGGAAACCCAGGAACCATTGTAGCTGGACTCTGGACGTGGGCTGGGGCCAATCCACCAACGCACTCACCTTCCCGGGATCCTTCTGTATGCTCCCTGCAGCGATGATGTAACCCAGAAACGGGATGGTGGAGAGATGGAATTCTCATTTCTCATCTTTTACAAAAAGCTGGTTCTCCAGGAGGGTTAACCTGACAGACGTGGAGCATGTGTTCTTGGGTGGAGCGGTAGAAGACGAGGATGTCATCGAGGTTGATGAAGATGAACTGGTTCAACATGTTGAGGAGAACATCGTATCCGCACCAGGTGGTAGGTGTTCTGTAGGTCCAGCTTCGAGAACACGGTGGCCCCCTGGAACGGCTTGAAGGTCGAGGAGATGAGAGGTTAGCGGTTCTTCACCATGATGTTTGTTGAGACCTCGGTAGTCGATGCACAGATGCAGGGTTTTGTCCTTCTTCTCCAGGCAGAAGCACGGATGAACCCGGCAGCTAAGTAGTCTACAATATAGGTCTCCATAGACTTGGTCTCCGTACTCGACAGAGAGTACTGTCGTCCACGTGGCGGAGTGGTGCCGGGGAGAAGATCAATCCTGCAGTCATATGGTCGGTGTGGCGGCAGTGAATTGGCCCAGGCATACTGAACACCTCCCAGAGTTTCTGGTACTCCGTGTGAATGGCGGAGAGATCGGGGCAACCTCCGAGGCCCCAGGAAGACGTCCCGGAACAGGTTGTGCTGATTCCGGGCAGTGGGCGTAGCAGAATGGGCTCCAGCCCATGATGGCACTGGCAGACCAGTCAATGAGGGGATTGGGGCCTCCCGAGTGGCGCAGTGGTCTAACTAACTACAGATTCTGGGTTCGATCCCAGGCTCTGTCGCAGCCGGCCGCGACCGGGAGGCCCATGGGGCGGCGCACAATCGGCCCAGTGTCGTCCGGGTTAGGGAGGGTTTGGCCGGCAGGGATATCCTTGTCTCATCGGGACCCCTGTGGCGGGCCGGGCGCAGTGCACACTGACACGGTCACCAGGTGTACGGTGTCTCCTCCAACACATTGGTGCGGCTGGCTTCCGGGTTGAATGGACATTGTGTCAAGAAGCAGTGCGGTTTGGTTGGGTTGTGTTTCGGAGGGCGCATGACTCTCGACCTTCTCCTCTCCCGAGTCCGTATGGGAGTTGCAGCGATGAGACAAGACTAACTACTTCCAATTGGATACCACGAAATAGGGGTGAATTTAAATATAATAATAATAATGAGGGATTGTGTCACTGGAGCCAAGAGAATACCAAAACCATGAGTAGGAACTGGATCGTCTCTCTGTGGTTCCCTGATGAAGGTGGTATGGGGGTGGGGGTGGGGGTGGGGGTGGGGGTGGTATTGTGGGTGACCCGGACAGTAGAATGCCCATCAAGTGCTCTAATGTCCATGGGATTGGAAAAGAGCTGAGTGGGGAAATCAAGCTCGAAAGCCAGGGTAGGGTCCATAAAGCTCTCATCAGCCCCAGAGTTGATGATTACCCGGAGAGATTTTGACTGGTTCCCCCACAGCATTATGGCATGAAAAGGAATACGAGTAAGGGGAGAGGAAATGTTCTCTGTAAGGGTTTTCAGAGTACTCGCTCCTACCGGTGAGCCTGGTCTTTTAGTGGACAGGTGGAGACAAAATGACCAGTAGTCCTGCAACACAGGCAACTCTTAGCGTGAAGCCTATATAGCTGTTCAGCTGGAGACAGCCTAGCTCTGCCTAGTTGCATGGACTCGGGAAGGGTGAATCGTCAGTCTTCGGAGGCTCTTGTGGGAACTTGGCTAACCTCGGGTTCTCTCGGCAACGGAGCCGTCGGGGACTTCCGGGATATCTTGGAGGCGAAGTGGAATCAACTCTCCTCTCCTTCTTTTGTTCCTGTAGTCGTCCATCAATCCAAATCGTCGAGGTGATGAGTGAGTCGAGATCCATTAGTTGTTCCCGGGCTGCAAGCTCGTCCTTAACTTCCTCCGATACTCCGTGTAGGAACGTGTCAAACAGAGCTTCTGGGTTCCAAGCAATCTCAGCTGCCAACATGCGGAAATACACTGCATAGTCTGCCAAACTACGGGATAGTATAGCCTGCCACACTCCAGCTGCTTGCGATTAGCCTCTCTCCTGGACAACGGAGAATCAAACACCTTCCGAACTTCCTCCACGACCACCTCCAGACTGAGGCAGATGGCGGATTGTCGCTCCCACACCGCTGTGGCCTTGGCGAGTGCCCTCCTGGACATCAGTGTAATGATGAACGCTATCCTCGAGTGGTCCGACGGGAAAGAAAAGGCTGCAGCTCGAAAATGAGGGAGCACTGTGAGAGAAAAGCCTGGCAGGTTTCCGAAATCTCCATTGTAGCGCTCCGAAGGAGGTAAAAAGGGTTCTCTGGACACTGGGGTGACCGGGGAGGCAGTGTTGCTAATAGCCGAGTTACTGAGGGGCTGGGAGGTTACTGTCGTGGTAGGCTGCCTAACAGACAAGCCGCGGAATTTCTCCAACAAAGTGTTAAACGCATGGTCATGGCGTTCGGCCAAGGTCTGGAACCCTTCCATAAGACCGTGAAGCAACTCTTCGTGTCTTCCAATGGTGGCTCCTTGGGAGGAGATGGCGTTGCGTAGCTGGTCCGAGTCTGCTGGGTCAGTCATGGCCAGTTTGTTCTATCATGTTTAAGGTATGACCCAGATGCAGACATTGTCGAAGAAATAAAAGTTTATTTCTAACGCAGGGGCAGGCAAACGGCAGGTCAAAGGAAGGCAGGGATCAATAATCCGTGAGAGGGTGCAAAGGGACCAGAACGGCAGGCAGCCTCAGGGTCGGGGCAGGCAGGGGTCAATAATCCAGTAAGGTGTGGTAAGGTATAAAACGGCAGGCAGGCTCAGGGTCAGGGCAGGCAGAAGGTCAAAACCGGGAAGGGTTAGAAAACAGGTGCAAGAAACAGGCAGGAGCAGGGGAACAAACGCTGGTAGGTTTCACTAACAAAACGAACTGGCAACAGACAAACAGAGAACACAGGTATAAATACACAGGGGATAATGGGAAAGATGGGTGACACCTGGAGGGGTGGAGACAATCACAAGGACAGGTGAAACAGATCTGGATTTGATAGTCCCATGTCTAAATCAGTCCCTGTTTAGAAGGTGAACAATACAATGTAAACTGCAGTGGAACTGGCTTTGAGATCCAGAGTTTAGTTTGATGGTTTACCGTTTTGAAGATCCAGCAAGAAATTCCAATTGCTTTTATACCATATGCTGCCGACTGCGCACTCACAACATCAGAACAACCTCTTTGAGCATAGCTGTGCTGTACTGTACTCAATACTTTACTGTACTATATTGTACTGTACTGTGCTATCCAAACTTGTGAAACAAGTCTATGATAGGTCCAGATTTGGTCCAGTCCGGTCCATCTGTGGATGTTAACATCAAGGCCAGGGTGGACTGACCTAATTTCAACTACTTTTCAACTTCCATGGACATCCAGTGTTGGTCGGTGCTCAGTGGGTTAGGATGCTGGTTTACAAGGGGCTCATGGGTAGGTCTCGGTAAGAACTGGGAGAGGTGACATTAACTAGAGAGTGAGAGAGAGTGAGAGTGAGAGTGCGGGAGAGGAGGAAGAAGGAAGGGATTGTTCAGACTCAGACTGTTTTAACACTCTTGGTTTGACCACCAGATGACAGAAAGAGAAAGAAAACAGTTATGAGCTGAACATAACAGTATGCCATGGGGACAGTAGCAGCTGACCCAACTGACTATTATGATGTCCCATTGTAGCCAATTCAGTTGCAGTAATTCTGTTACTGCATTTTTGGTAATTCCGTTACCAATTAGTTCAATTGTTTGAATCACTTAATAATTCATAAACAAAACTGATGTTAGTAAAATCACTATAACTTATTGGTAGGTCAACCGTTACTTGTTACTTCTGTGAACTTTCATTATCCTACCTCATGAGGGAGAGAAATGAGAAACTATCTGAAATATATGTGGGTTTTTGGTAACGGAATTACAAGGCACAAGGCCTATTTATTAAATTTACAGAATGTAAGCCATTTCAGCAAAACTAAATAATAATTGTTGATATTAGTTGTTTGGGGTCTTTTACATCAACGTTATTGTGTGTTGATGTATTTCTGATACTGTACTTTTCTAAGACCCCTTTTCCATCTGTTAATCCAGAAATCAAAGCCTTTACTTGTACCTCATTGTTAAGATGGAAAATGGTTGAAAATGTATCTATTCCTTATAGACTCTTAGCGTTCATTTGACACCCAATTTGATAAGCTCCTATGAACTTCACATGATGGTGCTTATGAGTCCTTTATGATGGAAATGCCCTTTAGATTCAAATATAGGGCATCCTTATCGCCACACAATTGAATCAAATACAGTCTCTAGATCTCTATCCAGGGATAATGGAATTCCAGAGATCGTATTTTCACGGTGTGAGGAGTCTAAATCCATGGTGGAATCAGGATGAGCCATTTCTATAACTCTGCCAGTGGCTGTATGTGTGTGTGCATGTGTGTGTGTGCTCCCAATAAGGCAAGGCACAGACTGTCTGACAACTCACACACACACACACACACACACACACACACACACACACACACACACACACACACACACACACACACACACACACACACACACACACACACACACACACACACACACACACACACACACACACACACACACACACACACTAACAACTAACTGAAGGCCACATGTTTAGAGAGTAATTGAAAGTAAGCAAGAGGGTATATGAATACAATAGCAGCTGCCAATCAAGAAGCAGTCACTGTGGTGATAGTAACTGACAGCAACATTGCCTGCCCCTCCAATGGCACATCACTGTGAAATTACAAATCAACAGCATGTTATTCAAACTAGACAACCTGCTCAGCCTTTTTCCCTCAGTTTGTATGCAGACACACACACACACACACACACACGCACGCGCACACACGCACGCACGCACACACATGCACACACACACACGTGCACACACACATCTCTAGCAAAGACATAGAGAGCTCACATTCCAACCTCTCGCTCTCTCTCAAAGTGAAACTATTTACCACTATCCTTTCACTGTCTCCGTCTGATAATCACATTTTTCTTTCTTTCATAATTTTATTTTTCCCCCACCACCTCGAGGCATCTAAAGGTGATGTCTAGGTTACAGTAATCTTAGGATGACTGGTATCATTTCATAGAGCTTGTTAGCCTGCTGATCTCTTCTCTTTGCATTATCTCTCTATAGGCTGTTGATAGTGGAGGCCACACATTCAGTCTGAGTTTTTAACTGTATTGTCTCATTCGTAGCATTTTCTCTTCTCCTCTACATCCATTTCTGCAGACAGTGACACACACACACACACACACGCACACAAACACACACACGCATATTCAACGTTTTCCATGTATTATGTATTGGTACGGTATATAAACAAAGTATTTTGGGGGTTTTAAAGGCTGTTCTATTATAAAGTATCTTTACCCTGCATTTTACACTGTTGCCATGCATGCGCTCGTCTTTACCCGAGTCTTTCCCAAGGTAGTCCATCCGAACTCACATAGTGCTGATACATTTGTATCAGGGGAAAGACTACCGGTAGACGAGGAGCGGTTTTATCACCAACATCAGTACCTCCACTCACTCGTTCTCTCACTCCTTTCCTCAAAGTCTTCTGATTTGCATACTGATATTCTCTCTCTCCACTCCTCCTCTCTTCCGTAACACACCCGCGGTGCTCACCTGTTTCCTCTCAACCCTTTCTATCCTCCTTTCGTCTCCTCATCCTCTCCTCCTTCACGTGCTGTCCTGCAGTTTTATTAACTTATATTTATACTACAAATAATGAGCATATGAATGGTTTATAAGTAGCTCATATGCTGTATGTATGTATAAACACCATAGATTATTTACAGACATTTGCAAAGCTGTGATGTAAATTGTCAAGGGCATGTAAGCTTAGGAAGAAACACGTGAGCAAACATAGACACACTGAACCAAAATATAAACGCAACATGTAAAGATTTGGTCCTATGTTTCATGAGCTGAGATAAAATATCTCAGAAATGTTCCAGATGTTTGCATCCCTGTTAGTCAACATTTCTCATTTGCCAAGATAATCCATCCACCTGACGGGTGTGGCATATCAAGAAGATGATTAAACAGAGTGATCATTACACAGGTGTACTTACTTGCTTGCTTGCTTACTTACTTTATTGTCCCCATTGGGGAAATTTTGTTGCAGTGTCATGTACATGTTTAAAGTGGCATTTAAATACAAAACAAAATTGACAATACAACTTTCATAACAGTTACATACCAATAAAATAATAACAATACTAATTACAATAAATGAAGAAATATATATATATTTTTAAATGACTAGCCTGCTGGCCTTACAGAGTCGATAGGAACATTAGCCCGAGCTATTTAGGAGGGATATCATACCTGGCACAAATGATTGTGTAGTTCTGTTTTTCCTGCTGAGGGGTGCCCTATACCTGCGCCCAGAGGGGAGTAGTTTAAAGTCCAGGTTTAGGCTTGGGTCTAAAATTATTTTGTGAGCCTTACGGAGGGCCCTGACCTTAAAGATCTCATCCAGGCCTGACTGTTTGACTCCAAGTACCTTGCTTGCTGTGGTAATAATCATTCTCAACATATTTCTCTGGCTGACAGTAGCATTGCCAAACCAACAAACAATACAAAAAGTTCAAATACTCTCAAGTACCTTGTGCTAGGAACAATAAAACTCTGAAATGTGTAGTTTTCTTACACAACAACAATGTCACAGATCTCACAAGTCGAGGGAGCATGCAATTGGGATGCTGACTGCAGGAATATCCACCAGAGCTGTTGCCAGACATTTGCATATTCATTTCTCTACCATAAGCCTCCTCCGACGTCGTTTTGGAGAATTTGGCAGTATGTCCAACCGGCCTCACAACCGTAAACCACAAGTAGCCATGACAGCCCTGGACCTCCACATCAGGCTTCTTCACCTCCAGGACCAGCTACCCAGACAGCCGATGAAACTGTGGGTTTGCACAGCTGATGAATTTCTGCACAAAATGTCAAAAACGGTCTCAGGGAAGCTCATCGGCGTGCTCTGTGTCCTCACCAGGTTCTTGACCTGACTGTAGTTCGGCTTCGTAACCAACTTCAGGTGGAAAATGCCCACCTTCGATGGCCACTGGCATGCTGGAAAAGTGCGCTCTTCATGGATTAATACAGGTTTCAACTGTACCCGACAGATGACGTTGTGTGGGCAAGCGGTTTGCTGTTGTCAACATTGTGCCCCATGGTGGCAGTGGGGTTATGGTATGGGCAGGCGTGAACTTATAGACAACGAACAAAATTACATTTTATCGATGGTAATTTGAATGCACAGAGATACCGTGACGAGGTCCTGAGGCCCATGTTTGTGCCTTTCATCCGCATCCATCACCTCGTGTTTCAGCATGATAATGCACGGCCCCATGTCGGAAGGATCTGTACACAATTCCTGGAAGCTGAAAATGTCCCTGTTCTTCCATGGCCTGCATACCAACTAGGGAAAACATTGGATAAGTTGGAATATTCATGCAATATATTGAATAACAAATCAACTTTTCCCAAAACTTGGAAGGTGATTAAAGAATATCACAGAGAATCTATAAAAAGGTCAAAAGGAATTTCTTTCAATATAAACATACAGTACGTGTCCTACACTACCCTATAGGCTGACTGCCCAAGGTTTGCCTGCAACCACGGTTTTAGATATGAAAGGGATTGGTATGAAACAGTATTACCCTTGCTTGGGAATATAGGCTATTTACAAAAATCGGATGCTTTCTTTCCCATTCTAGTATAAAAAAAAGAATGACATTTGTAAAAACTGCCAGTAATAATACTTGGAAGGGAGATCAAACCCTAGACCACACTGACTATTCTGTTTGTATCTACGGTGCTATTGTTGTTCCTCAAGTCCAGGTTTCAGAGACTGTTGTGGCCATATGTGGTGCTCACTGTGAACATATTTATTCTAATTTTACTTCATAAGGATAAGTATTCTTAGTCTTCTATTATTGCATTGCCCTTGTGGCTATGACAACACTAGGTAAACAACCTTTGATGTTCGGGCAACATTGAATTCCATCTGTTGTATAAAGGTTTTTTAGTTTATGCTCCTTTTGTGTTGCTTGGCACAATATATATACACTACAAAACATTAAGAACCCCTTCCTAATATTGAGGTTTTTTGAATATTGAGTTGTTGTTTTTTTGCCCTCAGAAGAGCCTCTATTCGTTGAAGCATGGACTCTACCAGGTGTCGGAATTGGCTGGATGTTCTTTGGGTGGTTGACCATTCTTGATACACACTGGAAACTTTTAACTGTGACAAACCCAGCCGTGTTGCAGTTCTTGACACAAACTGGTGCACCTGGCACCTACTGTTCAAAGGCACTTAAATCTTTTGTCTTGTCCGTTCACCCTCTGAATGGCACACATGCACTTAATCCATGTCTCGATTGTCTCAAGGTTTAAAAAAATCCTCCATTAACATATCTCCTCCCCTTTCATCTATACTGATTGAAGTGGACTTAAGAAGTGACACCAATATGCGATCATACCGTTCACCTGGATTCATCTGGTCAGTCTATGCCATGGAAGAAGCATGTTTTGTATACTCAGTGTATGTGTGCCAATGTGGCGAAATAAGTGGGTCCTCAAAGTGAGTGTTTTAACAAACCATTGTGAAAACATGGCTAATTCATGGTTAACCATTTTAAGAATAATATTTATATTGGTTACACTTGATGTTATTATTTTCTATAGAAAATGTATTATTATAACAATACCATTCAGGATGGAAATCATTAAAATACCATTGAAGCAGCACATATTTAATTCACTGCAAATGATTTGAAATAAGTAGGCTTTTTCAACCCTGAGCAATCAGATTTGTGTAGTTAATGAGGTGTCTTCCTGGCTGTAAAACTTTGAGAAACTGATGAATATTCAAGAGCAAACAAACATAATCAGCCTCATAACACACCAACGTACGCCACTTAAACTGCTGATGAATGGGATTAGAGCAGGTGAGTCCTGAGTGGCTTATACTGACGAAGAGAGAAAGAGAGGGGGAGAGAAAGGGGGGGGGGTGCAGGAAAGGGGGGGAGAGAGAAAGTATAGAGAGAGAGAGCGAGAGGGGGGTGCTATACTTAACTATATGTATTCAGAGTCTTGAGGAAGTGTATAGGCTACTGTTGTATGTCTGAGTGATTGGGGGGGTGCTGAGCTGACATGTAATTGTTTTAAGATGGTCATCCTATGGATCATTTAGCAATTTGATTTGGAATTTTAGGACCCCTTTAAGTATATAAAAAATTTATATAAATAAATTATTTGATAAAATATTGAATTCGGCCTTTAATACAGAGAAATGCATTGAATAACAACGCATTCATAAAACGGCAAAAAGACAAATCTGCCTGATCTGCCTGATTCCAGCCTTGCTGAAGCACCCCCAGATCATCATCAAGCCTCCACAAAATTTCACAGTGGGTGCAAGACACTGTGGCTTGTAGGCCTCTTCAGGTCTCGCACCCACTGTGGAATTTGGTGGAAGGATCGGTGATGATCTGTGGGTGCTTCAGCAAGGCTGGAATCGGTCAGATTTGTCTTTGTGAAGGACGCATGAATCAAGCCACGTACATGGTTGTCCTTGAAGAAAACTTGCTTCCTTCTGCTCTGACAATGTTCCCCAACTCTAAGGATTGTTTTTTCCAGCAGGACAATGCTCCATACCACACAGCCAGGTCAATCAAGGTGTGGATGGAGGACCACCAGATCATGACCCTGTCATGGCCAGCCCAATCTCCAGACCTGAACCCCATTGAAAACCTCTGGAATGTGATCAAGAGGAAGATGGATGGTCACAGGCCATCAAACAAAGCCGAGCTGCTTGAATTTTTGCACCGGGAGTTTTTATTTATTTATTTTTATTTATTTTTTACCCTTATTTAACTAGGCAAGTCAGTTAAGAACAAATGCACATTTTTTGTTATTTTGACCAGTTGTCATTTTCTGCAAATAAATGCTCTAAATGACAATATTTTTATTTGGTATTTGGGAGAAATGTTGTCAGTAGTTTATAGAATAAAACAAAAATGTTCATTTTACCAAAACACATACCTATAAATAGTAAAACTAGAGATACTAATCATTTTGCAGTGGTCTCTTAATTTTTTCCAGAGCTGTACAAAAATATATATTTATATATACGGTATATATACTGTATGTATATATATATATATTTGTACACGTATTTAACCCCTTTTTCTGACAAACGCCACTTTAGCTCTGCCACCTTTCACCACAGAGGCCTAAGTGCGGCATTGGTGGTGCGGTGGATTGAGACGCATCCAATGCAAAAACAGATATCTAGTTTAAACTGGCAGATTTTGATGGGGATTTTCTCGTTATGCCATTTAGAATGACACACCGGTGCTTCAATCGACTCTATGGGGTTTTAAAACTTTGAGACTTGATTGAGCTGTTTGGATTTAAGTATCTTTTTCTATTGTTGTGTCTTGAAAATATGAATTTCTTCTGGCAAAAGGAAAATCCCTGGAGAGCCTTAGTGTACTGTATATTTCATAATTAATATATTGGTTTCAGTGGAACTATCGACTGCTTTTCACTTTCTTCTTTGGTAAAATTCTTTGACAATAGACAACTTAACATTTCACAGACACGGATACCATTAAACTAGACATGACATTGGCTGGGACGTAATGCTCAATCTTCAACATAAAGAAAAAAGATGAATAAAGACAAAAAACTCCAACTCCGACGTGCATACATTTCAACAAACATTAATTAATGACATCATACTTGCTCAAACCTATATGTTCCCACAGTATCCGTACCCATCTTGTTTGTTCTCATAGTAAAAAAAAGAATCATGTTTTTTTCCTCTGGATATTTCTAGGGTTTGTAATACTTTATGCCATATGGTTTAAACATGTTCTGCAGTATTTTATCTGTAGCCCACATTTTTTCAATGTTTAAATAGTCATGCATTTGATGAATCTACTGTTTTAAAGATGAATACACCTACAATAGCATATGTGTGTATGCGACCAATGCAATGTGATTTGATTTGGAGGATCATTTGATTTCCAGTTTTTAAGTAAAAGTTTTTTCAAAATGGTTCAACTCTTATTTCTGTAGCAATTAATCAAACTGCTCCTCTGAATTCCGTAGAGCGATTCTCCTGCAGTGGACTTCTACAAGCATTGAGACAAAAGCAGAATTGGACTATATGGCCTATTTCTTGATCATGTCATCTTTATAGAGTATTGTCCATGTAGAAGATAATGGGGAATTACCGTGAATATAAAAGCTTTGCTGCTCTGAGTTGTATGGCCTTTTATGGCATGGGCCATGGTTTGGCCGACGACCTGAACAGAACAGAGGACAAAGCAAGCAATGCCTCGCTTAGCTCCGCGTAGGGAGACACAGAGAGGAGAGAAAGGAGGGAAGGCAGGTGGAACAAGGAGGCAGGCTACAGACAGTATAACACTCAAATAAGGCTCTCTGTAGGACTCTAACTCTTGTTTCTGTACAAAACTGGACACTGTAACTAGGCTTTGTAGCTGTACTCCTACTCATGTGTTTGCTGCAGAAACCTGGACTTTTAGCTTATATGTACTGTACAACAGTGTAATAAGGCTCTCTGGACATTCGATGAAGAAATACTGTAAAGAGAAGGCCTATATTATGTGTGCTTGAGGCTACTGTGCAGCTCAAGGATGTTTGACATGTTGCCACCAAGCACTGATGCAGGGTCAGTTATTTATCATTCCCTTAATAGGTTAATAGGATTAGGCTTGGGGGTTATAGTAATATATCGTGACCGGCAATGACAGGGTTCACCATATTTAATGTAAGCCACTTTCCCCCAGCCCTCCACCCCCCCTGGCACACACACGCAACCCACCTCCTTGGCAGACACCTTGTGGACAGGTCTCCGTTAATTGCTGTCCCACTGATTGATAGATTACAGCCTGAGAATGGAAGAGGCTGGGAGGAGAGAGCTCTCTCTCTCTCTCTCTCTCTCTCTCTCTCTCTCTCTCTCTCTCTCTCTCTCTCTCTCTCTCTCTCTCTCTCTCTCTCTCTCTCTCTCTCTCTCTCTCTCTCTCTCTCTCTCTCTCTCTCTCTCTCTCTCTGCAAAGGCAGCATCAAACATGGATGCCCTTGTTGTTAACACCTCCTCCACCCCCCACACACACCATTAATTAGCGGTGAAATAGCTGCAGGAGCCAAGTTATTGACACTGCAAACTGCTTGTTTGGATGAACTTCAATCCCTATGTACAGTATATAAGTGGTGTCACTTGTTTATAGTCTCTATAGATGGATAGGCTGCAGAATATAAGAATTGCCACAGACCCATCAAGGGTTTTGGAAATGGGATGGACACTGTTTTGCAGGAGATATTGCATGTGATTGGCCCATATGCCCATATTCTTGTATTGAAAAAAACTTGAAATCATCTGTGCAAATCTGTCTTTGAAATTTAATGTATATATGCTATTAAAGGCACACGCTGGGTGCTAGGCTATTTTTGAAATTGAAAAACAAAGAAAAAATGCATTCACATTCCATTGGACATGCCCTAAGGTATTACAACTGTAGTTCACCAAACGCAGAATAGGGACACTATAATTAGCGAGTTTACAACGAGCAATGCAGGGTTTTTAATCTGCCAACCATCCCAGTTCCTCCTCAATCCCCTCCACGCGCACGCCTCTTCTCTTCTCCTCACACTGCCTCTGTGAAATCGCCCGAAGAAACATATTTCTGGAGGAGTTGTTGTGACGTCACTCACCGGGAGCGCACAGAGCAGGGAGAGAGAAAGTCGCGTATGTAGACTTTATATGCGGCTGCCTGACGAAGAAAAGCGGCAAGCCCGAAGAACTGGCACTGAGATCAGGGATGGTGATGCCGATATATACTGTGTCATCATCATCACTAACGGACAAATGTATCGAAATCCAGAAGTAGATAAAGCAACTAAACCGGATACGCTCTATTGCGCGTTTGTTTTTAGTTTTTTTTTTATCCGTTAAAGGTCGGGAGGTATCGCTTCCAAATCGAAAGAGATGCGAGCATCTTTCATGATCTACATGGAGAACAACTAAGACGAGACGTATCCACAGATGATGAGCTATTCCTGTGCGTAAAATGGCAAGCGTGCTGTCTGGCTGAAACGGAATGGATATATACCCTACTGCATAGCGACATAGACGTGCTGCCTGCCTCTGAGTCTATTCCTGCGCGGGAGTTGTGTGGAAGATGTACTGGAGGAGAGTGGTGATCAGCGCACCGAATTACCGTATCCGCGCACAGCAGTCAGAGAGAGGGGGCGAATAGAAAGCTGCTGGTGAGCCTGTGGTGACCGAGGCACGGACGCGGGCTGAAGTGGTAGTGGGAATGCCAGCACTTCAAACGATGGGGCTTTAACAGCCCCGCTTCATACTGATGCACCAAACACTTCAATTTTGACCCAGCACTGAGTCCTTTTCCACGGCCATGATCATCTATTTTTCCCCTTCAGCTGACGGATTGTCTAGTATTTTTATTCGCCCCAGCTATTTCTGAAGGGGGATTTATTTTGTGCATTCCACACGTGTTGTAGACTGTTTTCTCTTATTTTTGGGGGGTGAGAAGCATTGCGCTGGATGGGAGCAGAATGGAAGGCTGTGTGTGTCTCTGAAGACTGCTGGCCTCTCTCCTCGGGTGTCAATAAGCCGTCGCCACTCGCCAGCCAGGATGCAGCTTCTTAGAGTTGCGTGGGCTTTAGCGGGAGCGGCAATCTGTTGTTTTGTTGTTCTTCTCATCCACTCACGCTTGCTCAAAGAAGGTAATTGTTTATGTAAATGATTCCAGAGCATTATATAATGGCGTTGTCATATTTCATAGCTCTGTTTTCATGTCGCCTGTCTATACTGTAGCACACCCACTGTCTTTCATATATCAAGTCTCATAGCCCCAGATTACATCAGATAAGAGAGCCTCGTGCAGAATGCGTCTTTGGCTCTCATGCTTAATCAACATTTCCATGGCGTAAACCTGCTGGATTTGACCCCAAGCCAAAACATACAATTCGATTCGATAATACCAATATCTATCTATTCGATGAATGTGAACACTTCCATGGTCTGATTGTCACCAGCAATTACTTTCCTGCTGGTTAATGGCAACAAGTTATAGACCTATCCAATTGATCCAATTATATTTATTATATATTTTTTGTAATTTACCAACTAAAAATAACAGAAGATAAATACATTGATACTGTATATAACGTTAATATATGGGTGATACTATCCCGTTTCAATAGATAGTGTGATTTAAAGTTGAGTTCTTCAATAGATGGCACTATAGTCTAGCTTTAGGGTAAGGCTGAGGTCAAACCCTTATTATTTCCTCCTATTAGCCTGCTGTTATTCTTGTTGTCATGCTTCATGACCACTGGATACAATCCATCCCTGCTAAACATTCATTCACGTTATGGCGAAGCGCTAGTTACAAATCTTAGTGTTTGTTACCCTCTGCCGTATCGCTCTGTGGTTTATATTATGGCCTGTATTAATATCGTTTATAAATGTATAGGGAGCTGTTTTTTGTACAGCTTTTAAGACAATTAATTTGTTTTCATCTGCACACATTCTCCAGTTGTTTTGATTTCATTTTTTATTTGTATTTTTTTTAAACCCCAAATAACCCTGGATATCACATTGGTAAAGCTTTAAATGTGCATTCTATGCACAAACTGCCATGCCTTTTCTCTCATGTCTGGCCTGAGGCTAGGGGCAAACAAGCGCTGTTTGTATGTGGGTGTGTGGCAGGCAGCAGGGTCCTTAGGTTACGACTCGGCCAGGCTCCTCTCCTCACTGTCAGTAGAAAGGCAGGTCAAACGGTGGCAAATGGTCTCTCTCTCTGTGGCATCTCTGTGCCACATGGTGGAAATATATATTCATGCGTGCCAAGTGAGAAATACTTTTACTGTTAGTCTTGTGCCGACAGGGCTAAAGGGGCTGTCAGGGCTCTGAGCTCTGACTAACGTTACAGACCAAATAATCCACATCCACCCAACTGAATTCGTGTGGCGTGTGATAGGCCAGGGCATGGTTTTCTTCTGGAATGGGAATGTGATAGGCAGCATATCATAGGATGTGGTATTCTTCCGGAATTGCAAATTAATACACAAATGCAATATATCTTACGCTTCCTGGTCAATGAGTTTGTGATCGTGACCAAGGCTACATTTGTCCATGTTCAATAGCATTTTGTGAATATCATTATGTTCCTTTCCACAACACAAAAATAGCAAATTGGTTCTCTAACACTTCTTTTATGTCTAGAAAACATGTATTTTATGTCCTGTAGCCTTCGGTTATTTTGTTAATGTTGTTAGCTTTAATATATCAGAGGTTTGGAATTGGAAGTCTATTGTGGAAGGTATTTTTCTAGAAATATATGCAAGGAAGCAGGAAGAGGCATACAAAGGAAGCTGGGACCATGTTCCCTTTGTGCTGTTAGAATTGCCAAGGTCAAAACGCACGGTAGGCTACAGAATAAAAAACACGCTGCTGATATAATGAATTCAAAGGAACTGCATTAACTGCTTATTCTATTGGGGCCAGAATAATATGATTTTTCTCATACATTTGCTAGTAGCTACAATCTTTTGAAATGTTCTCAGTCAAAATGGCATATTTCCACATCTCTTTGCATTGAATGTTAACGAACCAAAACATGAACATGTATTTTTTCCAAATGAAATAAATAAGTGTTCTTTTTTAGCTTCCCCAGCATGACAAATAACTAACATATACAGGCAGGCAGGACTCTATATACAGTGCATTCAGAAGTATTCAGACCCCTTCACATTTTCCACATGTTGTTATGTTACAGCCTTATTCTAATATTTATTAAACACATTGTTCCCTCATCAATCTACACACAATACCCCACAATGATAAAACAAAAACAGTTTTTTAGAAATCTTTGCAAATGTATAAAAAAAATAAAACAAAAATAAACCATTCAAAAGTTTGGGGTCACTTAGAAATGTCCTTGTTTTTGAAAGAAAAGCACATTTTTTTGTCCATTAAAATAACATCAAATTCATCAGAAATACAGTGGCGACATTGTTAATGTTGTAAATGACTATTGTAGCTGGAAACTGCAGAGTTTTTATTGAATATTTATATAGGCTTACAGAGGCCCATTATCAGCAACCATCACTCCTGTTTTCCAATGGCATGTTGTGTTAGCTAATCCATGTTTATAATTTTAAAAGGCTAATTGATCATTATAAAACCCTTTTGCATTCATGTTAACACAGCTGAAAACGGTTGTACTGATTAAAGAAGCAATACAACTGTCATTCCTCAACCTAGTTTAGTATCTGGAGCATCAACATTTATGGGTTCAATCACAGGCTCAAAATGGCCATGATTAAATAATTTTCTTCTGAAACTCGTCAGTCTATTCTTGGGCTGAGCAATGAAGGCTATTCAATGCGAGAAATTGCCAAGAAACTGAAGATCTCGTACAACACTTGGTACTACTCCTTTCACAAAACAGCGCAAACGGGCTCTAAACAGAAAATAAAGAGGAGTGGGAGGCCCCGGTGCACAACTGAGCAAGAGAACAAGTACATTAGAGTATGTAGTTTGAGAAACAGACGCCTCACAAGTCCTCAACTGGCAGCTTCATTACATAATAACCGTAAAACACCAGTCTCAACGTCAACAGTGAAGAGGCGGCTCTGGGATGCTGGCGTTCTAGGCAAAGTTCTCTGTCCAATATCAGTGTTCTTTTGCCCATCTTAATCTTTTATTTTTATTGGCCAGTCTTAGAAATTGTTTTTTCTTTGCCACTCTGCCTAGAAGGCAAGCATCCCGGAGTCGCCTCTTCACTGTCAACGTTGAGACTGGTGTTTTGCAGGTTCTAATTAATGAAGCTGCCAGTTGAGGACTTGTGAGTCGTCTGTTTGTCCTCTTGCTCAGTTGCGCACCGGGGCCTCCCACTTCTCTTTCTATTCTGTTTAGAGCCTGTTTGCTCTGTTTTGTGAAGGGAGTTGTATGAGCTCTTCTGTTTTTTGGCAATTTCTCTCACTCACATGGAATAGCCTGCATTTCTCAGAACAAGAATAGACTGACGAGTTTCAGAAGAAAGTCTTTATTTCTGGCCATTTTGAGCCTGTAATCGAACCCACAAATGCTGATGCTCCAGATACTCAACTAGTCTAATGAAGGCCAGTTTTATTGCTTCTTTAATCAGAACAACAGTTTCAGCTGTGCTAACATAATTGCTAAAGGGGTTTCTAATGATCAATTAGCCTTTTGAAATGCTACTTGGATTAGCTAACATAATGTGCCATTGGAACTCAGGGGTGATGGTTGCTGATAATGGGCCTCTGTATGCCTATGTAGATATTCCATTAACAGCGACAATAGTCATTTACAACATAAACAATGTCACACTGTATTTCTGATCAATTTGACATTATTTTAATTAACAAAACATGTGCTTTTCTTTCAAAAACAAGGACATATCTAAGTGAACCCAAACTTTTGAACAGGAGTGTATATATCATACCAAACTTACATAAGTATTCAGACCCTTTGCTTTGAGACTAGAAAAGTATCTCAGGTGCATCCTGTTTCCATTGATCATCCTTGAGATATTTCTACAACTTGATTGGAGTCCACCTGAGGTAAATTCAATTGATTGGACATGATTTGTAAATGCACACACCGGTCCATATAAGGTCCCACAGTTGAAGGTACATGTCATGGCAAAAACCAAGCCATGAGGTCGAAGGAATTGCCCATTGATCTCAGAGACAGGATTGTGCGAAGGCACAGATCTGGGGAAGGGTACCAAAACATTTCTGCAGCATTGAAGGTCCCCAAGAAGACAGTGGCCTCCATCATTCTTAAATGTGAGAAGTTTGGAACCACCAAGACACTTCCTAGAGCTGGCCACCCGGCCAAACTGACCAATCGGGGGAGAAGGGCCTTGGTCAGGGAGGTGACCAAGAAAACAATGGTCACTCTGAGCTCCAGGGTTCCTCTGTGGTGGAGATGGGAAAAACTTCCAGAAGGACAAATATCTCTGCAACGCTCCACCAATCAGGCCATTCCTCAGTAAAAGGCACTTGACTGCCCGCTTGGAGTTTGCCAAAAGGCAAACTCTTAGACCATGAGAAACAAGATTCTCTGGTCTGATGAAACCAACCAAGATTGAACTCTTTGGCCGGAATGGCAAACATCACGTCTGGAGAAATCCTGGCATCATCCCTAAGGTGAAGCATGGTGGTGGCAGAATCATGCTGTGGGGATGTTATTCAGCGGCAGGGACTGGGAGACTAGTCAGGATCGAGGGAAAGATGAACATGGCAAAGTACAGAGATATCCGTGATGAAAACCTGCTCCAGAGTGCTCAGGACCTCAGACTGGGTGGAAGGTTCACCTTCCAACATGACAACGACCCTAAGCACACAGCCAAGAAAACACAGGAGTGGCTTCCAGACAAGTCTCTGAATGTCCTTGAGTGGCCCAGCCAGAGCACTGACTTGAACCCAATCAAACATCTCTGGAGAGACCTGAAAATAGCTGTGCAGCGAAGTTCCCCATCCAACCTGACAGATCTTAAGAGGATCTGCATAGAAGGATGGGAGAAACTCCCCAAATACAGGTGTGTCAAGCTTTTAGCATCATACCCAAGAAGACTCAATGTTGTAATTGATGCCAAAGGTGCCTCAACAATGTACTGAGGAAAGGGTCTGAATACTTATGTAAATGTGATATTTCATATATTTTTTATTTTTATACATTTGCTAAAATATTTTTTTTATACTGTTTTTGCTTTGTCATTTTGTGGTATTGTGTGTAGATATGAGGGTGAAAAACAATTTAATCCATTTGGAACATGGCCGTAACATAACAGAATGTGGATTAATTAAAGGGGTCTGAATAGCTCATTTACATTTAGGGAACATTTAAGTCATTTAGGATGTTAAGCTCTTAAAGGGCTGGTAACTTGACAGCATGGAATTCAAAGGTGCAAACACCTATGACAACCAGTGGAACAGCCACTTGCATCTAAATCTTGTTGGGGGAACGTGGGCGGAGAAGGGGGGTGAGAAGGATTATCTGTGGTGATCCATGTTTCCCTATGCCTAGGTATTCCTGGAAGAGGTGGGGTTTCAGGTGTCTCCGGAAGGTGGTGAGTTGAGGCTCCGCTGTCCTGGAACTCGTGAGGGAGTTTGTTCCACCATTAGGGGGCCAGAGCAGCGGTGTGGAACAGTTTTGTCTGGGCAGAGCGGGAACAGGGATGTACAGACACTCAGTGGTAGGGAGGCTACGCTAATGCAGAGGTGGATGACAACGCAGTGCCCTTGTTTGGGTGTAGGGCCTGATTAAAATGGGCCTGTAGGCTAGCTGGCAGGTGCCGTTGACCCCTAATCACAGTAATAATTCTACCGTGCTGCGAGCACCATGGTCTTGTTTACGCGGAGTTGCGACAATAGCTTCTAACCTGGAAGCCAATTAGTGGACAAAGCGGAGGAGCGATCAAACAAATCAAACCGGGTAATGAAACGAAATGAAAATGAGAACTACCTGGGAAGGTTGAACAAAACCAGACGGGCTAGCTGTTGGCGTTCTGGATGAGTTGTAGGGTTTAATGGCACAGGCAGGGAGCCCAGATAATCAGCAAGGCTTGCAGTAAACTACACAATTATCGAAACAAAGACAGCTATGTACAGTTGAGATGACAAGTGCCTGGATTAGGACCTGCGCTAGCTCCTCCTGTGTGAGGCAGGGGGTCGATAATTCTGCGGATGTTGATAGAGCATGAACCTAGCTAAGGAATTGCTAAGGGACACCGCCTTGATGTTGAAATGTTGAGTTAACAACCTGCAGGGTGTTGTCCAGGATCACGCCAAGGTTCTTAGCGCTCTGGGAGGAGGACACAATGGAGTTGTCAACATAAACAATGTCACACTGTATTTCTGATCAATTTGACATTAGATCATGGAACAGGCAGTCCTAAGTGAACCCCTTTTGGGAGGAAGAGGAGCTCCGTCTTGCTAAGGTTCAGCTTTGAGAGGTGGTGATCCTGTTTCATCCATCACTGATATGTCTGCCAGACATGCAGATTGATTGCATGATTTGTAAATGCCACCTGGTCATCAGAAGGGGAAAGGAAAGATTAATTGTGTGTGCCCATTGATCTGCATAGCAATGATAGGAGAGACCATGTGAGGTTCTGACAGAGCCAAGTGACTTGGTCCATCAGCTTAAATGGAGAAGGGCCTAGAACAGAGCCCTGGGGGACACCAGTGGTGAGAGCGCGTGGTGAGGAGACAGATTCTCTGAGCCACGTTCCACCTGGTGGAGATGGGAAAACCTTCAGGAAGGATATCTCTGCAATCCACCAATCAGGCCATTCCTCGTGGGCACTTGACTGCGCTTGGAGATGCCCAACTCGGAGAGGGTGGAAAGAGGAGGATCTGATGGTTCACAGATTGAACTCTTTCGAATGGCAAACATCACGTCTAGAAGGATGTGAAGCAGTGGAGAGAATCAGTTGGGGATGTTTTCAGCAGTGACGGAGACTAGTCAGGATACAGAGAAGAGCAGTCTCAGTTGAATGACTAGTCTTGAAACCTGACTGATTTGGATCAGACTGGGTGGAAGGTCATTCTGAGAGAGATAGCGGTAGAGCTGGCCAAGGCCCAGCCAGAGCACTGCTGAACCCAATCAGACATCTTTGGAGAGAAAAGAGAGAAGGGATACTGGTCTGTAGAGGATCTGACATCGGAGGGATCAGGTGTGTAGGTTTTTTTCAGAAGACTCAATGTTGTAATTGTGCAAGGTGCCTCTTGAAGACTGAGGAGGGTCGAATAGCTTAGCGGTCATTTGGGATTTTTTTATAGTTTTTGCTTTGTCATTTTGCGTATTGGTGAGGTATGAGGGAAAAAAGGTCTCCGGAAATGGTCTGGAGAATAACAGAATGTGGATAATTCAAGCGGGTCTGGTTTTAATGCACTGTAACCAGAGGACATGAGGAATAATATATTTCATTATATACAGTTGAAGTCGGAAATTTACATACACTTAGGTTGGAGTCATTAAAACTCATTTTTCAACCACTCCACAAATTTCTTGTTAGGAAATTATAGTTTTGGCAAGTCGATTCGGACATCTACTTTGTACATGACACAAGTAATTTTCCAACAATTGTTTATAGACAGATTATTTCACTTATAAAAAATTGTATTACAATTCCAGTTGGTCAGAAGTTTACATACACTAAGTTGACTGTGCCTTTAAACAGCTGTCATGGTTTAAATAGCTTCTGATAGGCTAATTGACATCATTTGAGTCAATTGGAGGTGTACCTGTGGGATGTATTTCAAGGCCTAACTTCAAACTCAGTGCCTCTTTGCTTGACATCATGGAAAATCAAAAGAAATCCGCCAAGACCTCAGAAAATAAATTGTAGACCACCACAAGTCTGGTTTATCATTGGGAGCCATTTCCAAACACCTGAAGGTACCACGTTCATCTGTACAAACAATAGTACGCATGTATAAACACTATGGGATTACGCAGCCGTCATACCGCTCAGGAAGGAGATGTGTTCTGTCTCCTAGAGATGAACGTACTTTGGTGCGAAAAGTGCAAATCAATCTCAGAACATTAGCAAAGGGCCTTGTGAAGATGCTGGAGAAAACAGGTACAAAATGATCTATATCCACAGTAAAACGAGTCCTTTATCGACATAACCTGAAAGGCCGCTCAGCAACAAAGAAGCCACTGCTCCAAAACCGCCATAAAAATGCCAGAGTACGGTTTACAACTGCACATGGGGACAAAGATCATACTTTTTTTGAGATATGTCCTCTGGTCTGATGAAACAAAAATAGAACTGTTTGGCCATAATGACCATCATTATGTTTGGAGGAAAAAGGGTGAGGCTTGCAAGCCGAAGAACACCATCCCAACCGTGAAGCATGGGGGTGGCAGCATCATGTTGTGGGGATGCTTTGCTGCAGGAGAGACTGGTGCACTTCACTAAATAAATGGCATCATGAGGTAGGAAAATTATGTGGATACATTCAAGAAACATCTCAAGACATCAGTCAGGAAGTTAAAGCTTGGTCACAAATGGGTCTTCCAAAAGGACAGTGACCCCAAGCATACTTCCAAAGTTGTGGCAAAAAGGCGTAAGGACAACAAATTCAAGGTATTGGAGTGGCCATCACAAACCCCACTCCTCAAACCTACAGAAAATGTGTGGGAAAAACTGAAAAAGCATGTGCGAGCAAGGATGCCCGACTCCAGCTATGTCAGGAGGAATGGGCCAAAATTCACCCAACTTATTTTGGGAAGCTTGTGGAAGGCAACCTGAAACGTTTCGAAACATTTCGTAGCCTTCCACAAGCTTATGGAAAAAGGCAATGCTACCAAATACTAATTGAGTGTATGTAAACTTCAGACCCACTGGGAAGGTGATGAAAGAAATAAAACTGAATAAATCATACTCTCTACTATTATTCTGACATTTCACTTTCTTAAAAGAAAGTGGTGTTCCTAACTGACCTAAGACAGGGAATTTTTACTAGGATTAAATATCAGGAATTGTGAAAAACTGAGTTTAAATGTATTTGTCTAAAGTGTATGTAAACTTCCGACTTCAACTGTATATTGGCAGCACCCTGACATTTTAATGTAAATAAAAGGAAACAAATGTCACCACTTCTGCATGTTTTCAGATATCAGCAGGGTGTCAGGACAGGGTATCTTAGGTAGGCATGCATCATTGCATTGCTGGAATTTTGAACAGGCAGGAGAGAGGTTGCATAATATGACACTGCATCTCAATTTTTATTCACCCTTTATTTTCCCGGGTAAGTTGACCGAGAACACATTCTCATTTACATCAACAACCTGGGGAATGATTACAGGGGAGAGGAGGGGGGATGAATGCAAGCCAATTGGAAGCTGGGGATGATTAGGTGGACATGATGGTATGAGTGCAGATGGGGAATTTAACCAGGACACCAGGGTTAACACCCTTACTATTTCGAAAAATGCCATGGGATCTTTAGTGACCACAGAGAGTCAGGGCACCCGTTTAACGTTCCATCCGAAAGACAGCACCTTACACAGGGCAATGTCCCCAATCACTGCCCTGGGGCATTGGCATATTGTTTTAGACCAGAGGAAAGAATGCCTCCTATTGGCCCTCCAACACCAATTCCAGCAGCATCTGGTTCGACTAGGACTCCCACCATCCAGGGACCGACCTGGACCTGCTTAGCTTCAGAGGCAAGCTAGCAGTGGGATGCAGGGTGGTATGCTGCTGGCCTCATGAGTTGAGGATGTGGAGATGGAGGTGGAGGTGGAGGATTTAGAATGCCACATTATATGGCTCACCTATGACTATGACAATGACTAAATAATCCTTAATTTAATCCATGAAGTCCCTGACTCTGACACTGTTTAAATGGAGCATTTTGGACTGATTTTACACCTCTGTCATTTAACTAATTTGACTGACAAATTTACTTAAGATCTGATCTGATTCAGCTAGTAAATCAATAAATACAGTTTACCAAGGCATTTGTTACAGACCACCAATAAGAAAAGAAAGCCTAGAGTGACAGTGGATTGGGGAACCTCTCCATTGGGAGTTCAGTAATAAGAAACCTTACCCTCCCCTAAATTCCCTTCCTCTCTACTGTCCCTTCTCTCTGTGCCAGATCAGTCTTCATCCATTGATTTAATTGATGTCTCACAGTTTGGCATGTGGTGTGGTATGGTATGGTGTGTCGGAGAGAACAATGACATAGGGATTGTGGGGATATGGATGTGGTGGGAAGGGGGGCAAGAACAGTTTGACATAATATTTGACAAACAATTTGACATGTAGCATTATAGTGTCTAAGTGAAAGGAGTGTGATCCTCTGGTGTGTGTTTGTCTTTGTAATACCCAGATTGCATATTTAAGGTGAAAGTGCTGGTAAACATTATAGTGTAGTTACCGTGGCATAGTAGTGTGACTTACATGTACAGCATGTACAAATGGCAGGCACATTCACCAATGTTGCTCTTCCTCACAAAGATGCTTAAACCTGCTGAAAGAAAATGAGGGATTTTGATGTTTTGCCCTTGAGCACTGCATACCTCCAGGCTGATGTGATGAAGATAATACATTTGTTTAGCGTGCCAGTAATACTCCCATGCAGCACACACACAGGCAGACATGCACACACACAGGCAGACACACACACACACACACACTACACACAACACAGATGCAAATAAGAGCTCATGGTTATTGTACACTATGTACCCTATTTTGTCACCTCTCCAACTCTTTTTGTTACTTCACCAACTATACTGTGTAGGTGAGGGGTACCTCACATCAAGGATTAGCAGTTGAATATAATTATCTGAAAGGGGTTGGAATATACTGTAATTGACAACCTTAAGAATACAACAATAACTGATTGAATTAGTGAAAAATCAGGTCATATTGAATCGGAGATAATTGAAAATATAGATTTGTTGTGGTATTTGTTATCTAGTCACAATTCAGATAAAACAGCCCCGGGTTATGGCTAGGGTTGGACAGAATCCAGATTTGTATATCCTCATACCATCCTTCTCTCATCACGGGATTACAGCATTACCGGCTTAATAAACAAGGGAATGCTAAAAACGCAAAAAAAGGCCATTGGGCATCTATTAGCAGAATGCAAACACAATTAGCACAACTACTAGTGGATTTCATAGAGGTTGCTAACTAAATATACTAAGGATCGCAAACAAAAATAAACTAATTGCAAAGACAAGGCAATCCAGCTCATAATGTTATACAAGTGTAGGTAGTAGCTACCGAATGTCATTTTTGGTGAGCTTGGAAATTTGCAAGCTAATGTGAACGAGAGACATTGTGCAAACAAACAACGTTTTGAAACATGCTTGTCTGAAGGAAGAACAGCACTGGTTCTGGAGCAGCATGTGTACACGCCATGTCTGTGTGGAGTTTGGAGTCGCTAGGGCAACAGGCCTGCCTGCTCTGCTCGGAGAAAATGGGGGAGTAGCAGACTGAGGGTCCGAGAACAGAAAGGAGAAAAAAAATACAAGGACAAAGATAGCAGTGGCAGCTGTAACTCATCCAAAGCCATTTGACTTACCAAACATTGCAGAAAGCTAACACTTAATGATGCCCCGTCTTCATATTAATTCAGACACTTACAGTACTTGACTGACTAGCTGTGGTATTTACAAACAAACAAGTGACTGACTCAACTGGAAATTGCGGTAAGCTTCATAATGTGTGACAGGTGAAATGAAGAACGCAGTCTGCTTTATCTCCTAACGTATTTCACAAGTTGACTGCAGATATTAACTGAAAAAGTAGCTACAAATATTGAAATGTATTAAACCGTTTTGACGGTATTGAAAATCCACCCCGTACAGATCTACTGTAGTGGCAGCCTATCCTTCAGCAAATCCTCACCTTAACCTGAACCAATAGGGGTAAAACGCACCAGAACACCTCGGACATAGATCAGTGTTTAGTGGCAACTAGGGTCTCAGTAAAGCCCACAACACACACACACACACACACACACACACACACACACACACACACACACACACACACACACACACACACACACACACACACACACACACACACACACACACACACACACACACACACACACACACACACACACACAGCAGTAGAGAGGGAGGGAGCCACCCTGCCAGGTCCCCGAGGTTAGAGGCTTGGAGGGTTGTTTGTCTAATTGACTGTCAGGGAGTGGGAGGAGGATCTTCTCAGATCAGCGTTTTCCTCCAGGGGTGGAAACCAGGGGGTGCTCCTTCTCTATCTGTTGCATTGGCAACATATCAATCATTAGCATTTAAAAAGGAGGCAACTTATTAATTCCTCGTAAATAACTGAGATCATCAGCTGTAATATAGCAGCACCACTGTAGCAGATCCATACTGAACAGGAGTCAGCGCACCGTGTGTGTGTGTGTGTGTGTGTGTGTGTGTGTGTGTGTGTGTGTGTGTGTGTGTGTGTGTGTGTGTGTGTGTGTGTGTGTGTGTGTGTGTGTGTGTGTGTGTGTGTGTGTGTGTGTGCACGCCTGCGAGTGTGTGTGTGCTTCCTCCACTCAATCTCTGTTTACATCCCCAGCTGATCCTACTCATAATGAGTGTATCGGCTACATTGAAAAGAGCGTTTCTTGTTGTTGTCGATCTACATTGACATAGATACATATATGCTTGAATGATACAATTGCATTATACTGTATAGATAAAGTATTTTGAAGGAGTCTCAAAGTACCACTGTTGATTGCACTATTGTAGACATGTTAGTTTATATGGGATTCGTTTGTTTGTAGAACATTACCTTCTGTCTAACTGGGTAAAAACATACTCCACGTTTCACTGGAATGAATTGCATGTTTCTTTTAGCCTGAATAATCGAGACATTGATTTTAGCAAGGCCAGCAACAGTCTTTGTCTTGCCTGTCAGATTGTGTCTAAAGCAATTTGATAAAGATTTTCGGCAGCTGACTTGAAGCCAAACAGGCTCCTTCATGTCTCTCCACCCCCTCCTGCATCTGTCAATGATCGCCAACTCTTTATTTTCAACTGAAAAACGAATTAAAAGAAATGACACAATGAATATCCTAAAACATTGGACGCCACATTCCCTTAGCTTGTTACAACTTGAATAGATTGAATGCTGAGAACAATTTCATCCTGACCCAAAGACAATGGCGGAAAATATTTTTTCTGTGAAGGCGTATGGGAAAAGTAATCATGACTGTCTACTTGAAGTACATACTCATCTACCTGGTAATTTTATTATGTGTGTCTGGATTACGGTCTGGTGGGGTGATGTAGATGTTAGTCATGCAGCTAAACCGCCAAAATCATGATTCAGTGATCAACTTAATTGACTCCGTTCTCTGCTATTAGAATGATATGTGCTTCAACTGACATGATATTCAACTGCTATCTCAGCTACAGTGTTATTGGGATCATAAAAATGTCCTATTTAATTTGTTCATTTGAAACTCATTTTAGGTTTGTAGTGGTGAAAGTGGATTGCTTGCATTTAGCGTTAGACTAGACCATTAACATGGTTTGCAGTTAATAAATAGGAATGGACATTCAGTGCTGGCGTACCGTACATAGACATGGAAGTGTATGGCTGTATGAGTGCAATGTACTCCGGAGGTGTAAGGCCGACATTATACCCACCTCTCTCTCTCTCTCTCTCTCTCTCTCTCTCTCTCTCTCTCTCTCTCTCGTTGGACGTCAGTAAATGGGAACATATAGTTTTATGCTCGTCTTTACAACCCTTTCAACACCCACAGAGAAAAACAAGACTGCTTTAGCTTAATCATTACAGTTAATTCCATATGGATGGAATAACTTAATTATTAGACAGACTGGGCTTGTTAAAACAGAGTCATAAATACAGAACGTTTTTCTTAGCTTCTGGGTCGAAGCCAAACTACTGCTAGTGCTAGCACCAGCAGGCGTTGAGTTCTGGCTGTTGATTAGGTGTCATGCACACATGTATGCACGTGACATGCACACATGCATTGCATGCAGAAAAACACATAGGCATGCAGACACAGACACAAACATAAAACACACACACACATAATGTCTGTATAGAAACATGCAATAGGGCTGGGCTGGCCAGTCGGGTCAAAGCTTTCTACAATCTCAATATTTCTTCCCCTGAGTGGTACTCCATCCATTTGTTATGCGTTGGTGTGCATATTGGCAGGCTGATGGGTACTGCACCACCAATCTCTTTTTCTCTTCTCTTTGATATAACATTGACTTAAAACTCCCTTTGCACCTTGAGTCCATACATATCCCATGATATTTCATATTGCAGGGAATAATCACAGTGGGGTAAAATTATACAATCTCGGAGAGGATATGACTCCGACAATGAGGTATCTGTGCCACAGAGAACACAGTGTGAACACACAAATAATACAAATAATGATATTTATACAGAAAATGAAATATGCCGGGCTTGCACATTTGCGTTGCTGAACAAACAATAAATTATACCTTGTTTTACTACAGAAGCCCAATGATAATATCGCACCCAATGAGATAAAATAAATAGGGCTGCTTGGATGCAGGAGTGAGAATGCCCCTTGCTTAAACCAAATGGAAACAGAAACATTCCCATGTAGGTCCTGTCATAGTGGGTTACCTCAAGCATACATTAATAGCTACGGCTCTGCACAGCTCGCTGCAATGGGGTCAGTCTGTAAACGCACAACTTCACCTAGCCGGTGTGTCCGTGTTTGTCTCTTTAGCTCAGAGGAATCTCTATTCAGACCACACACACACACACACACACACACACACACACACACACACACACACACACACACACACACACACACACACACACACACACACACACACACACACACACACACACACACACACACACACACACACACACACGAATGCCTGCTTGCGCACACACACACACACTGAAGAATCTCATATGCAGTGAGATATTAAGTGTACTCACTATAACCAAATCATTTTATGAACTTGCACAAGGCTTGAACTTCATAAAAAACTGTGCCAGAGAAAGGACAATTAAGCCATGAAAATCTACCAGCGTTGACAGACCATGTCCACAATACTCTGCATCGGTTTGCCTTACTGAATATAGCAGCTCATGTTTTCTCGAGCATATTTTCTCTAGCAATTTACAAATGACCTCGACCCACCTATACCCTCGCACATTGACTCGGTCAGGGAACCCCCTCTGTATATAGCCTCCTTATTGTTATGTACATTTATTGTGTTACTTTTTGATTGATTAGATTTTTTTAAAACTTTAGTTTATTTAGTAAATATTTGATTAACTCTATTTCTTGAACTGCATTGTTGGTTAAGGGCTTTTAAGTAAGCATTTCACAGTAAAGCCTACACATGTTGTATTCGGGGGCATGTGACAAATATTTAATATTTTTATTTTATTTGATTTAAAATACAGAACAGAAGAATCTGTCTGTAAAGATTTGACCAACGATTTTCTTCTTCTGTATCCACTGCCGATTCGTGAAGCAATACAAACCACATGGCGCCTGGTTATCCTATATGACTGGTAGAGACCAACATTTCTGAAGCAGTGTCATCAAAGATTCAGGAAGCCTGAAAATGTGGACGAGACAACAAGTATCTGCTTCTAGTTCTGCGTGTCAGCAGCACACAAACACACACACTAGGAATGTGTATCTTTCCCTTTCCATACGATACATGGGCTCCTATACGAAACGATACCGTTTGATTAGAGGAACGAAGCGATTCTGTTTGATGCAAATACGATTCGATGCACTAACATTTGTTACATAAACACATTCATTTTCCAACTCATGAGATGACTGCTGTGTGTGTGTGTGTGTGTGTGTGTGTGTGTGTGTGTGTGTGTGTGTGTGTGTGTGTGTGTGTGTGTGTGTGTGTGTGTGTGTGTGTGTGTGTGTGTGTGTGTGTGTGTGTGTGTGTAAATTATGTATATGTCTATGGTGTATGTAGGCACCTGAGCTGAGCCATGAATAAAATCATAAACCCTGATCAGGGCCTATAGCCAGATAAAAGTTGTGTCTCCAGCAGTAGCTTAGGCTACTTTCGTAAAATACAAATTTCAACAGCACATTTTATAAAAATAACTACAACTGATCAAGCGTAATATTGCACAAGCCATTTTACAAGCATTTTAATGCTGAAGGTGATGCGCAGAGCTGCCAGATAAGGTATCGGCCTGCCTCTCATTGGTCCGCACAGTGCAGCTTAACTAGGCTGCTGATATTGCCTGGGGTAGGTTGGTATGCAAAATTACTTGTAGATCAGTTACAGTCCACACAATTATATGCATTGAAGGAGTTGTTTCTGTAACACGCACGCACACACAAAATTGACACACGCACAAACAAACACACTGACACGCAGCAGCAGTCTGATGGAGAGATTGAGAGATGGCATGACTCACACAACATGCTAGCAGAGAGAGAGAGAAACTGACAGACTGACTGACAGACAAGCACGCAGGCAGACACACACACACACACACACACACACACACACACACACACACACACACACACACACACACACACACACACACACACACACACACACACACACACACACACACACACACACACACGCACACACACACACACGACCAGTGAAGCCTAGTGAGACAGCAAAACTAGCAGAACCCACCCTCATCTTACCTCACCCTAATAGCTTGTGATCAGCTAGCAGAGCTACACACAGTGTTCAGCCCAGGTGTAACCACTTGAGCAAATTGCCTCATTAATTGATGGACTTGAACCCATTGCGGTGCGCTCCAGCGTGCAGAGCAGAGTAGAAAGGGATGCTGCCTGCCTGCTTGCTGCCAGTGGAGGGAAGGGAGTCTATCAGACTCTAATGAAATAATTGGCACAAATGGTTACACATGGGCTCACTGCTTTGTCAGGCCCTTTCTCCCATCAGTACAGATAACCGCTCAACTGGATATGCCTGATGGACCATGCCACTGCTTGTAAGAGCAAATGGAATGATGAGCGGAGGAGCAGTGGTAGCTTACGACTGGACTGACTGACCACAGACTGACACATAGCGCTGTGACAGTTAATGAGGTAGAAAGGAAAGGGACAGATGGACTGAGTTTTGTCAGGAAGAGAGAGGGGGGAGAGACAGAGATATTGAAAGAGGGAGGAAGAAAGAAGAGAGAGATTTTAAGAGAGAGGGAGACAGAAAGAGATTGCCACAGGTTGTATGTAGCTGGTCTGCTACTCTGCTTTATTTTTGGGGGGATACTATGGTGACTCGTCCTAAAAAAAAGGTATTGGTAGGAAGTGAATGGCTATTGCCAAGCCATGTGTAACAGCCGGTCAGAGACTATACAATACCATAAAGTATTTGAGAGATGAAGTTTGTGTGTGATGTGCATGTAGTTAGCATGGTTCACTCTGTTTACCTGTATGTGTGTGTACAGTGCATTTGGAGAGTATTCAGACCCCTTGATTTTTGTTAATAGCCTTATTCTATATGTCAATGGTGTACTGGAGACAAAGTCAGGTGCAGTAGAGCAGAGTATAATGAACAGGCGCACTTTTATTATTGTTTCAAAAACGAAAGCACTTACATAAACCAAACGCGCTCAAAAAACGGAACATAAAAGTAAAGCGCGTAAACTAACACCACATAACATGAAACAATTAAACACAAAACATGCTGGGAACCAGAGGGTTAAATACAAGTAGATTGATTTGGGAAATGAAAACCAGGTGTGTATGGAAACAAGACAAGAAAACTGGATTGGAAAACTGGATTGACGAGGTACTCATAATGCCCTTTGGTGGTACTGGACGCTGTCTTCCACTCGTCTCCCTCCCGGATACGCACCAGGTTATACGCACTCCTGAGATCCAGTTTCGTGAAGAAGTGCGCCCCGTGCGTTGACTCAATCGCTGTGGCGATAAGAGGTAGCGGGGTAACTGTACCTCACCGTGATGTGATTGAGACCTCTATAGTCAATGCATGGGCCTAAACCTCCATCCTTCTTCTTCAAGAAAAAATAAACTTAGGAGGCGGGTGAAGTAGAGGGCCAAATGCACCCCTGATGCAGGGATTCAGAGACATGTATCCATAGCCACCGTCTCTGCCTGCGACAGGGAAACACGTGACTCCTGCGTGGCGTAGCGTCTGCCCAGAGATTTATTGCACAATCCCCCCGTCGATGAGGTGGTAATTGAGTCGCCTTCTTTTTACAGAAGGTGAAAATCAAATCGGTATATTCTGGGCGGGGATGTGCACCTGATCTGGACTTTCCACAGTGGTAGCACCAACGGAAACCCCTACACACCTCCCTGAGCACTCTCGCGACCACCCTGTGAGATCCCTCTGTTGCCAGGAAATAGTGGGGTTATGCAGAGCCAACCAGGGAAGGCCTAGTACCACAGGAAACGCAGGAGAGTCAATGAGAAAGAGACTGATTCTCTCCTCATGATCCCACTGCATAACCATGGCCAAGGAGATGATGGCCTCCCTGATTAGATGGACCCTAATGGTCGACTATCTAGAGCGTGTACCGGGAAGGGTCTAACTTTAGGAAAAATGGGCATCCCTAACCTAATGGCTAATGCTCTGTCGGTAAAATTCCCAGCTGCGCCTGAATCGACGAGTGCCTTATGCTGGGAATGTGGGGAAAACTCAGGGAAACAAACAGGCACAAACAGTTGATCAACAGAGGACTGGATGAGTGTGGTGCAAACTCACCTAGGGTGGCGCCAGAGTGCCCCGCCTGTTGCGCTGTACCGGAGCGGGGGTGATAGATGATGGAACCGACAGAGCCCCCTCTGTACGTCCGCGGGTGACCAGCAGGTTATCCAACCGGATGGACAAATCCACCAGTTGGTCGAAGGAAATGGTGGCATCCCTGCAGGCCAGCTGACGTCGGACGTCCTCTCGTAGGCTGCATCGATAGTGGTCGATGAGGGCCCTGTCGTTCCAGCTTGCTCCGGCCAAGGTCCAGAATTCCAGGGCGAAGTCCTGGGTGCTCCTTGTCCCCTGCCTCAAATGGAAGAGCCTTTCCCCCACCGCTCTGCCCTCAGGTGAATGGTCGAAGACGGCCCTGAAGCGACGGGTTGAAATACTCGAAGTGGTCTGGCGCCGTGTCTCTTTCTCTCCACACAGCGTTTGCCCACTCCAGTGCTCTTCCTGTGAGGCAGGAGACAAGGGCTGCCACTCTCTCCCCTCCTGAGGGAGCTGGGTGCACAGTGGCTAGGTAGAGGTCCAGTTGTAACAAGAATCCCTGGCACTGTGCTGCCGCTCCATTATACTCCCTGGTAAGGGAGAGACGCATCCCCCCGGAATTCTCTCCGGATGGAACGGGTGGAGACAACCCTGTTTGTGCTGATCGAGGCACTGGAGAGACTTCCTGTCTCTCCCAGCGGTCCATGGCCTGGACAACGCAATCCATGGCACCAAGATGATGTAACATGGCCGAATGTTCCTGGACGCGCTCCTCGACTCCTCTAACCGCGGTACCTGCTCCTGCTGACTCGATGGGCGGTGTGTAATTCTGTCAATGGTGTATTGGAGGCGAAGTCAGGTGCAGGAGAGCAGAGTATAATGAACAGGCGCACTTTTATTTTTGTTCCAAAAATGAGAGCACTACATAAATCAAACTCGCTCAAAAAGGAACATAAAAGTAAAGCTCGTAAACTAACACCACATAACATGTCGTTCCATGAAACAATTACACACAAAACATGATGGGAATCAGAGGGTTAAATACAAGCAGATTGATTGGGGAAATGAAAACCAGGTGTGTATGGAAACAAGACAAGACAAATGGATATTTGAAAAATGGAGCGGCGATGGCTAGAAAGCCTGTGACGTCGATCGCCGAACGCCGCCTGAACAAGGAGAGGAGCCGACTTCGGCGGAAATCGTGACACTAAAATGTATTAAATATAAAATTTCTTCATCAATCTACATCAATCTAATCACAAAGAGAAAACTGTTATTTTTATGTTTGCAAACAGAAATACCTTATTTACATAAGTATTCAGACCCTTTGGTATGTGACTCAAAATTAAGCCCAGGTGAATCCTGTTTCCATTGATCATCGTTGAGATGTTTCTGCAACTGATTGGAGTCCACTTGTGGTAAATTCTATTGATTGGACATGATTTGGAAAGGCACACACCTGTCTATATAAGGTTCCACAGTTGACAGTATATGTCAGAGCAAAAACCAAGCCATGAGGTCGAAGGAATTGTCCGTACAGCTCTGAGACGGGATTGTGTCAAGGCACAGATCTGGAGAAGTGTACCATCTAATTTCTGCAGCATTGAAGGTCCCCAAGAACACAGTGTCCTCCATCATTCTTAAATGGAAGAAGTTTGGAACCACCAAGACTCTTCCTAGAGCTGGCTACCCGGACAAACTGAGTAATCGGGGGAGAAGGGCTTTGGTCGGCAAGAAAAGCTCCAATTAGGAAAGAGTGATGTGAATTTCATTGTGTAATTTAAATTTCGATATTTGTATTTTCAGTTTAATTCTGGCTTTTTCACAGGGGGAGCAATGTTCTATCGGAAATGGATTTGTTTACTTTTATGTGGAGATGGGAGTACCTTCCAGAAGGACAACCATCTCTGCAGCACTCCACCAATCAGGCCTTTATGGTAGAGTGACCAGACAGAAGCCATTCCTCAGTAAAAGGCACATGACAGCCCACTTGGAGTTTGCCAAAAGGCACCTAAAGGACTCTCAGACCATGAAAAACAAGATTCTCTCGTCTGATGAAACCAAGATTGAAACCTGGCACCATCCTTACTGTGAAGCATGGTGGTGGCAACATCATGCTTTTGGAATGGTTTTCAGCGACAGGGACAGGGAGACTAGTCAGGATCAAGACAAAGATAAATGGAGGAAAGTACAGGGATGTCCTTGATGAAAATCTGCTCCAGAGGTTCACCTTCCAACAGGGCAATGACACTAAGCAACTTCAGGGACAAGTCTGAATGTCCTTGAGTGGCCCAGCCAAATACTGGACTTCATCTCGAACATCAGGTCTCTCTAATCGAACATCTCTGGAGAGACCTGAAAATAGCTGTGCAGTGAAGCTCCCCATCCAACCTGACAGAGCTTGAGAGGATCTGCAGAGGTGAATGTGAGAAACTCCCCAAATAAATACAGGTGTGCCAAGCTTGTTGGTCATACCCAAGAAGACTCAAGGCAGTAATCGCTGCCAAAGGTGCTTCAACAAAGTACTGAGTAAAGGATTTGAATACTTATGTAAATGTGATATTTCAGGGAGTTATTTTGCAAAAAAATCTAAAAATACTTTTATGGGGTATTGTGTGTACATTGATGAGAGGGAAAAATATTTAATGAATTTTAGAATAAGATTAACGTAACAAAATGTGGAACAAGTCAAGGGGTCTGAATTACTGTCCAAATTCACTGTGTGTGTGTGTGTTTGGTGGGGGCAGATGATGAGGAGGGAGGATGGGGTGGTGGTGTGGGAGAGCTTGGGGGTGGTGAATGCTGAAAGGCTAAACGTGTGGACAGCGGCACTGAGCAAAGCAAAGCAACCCTCTATAATGAGCTCTGACAGTAGAGAACAGCACAGGGAAGAAAATAAGGGCAGCCAGCTAGACTAGCGCTGCAGAGTGAGAGCTTAGATCTCCCCCCCCAGTTACTGTGGAAATACAGATAAGCGTATTTCCTCTCTTATTCTCATAAGAAGCTCTGCATTGGGTCTGATGTGCAGAGAATACCAATTACTCTGAACCAATACCTCACTACTGGCAAGCAACCTCCACTCTGCTCTGAGCCAGAGTGAGGAGAAGGAAAGAGTGAAAAATAATCTACTCTATAATTTCAACTCTTTCTGCAGCCTCAACCCTGTCATATTCATGAGCTCCTTGATAATTTCCTAATACCATTTAGCAAACGTGACCAGAGACCTAGGTTGCGTCCCACATGGCAGCCTATTCTCTACATAGTGCACTATTTTTGACCAAAGCCCATAATTGGACCTGATCAAAAGCATTGCACTTTACAGTACAGTACAGTACAAAACAAAAAAGCCCCTATAACAGCATCAGCAGGCATTTAATATGAAGATTGAACTTTACAGTACATTGGAGCTTTGCTTTGCCCAGATAGAATGATCATGCAGTAATAGCTTAGCTATAGTGTCTGAGCCCCAAATGGCATCATATTCCCTAGTGCACTAGTATCAAAAGTGTGGTGCTCGATAATAGTTGGGGTGTAGAGCGGAATGAATAATGAATGTCTAAATGCTGGGCCACAGTAGAGAACATCCCCCCTATTAGACTGGATTGTCTGTCTGAGCCTAATGGCAGCTACTAGCTTTATTACTATAGTGAAACACACACAGACAGGCACACAGGAATGCACACACACACAAACACACACACACACTAATGTAGACACGGTACATTACCTTAACAGAGAAATATTTCTTCCAATAAAGTACTGTACTGTATGGAATGTCTATACGACAAAGCAATGGGCATAATACACACACACAACACAGTGATGGAAGCGGAGAGGGGAGTCAAGCCGTGTATTGTGTCAGCTTGATAATAGCACTCAAACGGACAATTTTCACCAGATGAATAACAGGGCTTTGAGTCACAGTAGGGAGAAAAATGAGGATGCGAGTCGCATTGAAATCATACGCTCTACCCTGTGTCACCTTCACCATTGACAGCCACATTATATTCGTTTTTCCTTCTATTTTCTTCCGTTATTCTTTCCCCTTTCTTTTTTCCGAAGCATTGCTCATCAGAGAGACAGAAATGTGTTTATTTCAGGAGTCAACTGTCAAGAAGCCCACCTTTGTGATTGGCACAAAGCCTGGTGATGCTCTGTATTGGCTTTAAAAGCATCACGTTTTACAACCTCAGCAGCTCTACTCTTCTGTACATGGTGTACAATATCGTCTACATTGTGCTTGGTAATGCATTTTTCCTTTCCTTTTCTTCAGCAATTGCTGAACAAACTATTACCAATAATATAGGCTACTAATAAAATAATTGGTAGACATCTGTAGGCTAAAATAGATTTTTCTTCTACACAAGGATTTATTTCCAGTAACTGGTCCTCCTCGCCCTCACTGGTTGGACCGTTCATGTTTTGGGCCATAATCCGGTGCTCCCTGGTTCAGTCTAAATTGACTCCCCCATTGGTGTCCTTATGGGGTGGCCGCGCATAGGTATTGGAACGCAGCCGCTCGCACACCCACAATTTTCACAAATTTTCACCAAACATTTGACAGAGATAAGGAGCTCCAAGGACTAACTGAAAATAAACACATTTGATGGAAATGAAATGAACGTCTACCACATGAGTTAATGAATGTTCATGTGCACTTTAAACATCGCCATTCAGGATAGGAATTTGGTCAATTAAATGCAACAATGTTGCAATAAACGGTAATGAAATGAAATTGTGAAACGCTCGCGATTACTGTAAGAATATATGCTATAAAGATTGAACAGAAATTAAGTTTAACTTCGGGGGTTAACATGAACAAACATTTATAATTGGGAAACAAAGCTCTATGAAATGGCAGGAGTTTGGAGAGCGTAATAGTGGTGAGGCTTGTCTAGATTTATACATTTATTTATCAAATGTTTTTGGTAAATAAACAGCTTCTAGTACTGAGAAGACGGTAGTGAGTTGTGGGCTGCCTGTCAGCTCTTTCCTTGCTCCCAGCATGTGGTGGCGCTATCTCTATGTGAACGGCCAGGCGATAGAGGTTTGTTATCATGGTACACTAACACACACAACAGAGGGGAGATGGCGAGATGAGCATACTTTAGCTCCCAGGGAATTCACCTCACACACACACACAGGGCCCAGAAATTACAATAAGGTTATCGCATAATCATGTGATGCTATTTATGTGCTCTGCTGCATCTTCCCTTCAACCGCTTTAGAAGTCAATGGGATATTGAAGGACTTTGTTATATATGGCACAGCTAAGTAGACCTATGTGAGACTTGCGTCGTTGGATTTACATAGAAGTTATTTCATCTACGAACCCCACCTTTCCATTTGAGTCATTGCGATGTAAATACATAATCAGTGAAAAGTAGGCCTATAATGGAAGATAAACACAATCCAACCTAAGGTACTTGGAGAGAAGTTGCTTGGAAAGACCGAATGATTAATAAGGCCCTAAAACTACCACCTGGTCTTATTTTCTTTGCAGGGTCTGTGTTCTTCATGCCTCTGGGTGGGTTACATTCATCCAGGTATGCGTCCCAAATGGCATCCTATTCCTTATGTAGTGCACTACTTTTGAAAAGAGCCCAATGGGATCAGGTCAAAATTAGTGCACTATGTAGGGAATAGGGTGTTATTTGGGACACAGCCCTCCTCCTGCTTTATAATCATCTCCCATACCCATAAATGCCATAGCTGATGCTGCTACTAAACTGAGATAATGCATATGTAGAACTAAATATTCTTGAGTAAATGTCTGGCCAAACTGCTTTTCAGCCATAACATTGAAATGTAAGAGGTGGTTTGATTTTTATGTTATTGTGTTTGTTGACGGTGCTTTTACAGTTGGGAGCTTTTGCGGTGTGGTATCTGGTTCTGCATATCAAACATAGGGATGTTTTTTGAGGGTAGAATAAAATAGAATAGAATATCTAGGGCCCAGAAGCAGATGTGTAGATTCAGCCCCCCTTCTGGGTCTCTCCAGGATAGTGGGGTGGGGTTGCTAGTCAAATGCCCATCAGGGTGACATGTCAGTGGGGTGACTGAGTGACTGACAGCCCCTAGTGGCAAACCACCACCACCATCACACACACACACACACACACCATCTCCAGGGACGAACCAGATGGGGGCATCCCTAATTACTTGAGGCTCTTCAGGCTCAACCCAGAAACATGCCCCATTTCTGTCCCGTAGAAACAGTAGTTTAGCTGGGTTACAGATGTAGGATCTTAATTTGGACACTCTTTTGTTCCTGTGAATTTTCCTGCACGGCAAGAAATGCAAACTTCTAGTCTATTTTCAATTTCCACTTTGAAATTTCAGACTTGATTTGCCCTAACGAAAAATGTATCAACCCCTACAAAAATGTCCACTCATTATAATACACATAATAATGAACATTTCCTGTTGCTGCATGATTATTTCCCTGGTGTAGCAAACTGTCTCAAATGACTACATCTGTAGTAAAGGACTGTACTGTGTGCAGGTGTTTGTTCCAGCCCAGCTTTATGTAATACACCTGATTCCATCAATACACTAATCATGTCTTCGAATTGTCATGGTCGGTCTAATTCATGGTCTTCAGTTTAGACCATATTTAATTGAATCAGGTGTGTTGTCATTGGGTTTCAATAGAAGTTCTCTCACACCGTTTCATTATTTCCTTCAATGACTGTAGTTGCCACCTGGTGACAACACAATATCTCTCCCTATTTCTGTGTCTGAATAACATGAATCTCTATGTTACCTCACATTCCCCCAGCTAGCCATCAATCTCTCAGAATAATTACTATACCATATCTATAAAAGCCCAGTCAATAGAAAATAAAAATCCTCCTCTCTTCTTGTATTTGAATTATGCCATTTCTGAGCCTAGATAAAATATTGCAGACAGTGCTGAGACAAAAATTCTCATTTAGTGACACACAGAGGGAGTTCGGTGCTGTTGAATTGAAGTCATTGAATCAATCCTCTCCGACGTCGACATGAGCTGTGTTTCATGCTCTTAGTGTGTGTTGTTCATTGTCATACAGTCAGTTGTCAGACCCGTCATTGGGATGATTAGGAGAAAGGCTTTGTGGAGTGAAGCTCATCGTTATTCTGGGAGAAGAGAATGGCGGGCAGGGAGTGGGAGGATTAGCTGGCTGAGTGGTGAACTGACTGCCTGGAGGTTAGAATAGAGCTGTCGTTGTAACGATGTAAATGAACAAAACAAGAAACACGAACAGCACACCAACATGACACAGAAACAATGACGACTGGGGAAGAAATCAAAGGGGGTGACATATAAAAGGCAGGTAATCAAGGAGATGATGGAGTCCAGGTGAGTGTGATAATGCGTGTAATGATGGTGACAGGTGTGCGCCATAACAAGCAGCCTGGTGACCTAGAGGCCGGAGAGGGAGCACACGTGACTGTACCCCCTCCCCGACGCGTGGCTCCAGCCGCAGAACGCCGACCAAGATGACGATCCCGGGGATCAGGAGCGGACCGGTCACCTCTGCTAAGGCGCAGGAACCTGTCGATCCAGCTGAGGCGCGGAAGCATGGCGAACTAGAGCCCAGAGAGAGCACACGTGACAGTCGTTAACTGGGGTAACCAGTAACAAGTATTATAGGCATGGGATGGGACTGTTTTTTGGTGTTGATGCAAATAGATAATTGGGCAAATAGTTTATGAGGGTTTGTGTTTGTGTACTTGTTTGGAAAGATATATAATATTGCCCCGGGTATGTTAGAGTTTGTGAGTAAGAGAGGTAGAGAGAGATAGAGAGAGACCAATGGAGAAAGAGAGAGAGATTACCTATCAACCAACTGTCTGACTGAGAGAGGTACAGCAAAAATTTGAGAAATGCAAAGAGAAAGAGATGGAGGGAGAATGTGAGCGTTCTTTATCATACAGCTGAGCCACAGTGAGAGGCCAGCTGAATGTGAGAGTGAGATTAAAAGAAGTCTGGCTTGGAGTCTGCATTCAATCACTGCAGTCCCTGAGTCCTCCTGATGAATGCTGATCAACCCTCCATGAAAGAAGTCATGGACTTGCACTACTCCCACACACAACCACACACACATGCACATGCACGATCGAGCGCACTCGGACACACACTCCAACTACAAACACATCCCAACTCGGCCTGATTATAGGATTTTGCTGCCACAGATCAATTGCATACCTAAGGGTGGCCTCTCTATCCTTCCCCCTGGCCCCGAGGGCTGAGACATGGTGTTTAGTTTCAGATGGAGGTTTAACCTGTGAAATCACAGTGACGTTTAAGGGACGAGCATTTGTAGATCCTCAGGGATTGGAAGATGTGCTTAATTGCAGTGGTGCTTTGTGTGTATAAGTTTGTGTGTGGGCGGGCGGTGGGGGGGGTTGTGTGTGTGTAGCGCTAGGGTGATCAGGGTCATTTGTTTTCCCGTCTTCCACCATTTTAATTGATGAACATTCAGAATTAAAACGAATCGTGATATTACAAGAATTCATTATTCTTAAAGACTAACACAGAGGAAAAGGTTGCCCCTCATGGGAAACCAGCATTCTCCATATGCAAGCTACTTCAAGGTCAAACGAGGAAAAAAGGCTACCATCATTATGGAAAGATACTTGCCTGGTAGATACTAATTCATTTAGATGTATTTTCATACAGAGCTGATAAATTCAATTAAGTGTATACACCCTGTGTATTTAGTGTATAATAGGAGCAGAGATTTGCATTGTGATAAACAGCAATGTGTTTTCATTTGCGTGAACTATGCCTTGAAGCATATAGCTTATACTGCAGAAGGTCGTCTTACTCACTACCTCTAGATGGCTGCGTTTAGACAGAAAGCCCAATTCTGATATTTATTCAATTTCATTGGTCTTTGAACAATCACATCAGATCTTTTCACATCAGATATTTTTCAGAGCTGATCTGATTGGTCTAAATTAGTAAAAAATAATTGGGCTGCCTGTGTAAATGGAGCCAATGTTACTCAGACTGCAGTCTACCAGTGTATGCGTCTGTCTGTCTGTCTGTCTGTCTGTCTGTCTGTCTGTCTGTCTGTCTGTCTGTCTGTCTGTCTGTCTGTCTGTCTGTCTGTCTGTCTGTCTGTGTGGCTCAGTTGGTAGAGCATGGCGCTTGCAACGCATGGATTGTGGTTTTGATGTCCAAATGTATGTATGCATGACTGTAAGTTGCATAAAAGCTTCATCTAAATGGCATATACTATGTTATTGTTTGTGCAGTATCTTCAGGAGAGAGAAAATAAAATCACCTGGCTGGAGTCAGTCCAATAGCCAGTGAGGTGCTCCGCTGCTTCCCGCTCCAAACAACCACACAAGTCTCCAAAATAGATTGGACAGGCAGCACTTTTCCTTTTTATGATGACAAAGCTTGTAACAAGAGTTGTCTCAAGAACATTTCTGACTTCTGGTAGCATTGACAGAGAGCTAATATTTCTCCTCTTTGCCCAGCACTTTCGAGGCCTAAGCTGCCACTCCCTGATATCTGTTTTCCTATCAGCATGCAGAGTCTATGGCTGTATTTTGTCAGCCCCATAGCTGATGTATATTTCAGCAGTAAGTAAATAATAATAATATATGCCATTTAGCTACTACTTACAGTCATGTGTGCTGGAATCGAACCCACTACCCTGGGCATGTAAGTGTAGTGTGTGTGTTTGTGTGCCTGCCTGCCTGCGTTGGCTCATGCGTTCATGACGATGTATATGTGTCTGTGTGTGTGTACATAACATGCACATTTGTGTGTCAGGATGAGACCCATGGGCGGTGTGCCACTCTCCTACCTAGAGGTATGCTGTGTAGAGAAGCTGTGCTGACTCTGTGCTGGCTCTTACAGACCTTTATTAAGCCAGGCCCGAGGGCAGGGAGGATCATCAAGGTTTCACTAATTTACAGTTTGAATCCAAATTAGATTTCAGACAATTAAGCTTGTTGTTGGCTCTGTATCTATGTCTCTCTGTGAACAGCTGTATGCTACTGTAGTTTATTAAAACAGTCAGACCTCTGTGTGTGTGTGTGTGTGTGTGAGAGAGAGAGAGAGAGAGAGAGAGAGAGAGAGAGAGAGAGAACATGGCTGCATCTGACTGTGTGTTGCTTTGTTGGTGTTTTTCAGAGGGATTTTGGCAGGAATGTGTATGAGTGTGTGAGCATAGATATTTGCCTCCCTTCGCTCTCTGGCTGAGTGGTGATGATGAGGTGATGGAGTCGAACATTATGCACATCAGGGGCAAAAATTCAGAATTTGAACAAAAAATCCAAATGTCGGATATCCCCACTCTGGCTGGATTCCAATACACATCACTTTGCAAGCCAGCATAATGTGACATGAAGGCCTGATTTGGCCTGTAAACTGTGAGTTTCAGGCAACGGTAATAAGGTAAAACTAGGCCCTCAATATAAGGCATAATGAAATTTACATTTACATTTAAGTCATTTAGCAGACGCTCTTATCCAGAGCGACTTACAAATTGGTGCATTCACCTTATGACATCCAGTGGAACAGCCACTTTACAATAGTGCATCTAAATCTTTTAAGGGGGGGGGGGTGAGAAGGATTACTTTATCCTATCCTAGGTATTCCTTAAAGAGGTGGGGTTTCAGGTGTCTCCGGAAGGTGGTGATTGACTCCGCTGTCCTGGCGTCGTGAGGGAGTGTGTTCCACCATTGGGGAGCCAGAGCAGCGAACAGTTTTGACTGGGCTGAGCGGGAACTGTACTTCCTCAGTGGTAGGGAGGCGAGCAGGCCAGAGGTGGATGAACGCAGTGCCCTTGTTTGGGTGTAGGGCCAGATCAGAGCCTGGAGGTACTGAGGTGCCGTTCCCCTGACAGCTCCGTAGGCAAGCACCATGGTCTTGTAGCGGATGCGAGCTTCAACTGGAAGCCAGTGGAGAGAGCGGAGGAGCGGGGTGACGTGAGAGAACTTGGGAAGGTTGAACACCAGACGGGCTGCGAAATAAGAAATAAAAGTAAATAAGTAAATAAGTAAATAAATAAATAAGTAAATAAGTGAAATAAGAGTTGTATTGTGTTAGATAATGTAAGTTTAATGATAACATATTCGCTTAGGACCTCACTTGGTGAAGGCAGGACTGAAAAGTTACATTTAACACTGGTCCAGTGTCTATACAGGTCCACACTTGTTATTGTTAAATTAACACACTGCTTAGTCTAAAGCCTGGTTTGCTTATTTGAGTGAATTGTAGAGGTACCACTGATGAACGCATTTGTTAGTGACAGAGAAATGGTTGTTGCATTCATCCATTTTCAGTTTGCAGTGTATCTTTGCCATGAATTTTGTGATTGAACATTTTTTTCTGTGATTTTATTGAGTAGAGAGTTGGAGAATAGAAGTGAGTACACATGAACCAGCAGTGTATTGTATGGTACACAGCAAATTGGATAGTTTTATCTATTGATTTTTCAGTGTAACATTTCTAGTGTTGATTCAGGCGTTAACCTTTTCACGTGTGAGTTCCAAATATCTCTAACCCCAGTGTGAGTTTTTTTACGCACGTGATGTCAGAATGCACTCACAGTTCCAAAATGTGATTGTTACGCAACCAGACAGTTAATTTCCCTCAAACCAAGGCACGCTGCCTGCTAATTATATATAGGCTATGTTTCAACTTGTCAATTTCGAATTATTTTCGAACAAGTTTTATTTTCTCCTCATTAATTCACATAGAAGTTTCGCCCATTTCAATGTTGCGGACACGGATGAGCTGGATAAACTTGTCTCTTCGACGAGAGCCAAAGCACTTCCCCAGTGTTTCCCCATTTCAAGTATGCAGACAGCTCCAGTCAGTACAGAACTTGCACAAACTTTTCCCCCATGGCTCATATTCCAGCCTGCTCCTGCGTTGCCTATATTGTTGTTTTCCTTACTTATAATAATTTGGACATGTATGCGTTCCTATCAAATAGATGCCTTATTAAGTTATCATTATAGTTTCTGTGTATCGTGTTGTCGTTTCTACTGTAGCACACTATATGTATGTATGGAGCATAATGTATTTACTGTTTTATTCACATGTTTTCAAGTACTGAAGACACATCATGCATTCCGATTCTTGTATAGATTGTAATGAACACATATGATGTGTGTAAAAAATATTTTTGGAAGGTTGTACTGATTATGATGAGCTAATGCTAAGCTAAATGCCAGCTATGTGTGGCACCACGTTTGTTGACATCATACAATGCATTCTGGCTGTCATGTAAATGTCTGTCAGACCAAAGATGTTATAACAAAACAAGGTGAAGGGATGGTTCACTTTACTGGCCTAGGTTGTAATTACCAGTGATGCCAGCTCGTACCCTCCTTTCAAGGGTTTTTAATTTAGCTTATAAACTTCTCATATGTTTGCCCCCATTATTGATAAATCCCCCTTCATAGTAATATTCCCTGCATCATATCCCACTACGATATACCTTCACCCCATTTCTACCCCCCATGGACTTGAAATCCCCCACAAATTAAACGAAACCCCCACCAACACCTCTAAAATAGTCTCACCCAAATCTGGAATCCCTGATTAGTTTTTACTCTACGGTTATGCTAGGCAGTAGGCTTGTATTTGGGGTGAAGAGCTGTGAGGTGATAACATTTGATTTACTTTGTGATTTGTCAAAAACCGTAAACGATTTGTCAAGTCATGTGCTCTGGATCGTATATACACTATAACAAGTACATCAAAGATTTGTAATATGCTGAAAAGTGGCCAAATTAAGTAATTTTTTTTTTTTTTTGGGGGGGGATGGGCACAGCCATCTTTGACTTTCACTTTGTTTATTTGCATTTTATAGTGAATGGCATTCTGGGATTAGGTAGTTTTCGCATAAACAAACATGGCTGCCATCGTAAAGAATTTAGCTGCTGTTATCTTAGCTGGCACACATCTCTTTTCTAAACGATATTACATTTCTTCCTTGTGCTCACCAAAGATGAGGTGCATTGTAAACAGGTCTAGCTATTAGGTCGCTAACTTATTCATTTTTTTTGTTGTTGTTGTAAGCGCAACCTGTTATTTAGACTGGTTTAAGGAATGAGTTTGGCTGTGGATGTGTTCCATGTGATGCTTGGATGATGAAGTTTGCATTTATCTTTAACAATAAAAGGGTACATTGTGGAATAAAGTTAAATAAAGACCTTTATTTACCATCAGTACAAAACATTGTTTAGATGCTTTTCAGACAACAATGCTGTTTCGACACATTTGTTGCATCATTCATTCTGTTGCTACTGTTCATATTGGCGATGGTACGCTGCAGGGATCACTCAACTATGATCACTGTACAGCACTTTGAGATATCAGCTGATGTACGAAGGGCTATATAAATCAATTTGATTTGATTTGATCACAAATATGTGATCGAATGTGGTAAAGGGTTAAATTAACTTAAAAGAACCCCGGCAAACATGCCCACATTGGCCGATGCACCTTTGCTAATTAATAGGAATTTATTTATTTTTAATTGATTTATTACAATTGGATTCAATGTATAAATTGCCAAATTTTTATAAAGGCACTTAGGGAACATGACACATAGAAACAACTTCTTTGTCTTTCTGATACAATCATACATATGTTTTGAACAAAAGAAATGCAAGTTTCTCATATGTCACATGCACTTATTTAAGTATTTTTAATAACCTTTTACTGCAGTGGGCTACATCAGTCACACCAAGTGATTCTTGGTTTTCTTTAACAAAAGTATGCACTTCACACACATGGTTATGGGCTTAAAAAAAATAAGAGACCTGTACCATGTCAGATATAGAGTTGAAATGTATTTAATTTTGAGTTTGCATCCCAATATTACAGTTTTTTACATCACAGAAGACTAAACATAGAAAGACATAGAAATACCGTATTTTGGTCACATTATGAAAAATATCAATAGCATTCCACCCGTGAGGTCAAAAAGGGCGCTTTTGATAGTTGACTGCAGGAAAGGGCTACAGACTTCATCATTAACTAAAATAACTGTGTGCAAACCACACATCCAAATATTATAACAAGCCAACACCTCTAGCTGGGCTTGGTGTGGGCTAGCCCCTGTTGGGCTGGTATGGGATAGCATTTGTTGGGCTGTTGTAGGCTGGCCTGTGTTAGGCTGGTGTGGGATTGATGTGGGCTAGCCTGTGTTCAGCTTGTTGTGGGCTAGCCCACGTCGGGCTGGTGTGGGCTAGTCCATGCTCGGCTGGCCCGTGTTGGGCTGGTGTGGGCTTGGATTGGGCTAGACCGTGTTGGGTTTGGTGAGGGCTGGCCCGTATTGGGCTGGTGTGGTTCAGCCTGTGTTAATCTGGTGTAGGCTAGCCCGTGTTGGGCTGGTGTGGGCTAGCCTGTGTTGGGCTGGTGTCGGCTTGCACGTTTGGCTGATATGGGATCGGTGCACAGCAAATGCTCCAGTGTTAAATCTACACTGAGAGTCTTACATTGAACACTGGTCCAGGGCAATTTCACGGAAATTGAATTATGCTTTGACTTATAGAACCTATATAGAACACTTCAAATCTGAATTAGCTTATTTATTGTATTTTTATTCTTTCAAATAGTGCCTGAGCATTAGTGTTTACCTCAGTGTTTAACCTTGACATCAAACAAATTGTATTTGTCACATGTGCCGAATACAACAGGTACAGTCAAATGCTTACTTAAAAGCCCTTAACCAACAATGCAGTTAAGAACAAAAATAAATAAAAGTAACAAATAATTGAAGAGCAGCAGTAAAATAACAATAGCGAGGCTATATACAGGGGGTACCAGTACAGAGTCAATGCACTCTTCATGACTGTCTTGGTGTGCTGGGACCGTGTTAATATTTTGGTGACGTGGATACCAAGGAACTTGAAGCTCTCAACCTACTCCACTACAGCCCTGTCGATGAAAATGGGGGAGTGCTCGGCCCTCCTTTTCCTGTAGTCCACAATCATCTCCTTTGTCATGATCATGTTGAGGGAGAGGTTGTTGTCCTGGCACCACACGGCCAGGTCTCTGACCTCCTTATAGGCTGTCTCTTAGTTGTAGGTAATCAGGCCTACCACTGTTGTGTCATCGGCAAACTTAATGGTGGTGTTGGAGTTGTGCCAGTCCGTACAGTCATGAGTGAACAGGGAGTACAGGAGGGGGGAATGTGTTGTTTCCTACCCTTACCACCTGGGGGTGGCCCGTCAGGAACTCCAGGATCCAGTTGCAGAGGGCGGTGTTTAGTCCCAGGGTCCTTAGCTTAATGATAAGCTTTGAGGGCACTATGGTGTTGAAAGCTGAGTTATAGTCAATGAATAGCATTCTCACATAGGTGTTTATTTTGTCCAGGTGTGAAAGGGCAGCGTGGAATGCAATAGAGTGCAATTGCATCATATTCCAGTCTGTGCTAGTAAAATAGTCCTGTAGCTTAGCATCTACTTAATCTGACCACTTTGTTATTGACCGAGTCACTGGTGCTTCCAGCTTTAATATTTCTTGTAAAGTGGATTCAGGAGCATAGAATTATTGTCAAATTTGCTAAAAGGAGAGCGAGGGAGATCTTTGAACGTGTCTCTGTGTGTGGAGTAAAGGTGGTCTAGAGTTTTTTCCCCTCTGGTTGCACATTTAACATGCTGGTAGAAATGAGGTAAAACTGATTTAAGTTTCCCTGCATTAAAGTCCCCGGACACTAGGAGCGCCACCTCTGGATGAGCATTTTCCTGTTTGCTTATAATATAATAATATATGCCATTTAGCTGACGCTTTTATCCAAAGCGACTTACAGTCATGTGTGCATACATTCTACGTATGGGTGGTCCCGGGAAACGAACCCACTACCCTGGCATTACAAGCGCCATGCTCTACCAACTGAGCCACAGAAGGACCACTTATGGCCGTATACAGCTCATTGAGTGTGGTCTTAACATTAGGAGTTTGAGTAATCTGATAAATTTAAAAAGATAGGTGTGAGAATGTTTTAAACCGTACCTATATGGGAATATTTGTGCATGTATATACTATTTTCTTAATAATGTTACATATACAGTACTGACATAGTTGATATCCTTGCCATGATTTCAGTCTTTCAAATAAGTATTTTCTGTGATTTTATTGAGTAGAGAGTAGGAGAATAGAAGGGAGTATGAGTGAACTAGCAGTGTATTGTATGGTACACAGCATATTGGCCAGTTTTACCAAGTGTTGTTTTTTCAGTTTAACATTTTTAGTGTAGATTCAGGAGTTAGATTAATTTAACACAAAGTGGTGTAAAAGAGTTGAGTGTGATTGTATTCGACGTATGTGGCAAATAAAACAAAAGGTGTAGACTTTACCATGAAATGCTTACTTATGAGCCCTTTCCCAGCATTTGCAGACAATCACAATCAACAATCAAATCCCCAGTATGCTCTATTGCATGTTGATTTTCACAACTGTTTGCTTTTCATGTACATTAATTGGTTGATTAGTGTTATGCTACACAAAAATAAATAAAATGCACTTTTCCAATCTGTTAGTAGTTGGATTTATTGTATCCCTTACTGAGATTGTTGTTCTAGTTTAGAGGATTTAGGTAGTCTCACTAATCAATCTTTCTTATCCTGACAGTCATTCGGAATGCAGGTTGCAGGTGATTAAAATTAAAAATTGTTGGATATTCTCTCTCTGGTTGGATTCCAATTGTATTACACTTTACAAGCCAGCATAATTTGACTTGCGTTCCGCATTGTGGCCTATAAACTAGGAGTTTCAATAGGCCCTCAAAGAAAGGCCTTATGATATATGTTATATATTTTCATGAAGAGTAACATTTTAAAGGTTAATTAGGCTGGTGGAACTGTACATAGAGGGTTCTAGGGAGAACCCTTCAAAGATATAAGGGTTCTTAGTAGGACCGTTCATAGAGGGTTCTAGGAGGAACCCTTCAAAGATAAAAATAGTTCTCCCTAGAACTCTCTAAAATGGTGCCGAATTGGATAGCCAGAGTTTTGTAACCTCCGACCCAACTTTGCTATTTTGTGATTATTTTGTATTTAGTTTTACTGTATTTTCTTTAAATGTATCTGCTATCATTTCTTACAACCAACAATCATTTTTGAACATCAGATCGGCAGTTACTTACCTCAATTCCAGCTTTAACTTCGATTTAGCCTCATCTAGCCTGGGTCTTTCTGTAATTCCGACCTAATTTTTTGCCTTACAGAGGCAAGAGAGGGGGGATCCTGTGAGATTAAGGCAAAGGGAAAACCGGTAATGATGTTACGTTTGATGCCGAAGCTCTGAGGCATGTGTCAAAATTGCTAAGCAGTGTACCTTGAAGCAGTGTGTCGATGCCTGTATCACTTTATCAGAAGCATGTGATCAATGACATCCAAAGCTTTGTTTCGTCAAACAACCTGGTTTGGTAGAAGCAGGTTCCACTAGTGTACACTGTGTTGATCAAAGCCTTGAGTATTGAACCTATTTTCGACACAGTTGGCTGGAACTACTGGTACAGTCACTTGATAGTAAGATAGATGACCTCCGATCGCGGATTTGCTACCAATGGGACTCCCGAAACTGCAATATTCTCTACTTTTCTGAAACTCGATGGATTCTCCAATCACCGTGCAGACAGGATAGTCAGGAAAATCAACAGGAGAAGGGGTTTGCCTCTTCATCAACAACATCTGGTGTGCTGAATCGAGTGTGGTGGAAGTGTTGACTCATTGTTCACTCATCTTGGAACATCTGATGGTCAAATGCAGACCATTCTCCCAAATAAAGTGTAAGGCTCTGATTGTCCACCAGAGGTCACAATGTCCTTCTTCTTAGTTGTCCGTGGCTTCAATGCCTTGTCCTGTAGTCTTACGCAGAACTAACAGGATGGTGTATACTTTCACCCGTTCTGGAAGAGTGATCCTCTGAAGACAGCTAATCAGCTGTGCCGATGATCCCTAGTGGGTGATGAGAATAGTGTAGTAGACGATGGTTTGAAGAGAGTAATAGGATGGTCCTACTTAAATTTACTTTCTTAGATACAGTACATAGAACAGCTACTCAGCTGTAACATTGATTGTTAGAGAGACTACTTTGTCGTCTTCACCTCGTGTTGTTTTCCAGGGTTGTAACCAATGGAGACCTACTCTGCAGCTTGAGTTCTTCTGGTCTGATATGTTAATTCTTAACTCATTCTTTACACACTCCGGGTAAAAAAAAACGGGCATTGCCATCATGCTGACACGCTATTTGAGCTCCCTCGGGCATGGCTACTTACTGGGCAAAGTATCATCAAAACAACCCTGAGGCTACAGTTGAGGACAGGAACAAGTACAAGAAGTCCCACTCTGTCCTCCACAGAGTTATAAAACCAGCAAAAGGACAATATAGGAATAAGGTAGAATCCTATTACACAGGCTCCACGCCTGTTGCATGTGGCAGGGGCTACAGTCCACGGATTACAAAGGAAGACCCACCCTGTCCAACAATACTTCTCTACCAGACAAACTCAATGCATGTCATGCACTCTTCAACAATAACAATGTCGTGCCGGGTGTGAGGGCCAAGAGGATTGGGTGATCTAGCTCTCCAAGGCTGACAATAAAGATCTTCAATCAGGTCAACACCTGTAAGGCCGCGGGGCCCGACTATTCCATGGCGTGTTCTCAATTTTCAACCTGTCTCAGTCTGTAATCCCCAAATGTTTTGATAAGATGACCACAATCATTCCTGTTCCCAGGAACTCTAGGGCTTCATCCCACAATGACTACTGCACTGTAGCAGTCAAATCTGTAGATATCAACTAAATTATTCCAGTGACCTGGCAGTGTGATGCCGTAAACAACAACCTCTCCCTCAACATCAGTAAAACCAAAGAGCTGATTGTGGACTATAGGAAATGGCATCGGTGTCCAAATCACTAAGGACTTATAATGTTTCGCACAGTCGTGAAAAAGGTTTGTCATGGGCTCTCAAATCCTCAAAACGTTCTACAGTTGTACCATTGAGAACAACTTGACTGGCTGCACCACAGCTTAGTATGGAAATAGCACCCCCCATGATCGCATGGCACTACAGAGGGTGGTGTGGACAGCGCTGTACGTTCCTGCCATCCAGGACCTCTATATCAGGCAGTGTGAAAGGAAAGCCCAGAAATTTGTTAAAGACTCCAGTCACCCAAGCCATAGCCTGTTCTCTTTTCTTCAAGTCTGACACCAACATAAAACTACAATATTTCTAACTAAATAGCTAACAAAATGGCTACATGGACTATCTGAGTTGACCCTTGCATTTTATATTATTTCATATATTTGCACCCTCTATGCACGCTCACAGTGCCCTTCACACTCACACACACTGACAATCCAACACACACAAACACTCACTCCCTTATTTTCTTACACTCACATAATATGCACAGTTATACTGACTCTACACTGTCGTGATGTGACTACTATTAATCTAATGACTGTTATTTATTGAATCAACTAACTATATTTAATTGTTTCCCGATTAAATTAATCATGTAACAATTAACTCATTAGGAATTTGGGGCACCACGGAAGAAGTTGTTTAACGAGTTACCGTCCCCTGAATTAAACTAGAAGATTAAACTAGAAGACTGACAAGATATGATGATTTGTTACACATATGGAGAGGGAGGGGTAGGTAAAAAGAGAGAGGGACAAAGAGAGACAACACTTGGATACATTTGGAACCTATGCTCAAAGGAATAGTAATACTTTGCACATGAACCACCTGTCATTCGGATAAGAAATGCAATATATATATTTGCGCGTAGATGTCTTTCTCTGTCATCTCTCAGTTGAAGCCAATCGATCCGTCTATGGGGAGTAGCTCGATGTAAGGCTCTGGTTGTCCCCCAGAAGTCACAATGTACTTCTTAGTTGTAGAGCTTTTCTTGTAGTGAAATGTTTGTTAGACAAATACTTCAGATGCACCAATGGTTGTCTGAGATGAGATTCTTCCTTCCCACCTCATGTCTTCAGTCAAAGTTCTAGGACCACTTTTACATGCACAGCTGCCGACTGTGAATGTTTCTGGTCTCGTAGGTGAGGTTATCTTCTCATCTAGTGTTGAGGTTGAAAGCTTCAGAGTTTCTAACCATTTCAACGTGTAAACCATGGTCTCACATCTTTTGGTGTCTACGCTGTCAGGTCTGGTAGATTCAACCATTCGTAACATCCGGCTCACACTGTCCATCTGCTTTGGTGGATTATTCAGGGTTCAGCTCCTGACCACTTTACAGCTCCTGACCACTGAACTCATTAGTGGTGTGGCTTAGTTAATATGCAACGGACATGAAAAACCATTATCTCATTAGAAGATAGCAATGGGATTTTATCTTTCCAAAAAAATGTCATACTTCATCATATATTTTATACAACATTTAGATATAAACTTGACAGATAGAATGCGTTTCCTTCCTAAGTTACAGTATTTTCGTCATACAGTTTTTAATGACATCACAAAATGAAAAGCAATATGACAGGATTAGATCCCCACGGACCATTCATAACATTCCTATCTCATGAATATTGTTCCCGAAGTTAATTATTTTGCCGTTAGACTTTTTGGGCAGCAAAATGTCTCTATAACAAAGGAATTCCTTTCCCAATACTGCAGGGCAGGAAAGACCCTTTTGCAGCACACAATTTATGACCGGGCGTTATGGTGTCAAAACCGGCACAACTCCCCTTTTCCTGTCATACATTTGCCAAGCTGATCTGGCACCTTTGATCCTCACCCAGGAGTTAGTCATGACAACACACACGCACACCCACTCACATACAATCATCATATACACTCTTGCTACTCTTTATCAAATATCCTGATGCCTAGTCACCTTACCATGTACATACTGTATCTACTTTTATCACTCCAGTATCCCTGCACATTGTAGATATGGTACTAGAACTGTCTGATCCTATGTATAGTATGCTTACATACTTTCTTGTGTTCTTCTTATTTTTATTTCTTGTTTATTTTTGTTCTACCTTACGTCATTTTTATCATTGATTATTGCATTGTTGGGTTTAGAGCTTGCAAGAAAGGCATTTCCTTGTACGTGTGCATGTGACGTGCACCTTTAACTTCTGCCTAGAACCCTTCATGGAGAGTTTTAGGTAGAACGTTTTACAGTGTGTTCTATGAAGTACCCTACATAGAGGGTTCAAAGGTTTCCACCTAGCACCAAAAATGGTTCCCTTATGGGGACAAACTGAAAAACTCTATATGTTCTACTTAATACCTTTTTTCTAAGAGTACTGTATTCACACACTATCAACATGCTTATGTTTGGAGATTCATCAATGAAATTGTATTTATTGCCTGCATTTACCACAAAGTGCAACCTGTGCCTAAATTCCCTAAATAATTGAAATTGTGTCCAAGACAACAGAGGTAAGTAAAACAACTAACTCCATGGTTAGAATGAAACATAAAAAGGAATATGACTTGCAGTGCATACTGTCTAACTAGCAAGGCTACAGTTTTTGCCACACTTCCCTCAAGGACATTATGTATTTCGGTAAAATGTAGTCAAATGCGTGTGCGATGGATTTCTCATCACAGATATCGCCAAGACTTTGTAGAAGTTGCTTATCTTTGGCTGTACTGCATGAATGTGTTATGAATGTGTTCTGTTCTGCCCTGTCTTGTTGACCATTGACTGGGTCAGGGTGAGGAGGGTGCAGAGTAGTGCTGCTAGCCCTCTGTGATCTCTCATCTCTGGCTATATAGAGCCTGTACTTGCAGAAGCTGAGTCCTCTTCCCATACAGTAGAGATTGATAGTGAACGAAAGTCACTGGAGTGGCCTTATCTGCTCTGTAACACACTGTTATTTTGTTGCTGAGGGGCTCAGAGTAGAGGCTTTTTTTTATAGGCATTGTAATTTTGGAGGGAAAATACTGTACTCCAGTGCATCGTTATCTAGTTTGAACTCTACTACAGTACCGCCTCGAGGGGCTACATGTGGCACAAGATGCCAAGAATGTAAGTGGTAATTAGCAAAATAATGTTTTTCATTCTCTTCGCTTCTGTTTTTTCCCCCAAGTCGAATCTGGAGTCGGAATTTACATTTGAATTTAATAGAATGGAAACTGGAAATACTGAAATGGGAATGTAAAAATGACAGAGTGAGTCTTCTACATGACTTCCAGCAGTTTTTGAAACCATGTAATTTTCTGTTTATTTATGACCTTGTTTACATTTTCTTGGCCGATTAAAAAAACACATGAACCACTCAACTTATAAATAGCAAAGCATTGATTAGTCAGATTCACACTTAAAGATGCTCACGGTGAATTTTTTTTGAGAAAAAAAGTCTAGAGCATTTCTTCCTCACAAAAAATGGACGAGCAGACTTCTGAGACCGTAGGGGCCCAAAGGCGTTGACAGGAACGTAAAATCAATCACGCATTCCATCCTTGTGTACTCGCTGCTGCGCCAGACGTTTGTCAAATGACACGGTACAAAAGAACAATCCTAATGTGTTTCTGGGATCGCTCAAAGAAATAACAAAGCACAGGAACATATGAATAATCTTGCTGTGTATTAAGTTGTATGCCTGGCCAAGTTAATCCATCTTAACTGTGTATGGAGGCTTCATTTCCCTGAAGGGCCGGACATATACATTTTAAACCAGCTATCTCGCGTGCCAGGATGACAACAGGACAGAAAAATCATACATCAATCGGGCTAACATTAGTTTTGTTCAAGCTATTTTAACAATGTGTCTCAGTATATGTGACTAGCGGTGTCCATCCATTCTTGGGTGGATTTTTCAGTCTCAGAGAAGATTGTGTATTGGACATCATTCTTTTAATTCAAAGCCCTGAGATGGATGCAACACAAAATATATTCTTCACACCGACTGCAGTGCTCAGTTCTTAATAATTAGGTGTAATTACCCATCACCAGCACACAGAGGAATCTGTTTGGAATGTAGATGACCACTCATTAACAGTAAAACAGTGCAGTAAGACTGGAAAGGTACTCTGTCTAGCTAAAAGCAGCAGGAGATATTCATAAAAGTCACTCTTGCTCTTTGTGCCTCTATAACACAATGTTCTCCAGCACCAAAGTGAACCACATGTTGTATATAATGAGACAGTGGTGGACACGGAAATGTTCTCATTTTCAGTGAACAAATAAATTATTATTTCACAGGGGGCTCTGACAGAGGGAGAGACAGTGAGTGGCTCCTTTGTAGAAGAGTGTAAAAATAAAAACTAACTCTGCTGCTGTGCCTGATGCAACGCGCACATGCCAAGTCATTATCCTGCATCACCCGGAGAGGCAGGGAGGAAGAGGAGGAAGAGGAGGAGGGGTAGGAGGAGGGAGGGCATTAAGTGTAACACGTGATGAAGATAAGGGAGAGAGAAAAGGAGGTGATGTGCAGTGAGTTGAGGAGGAGGAGGTGAGTGAGTGAAGTGAGAGGCGATGAAGAGCAGAGGAAGATCAATGAGAAGAACAACGAAGGGAGGAGGAAGTTAAGTGAATTGTGCGATGAAGAGCATAAGAATTCAAGTTAGAGAGGGAAAAGAAATAGGAGAAGGGAGTTAAGAGAAACCCGGGATGAAGAGCAGAGCAGAGGAAATGAAGGGAGAGAGGGAGAAGAAAGAGGAGGAAGTTAAGTGACACGTCTGATGAAGAACAGAGGAAGACAAGGGTGAGAGGGAGAATAAAGAGACAGGGAGGAGGAGGAAATTTAGTGAAACACGTGATGAAGAGCAGAAGAAGACAAGTGAGAGAGGCAGAAGAAAGAAGAGGAGGAGAAGGGGGAGGATGAAGGAAAATCATGAGCTCTCACATTGTTTCTTAGTCATAGGCCCCTGCTGGGAAGGACACAGTCAGAGATTAAAACCCCTTTTCGTACATTATGACATGGTGCAAAGGCAGCCGACATCACATCCCCATCAAAAGCAATCGCAACGCACACAAGACATCACAAGTTATAGCAAGGCATTACAGCCCTGTGTTCTGTCTCTGCAGATCTGTATCCATTTATCACTAAAGACACAGGTAGGTGCTGATAAGTACTGGCTGTATCTTTTCCTCCTGTCTTTACAAAGAGAGAACTACATTTGGCTCTTTTAATGTGGGAACTGCAAGTGTACAGTTACACTGTTAGATGTTTTTGTAATATTCAACAGTATGATACTGTATGAACTGAATACAGTAGATTACTGTAGAGTGCACAGTAAAATACTGTACATTTGTTTTACAGCCCACTAAGACCTTTCTGTAATTTTAACAGTAAAACACTTTGGAATGCACAGTAAAATAGCGTAAATGTGTTTACAATATTAATTATGTTGCAATTTGGGAAAATGTTTTGGACGGAGACAGTCTCTGGCTCATTAACATAATTTAAGGCATGCCTTGTAAGAGGCAATATTTGTTGCAACCGTGAGTCAGAATGTATTTTAGGATATCTAAAAACCTTGTCCTGAAACACTACAGTATCTTACTGGCCAATTGATGACAGTAATTTACAGTAAATCAAAATACAGTACCATACTGCATGTACCATTTTAGATGATATGTGGTACTGGTTATCCAGCAATCACATTCATATAAAGAACAGATCAGTGGCAGCAAGTTGCAAACCGTTATTGGTAGAGAGGTTTAGAAGCCTAAGGCCTAAAGTGCAAGTGGTATAAATACCAAATATCAGTTTGTATGCTGTAATATATAGGCCTAATTAAATATTCTCTATTAGCAATTGCCACTCAACAAAAAAGTACTATATTGTTGTTTCTCTATATATTTACTGCAGTAAACTGAATATAATGCCGCATTGTGGAGAAATATTGTGGGAGGAGAAATAATCACTGTTTCATTAACATTTTTTTAAGGCGTGCCTGCCTTGTAAGCAGATATATTTGTTGCACCCGTTAGTGAGAGTTCTGTGCCAAATTAAGTGATACAATACATGGCAAGAACTATGTGGATATTTGCTTGTTGAATATCTCATTCCAAAATCATTTGCATTAATATGGCTTTGTTCCCTGTATTGGTATCAGGCGTTTGATGGGACTATGGTGTGATAAAAGTTTTTGCTAAATTAACTAAATATAAATGAACAATGGGGAAGTATTATTCCAATGAAATCTACCCTCAAAACAAGGCCAATAATAATAACCAGTGTTCTTTGCAGTTTATTTTGGCATGTTCATTTTCACATATACATACATTTAAATGTTGGTCATTTAGCAGTCTTATCAGGAGTGATTTACAGTCAGTGCATTCAACTAAGAAAGATAAACAACTAAATATCACAGTCATAGAAAGTTAAACGTTTCTGTAACATTTACTGAGAATGTTGTCGCTTTTTGGGGCGCTACATGCAAATGTATTTCTGTATTTAAAAATACTAAATGTTAATGTATTTCACTGAAAAACATTTCAACATACAACTATTTTGCAGTTTATTTTTTGAAATATTGATCTTTATGGTATTTTGTAATTGTATTTTATAATATTTGCCCATTCCTGACTATCTGTTTAGCCACAGCATGGCTTCCTTCTTTCTACAGTGTGCACAGATCCATGCATAAATTGATTGGCTACTTCAAACATAGGGTTATGTAAACTACCTAGTTTCCTCTTTGTAACATGCTGTAACACAGTATGGGTTTGTTTACCTCTCTCCACCTTGACAGATGCACAGGCTAAAGCATATGCAAGTGAGCCATATTATGTAAAGTATTCACGCTGGTATATATATATATATATATATATATATATATATATATTTTTTTTTTATATTTTTTTTATTTTTTTTATTATTATTATTTTTTATTGTTCATCCTGAAGATTTGGAAGTGAAAAACACATACACTGTACATCCTACTGTGCGGTAAAGTAGTGTACACGCAGACACACACAAACACTATATGCATTTAAAGTTGTAGGCGACCCCTATCGTCACACCATTCCACTGCAAATAGATCTCCACAGCATTCTAGCATCCTGGTCTTGATGGATCACTATTACCCTGAGAATGACCCATTAGTTGAGTTAATTAGTTTCTGTGGTGACTAAGGGCCAAATTAAATCACACCTCTGACCCTGTTGCCAATCACAATTATCCCTTCCTGGCACTGTTAACCCTCGCCGGATGACACATGGGGACCAGGGTTAATGGGTGAGCAGCAAGGGGAGGGAGTCACACAGGAGTGTGTATATATACACTACCGTTCAAAAGTTTAGGGTCACTTAGAAATGTCCTTGTTTTTGAAATAAAATAACATTTTTTTGCCCATTAAAATAATATCAAATTGATCAGAAATACAGCATAGACATTGTTAATGTTGTAAATTACTATTGTTGCTGGAAACAGCTGATTATTAATGGAATATATACATAGATGTACTGAGGACCATTATCAGCAACCATCACTCCTGTGTTCCAATGGCACGTTGCGTTAGCTAATCCAAGTTTATGATTTTAAAAGGCTATAGGCATTAGAAAACCCTTTTTCAAGTATGTTAGCACAGCTGGAAACTGTTGTTCTGATTAAAGAAGCAATAAAACAGGCCTTCTTTAGACTGGTTTAGTGTCAGGAGCATCAGCATTTGTCGGTTCGAGTACGGGCTAAAAATGTCTAGAAACAAAGAACTTTCTTCTGAAACTCATCAGTATTCGTGTTCTGAGAAATGAAGGCTATTCCATGCGAGAAAATGCCAAGAAACTGAAGATCCCGAACAACGCTGTGTCCTACTCCATTCACAGAACAGCGCATACTGGCCCTAACCAGATTAGAAAGAGGAGTGTCTTCAACTGGCAGCTTCATTAAATAGTACCCGCAAAACACCAGTCTCAACGTCAACAGTGAAGAGGCGACTCCAGGATGCTGGCCTTCTAGGTCGCTGGAACAGACAGAACTGGCAAAAAGTGCTCTTCACTGACGAATTGCGGTTTTGTCTCACCAGGATGGTTGGATTCGTGTTTATCGTCGAAGGAATGAATGTTACACTGAGGCCTGTACTCTGGAGCAGAATCGATTTGGAGGTGGAGGATCCGTCATGGTCTGGGGCGGTGTGTCACAGCATCATCGGACTGAGCTTGTTGTCATTGCAGGCAATCTCAATGCTGTGCATTACAGGGAAGACATCCTACACCCTCATGTGGTACCCTTCCTGCAGGCTCATCCTGACATGACCCTCCAGCATGACAATGCCACCAGCCATACTGCTCGTTCCGTGCGTGATTTCCTGCAAGACAGGAATGACAGTGTTCTGCCATGGCCAGCGAAGAGCCCGGATCTCAATCCCATTCAGCACGTCTGGGACCTGTTGGATCGGGGGGTGAGGGCTAGGGCCATTCCCCCCAGAAATGTATATATATATATATATATATATATATATATATATATATAAATGTCCGTGGACCTTGCAGGTGCCTTGGTGGTAGAGTGGGGTAACATCTCACAGCAAGAACTGGCAAATCTGGTGCAGTCCATGAGGACGAGATGCACTGCAGTACTTAATGCAGCTGGTGGCCACACCAGATACTGACTGTTCCTTGATCTTGACTCCCCCTTTGTTCATGGACACATTATTCAAATTCTGTTAGTCACATACTGTATTTGTGGAACTTGTTCAGTTTATGTCTCAGTTGTTGAATCTTGTTATGGTCATTCAAATATTTACACATGTTAAGTTTGCTGAAAATAAATGCAGTTGAGAGGACATTTTTTCCTTCTGAGTATAGAGACACACACACACACACACACACACACACACACACACACACACACACACACAGTTAACCTGTGGGGCGGCAGGGTAGCCTAGTGGTTAGAGCGTTGGACTAGTAACCGAAAGGTTGCAAGTTCGAATCCCCGAGCTGACAAGGTACAAATCTGTCATTCTGCCCCTGAACAGGCAGTTAACCCACTGTTCCTAGGCCGTCATTGAAAATAAGAATTTGTTCTTAACTGACTTGCCTAGTAAAATAAATTAAAGAAATAAATAACCCTTTTGAATTACTGTGATTTCTGCATAAATTGGTCATAAAATTTGATCTGATCTTCATCTAAGTCACAACAATAGACAAACACAGTCTGCTTAAACTAATAACACACAAACAATTATACATTTCCATGTCTTTATTGAACACAATGTGTAAGCATTCACAGTGTAGGGTGGGAAAAGTATGTGAACCCTTGGATTTAATAACTGGTTGACCCTCCTTTGGCAGCAATATACTCAAACAAATGTTTTCTGTAGTTACGGTTAAGACCTGCACAATGGTCAGGAGGAACTTTGGACCATTCATCTTCACAAAACTGTTTCAGTTCAGCAATATTCTTAGGATGTCTGTTGTGAAATTGAGTTGAGGTTGGGTTGAGGTCAGGACTCTGTCCGGGCCATCCCGGAAGGCGTATTTTCTTCTGTTGAAGCCATTCTGTTGTTGATTTACTTATGTGTTTTGGGTCGTTATCCTGTTGCATCACCCAACTGTTATTGTGCTTCACTTGGCGGACAGATAGTCTTACATTCTCCTGCAAAATGTCTTGATAAACTTGGGAATACATTTTTCAATTGATGATAGCAAGCTGCCCAGGCCCTAAGGCAGCAAAGCAGCCCCAAACCATGATGCTCCATACTTTACAGTTGGGATGTGGTTTTGATGTCGGTTTCCTGTGACTTTTTTTATCCACACATAGTGTTGTGTGTTCCTTCCAAACAACTTAACTGTAGTTTCATATGTCCACAGAATATTTAGCCAGTAGCTCTATGGAACATCCAGATGCTCTTTTGCGAGCTTCAGATATGCAGCAATGTTTTTTTTTAGGACAGCAGTGGCTTCTTCCGTGGTGTCCTCCCATGAACACCATTCTTGTTTAGTATTTTACGGTTTGTAGACTCGTCAACAGAAATGTTAGCATGTTCCAGAGATTTCTGTAAGTCTTTAGCTGACACTCTAGGATTCTTCTTAACCTCATTGAGCGTTCTGCGCTGTGCTCTTGCAGTCATCTTTGCCGGACGGCCACTCCTAGGGAGAGTAGCAACAGTACTGAACTTTCTCCATTTATAGACAATTTGTCTTACTGTGGACTGATGAACATCAAGGCTTTTAGAGCTACTTTTGTAACCCTTTTCAGCTTTATGCAAGTCAACAATTCTTAATCTTCTGCGATCTCTTTTGTTCGAGGCATGGTTCATATCGGGCAATGCTTCTTGTGAATAGCAAATTCAAATTTTGAGGTTTTTTAATAGGGTAGGGCAGCTTTAACCAACATCTCCAATCTCGTCTCATTGATTGGACTCCAGGTTAGCTGACTCCTGACTCAAATGAGCTTTTGGAAAAGTCATTAGCCTCGGAGTTCACATACCTCTTCCAACCTACACTGTGAATGTTTAAATGGTGTATTCAATATAGACAAGACAATTACAATACTTTGTGTGTTATTAGTTTAAGCACACTGTGTTTGTCTATTATTGTGACTAAGATGAAGATCAGATCAAATGTTATGACAAATTTATGCAGAAATCCAGTTCATTCCAAAGGGTTCACATATTTTTCTTTCCACTGTATATATACATACATTGGGGCAAAAAGGTATTTAGTCAGCCACCAATTGTGCAAGTTCTCCCACTTAAAAATATGAAAGGACTGTAATTTTCAACATAGGTACAGTTCAACTATGACAGACAAAATGAGAAAAAAAATCCAGAAAATCACATTGTTGGATTTTTAATGGATTTATTTGCAAATTATGGTGGAAAATAAGTATTTGGTCAATAACAAAAGTTCATCTCAATACTTTGTTATATACCCTTTGTTGGCAATGACAGAGGTCAAACGTTTTCTGTAAGTCTTCACAAGGTTTTCACACACTGTTGGTATTTTGGTCCATTCCTCCATGCAGATCTCCACTAGAGCAATGATGTTTTGGGGCTGTTGCTGGGCAACACGGACTTTCAACTCCCTCCAAAGATTTTCTATGGGGTTGAGATCAAGGCCACTCCAGGACCTTGAAATGCTTCTTACGAAGCCACTCCTTCGTTGCCCGGGCGGTGTGTTTGGGATCATTGTCATGCTGAAAGACCAAGCCACGTTTCATCTCCAATGCCCTTGCTGATGGAAAAATCTCATGATACATGGCCCCATTCATTCTTTCCTTTACACAGATCAGTCGTCCTGGTCCCTTTGCAGAAAAACAGCCCCAAAGCATGATGTTTCCAACCCCATGCTTCACAGTAGGTATGGTGTTCTTTGGATGCAACTCAGCATTCTTTGTCCTCCAAACACGACGAGTTGAGTTTTTACCAAAAAGTTATATTTTGGTTTCATCTGACCATATGACATTCTCCCAATCTTCTTCTGGATCATCCAAATGCTCTCTAGCAAACTTCAGACGGGCCTGGATATGTACTGGCTTAAGCAGGGGGACACGTCTGGCACTGCAGGATTTGAGTCCCTGGCGTTACTTTGGTCCCAGCTCTCTGCAGGTCATTCACTAGGTCCCCCTGTGTGGTTATGGGATTTTTGCTCACCGTTCTTGTGATCATTTTGACCCCACGGGGTGAGATCTTGCGTGGAGCCCCAGATAGAGGGAGATTATCAGTGGTCTTGTATGTCTTCCATTTCCTAATAATTGCTCCCACAGTTGATTTCTTCAAACCAAGCTACTTACCTATTGCAGTTTCAATCTTCCCAGCCTGGTGCAGGTCTACAATTTTGTTTCTGGTGTCCTTTGACAGCTCTTTGGTCTTGGCCATAGTGGAGTTTGGAATGTGACTGTTTAAGGTTGTGGACAGGTGTCTTTTATACTGATAACAAGTTCAAACAGGTGCCATTAATACAGGTAACGAGTCGAGGACAGAGGAGCCTCTTAAAGAAGAAGTTACAGGTCTGTGAGAGCCAGAAATCTTGCTTGTTTGTAGGTGACCAAATACTTATTTGCCACCATAATTTGCAAATAAATTCATAAAAAAATCCTACAATGTGATTTTCTGGATTTTTTTTCTCATTTTGTCTGTCATAGTTGAAGTGTACATATGATGAAAATTACAGGCCTCTCATCTTTTTAAGTGGGAGAACTTGCACAATTGGTGGCTGACTAAATACTTTTTTGCCCCACTGTATATACATACGTGTGTGTGTGTGTGTGTGCGGTTGATGGGTGAGCAGCAAGAGGTTAATTAAAGGTCAGTGGTCACCTGATTGAATAACTCAGGAAGTGAGGGGGACGCTGTGCTGTGATTGGAGGGTTCATCAGTATTCATATATTTTGTTCATGGCTAGTGCATGCAACACGTCCATGGAGGTAGGATAATAAAACATTTACAATTAATGAGAAATGAATAACAAATACCATGGGGTAAAGTCTGTGTGGTCTAATAAGTATTAGAATACAAAACATTCCTCCAAAATGCCCTCTTAAGCAATTGTTTAGGCTCCTTTATTAGCTTTTTCTCAACATTGGGTGCATCTCAATACTCAAAATGTGCATGCTCTCCTAGTCTGCTTTTTTACATATGCACTGAGCATGCTTTGCCTCATAGAACAATACTGCACACACTTCTGCAATGTTTATGTGCTTACACTCTTAGAAAAAAAAAGGGTTCCAAAATTATTCTTTGCAGAGGGATAGGGTTCTACCAAGATTTGTTTTCATCTGAATAATTATTTTTGGAAGACGAGGCCCAGCAAAGATGTCTACATTAGTAGATGTGGGCCCAATACAGATTAAAATATTGTCCCCTTGTAGGCTGCCCACATTGGGCAGATGCGCCTTTGGTCATCGGCTCCACATTGGCCCAGTGTGGGCAGCCCATATCTGGTTAGGCCAGCCCTCGCTAAATAAGCCTATCTTTTCAAAGGCAAACATTTCCACATTGGCACGATGTGGGCCCAATGCGGGTTAAAACCTTGGACCCAGGTAGACTGCCAACATTGGGCCAATATGCCTTTGCTCATCGGCCCAACATTGGCCTAAATGCAGGTGGCCCCAAGGGCAGCCATCACTTCCCCTGAAGTAAGTAGTTTTTTTTTCTTGTGCATTTTGCTATTTGCCTCATGACTCCTGCATGCTTTTTTGACTATCAACTTTCTTGTTTACCCTACCGTGGGACAGACTATATTTGTTCCCACACTCGGGACTCTGACTCTCTATTGGTTACACTGACTTTTGGCCCCCGATCCTATTCTAACCACCTCTCGCCGGCTTTGTATTCATGTTACCTTGTGAAATTTCTGTATAATATGATCTTGTTGCCATCTAATGCACATTCAAATGTCATAAATCAACACTGCAGAGCTCTCCCTGTCCTCTGCCGTGCCTTGATTGAATTACTGGTTAAATCTGGAAATGTGCATGTACACCCTGGCCCATCTACTTGTGCTAGCCCCAAATCTTGACCTGTGCCCTGATATCTGTTTCACTGATTTCTGCACTTGTATAAGCCTGGGTTTTCTGCACTTTAACACATTTACATTTCACATTTAAGTCATTTAGCAGACGCTCTTATCCAGAGCGACTTACAAATTGATGCAAACACCTATGACAACCAGTGGAACAGCCACTTGCATCTAACTCTTGTTGGGGGGGAGTGAGAAGGATTACTTACCCTTACTTACCCTATCCTAGGTATTCCTTGAAGAGGTGGGGTTTCAGGTGTCTCCGGAAGGTGGTGATTGACTCCGCTGTCCTGGCGTCGTGAGGGAGTTTGTTCCACCATTGGGGGCCAGAGCAGCGAACAGTTTTGACTGGGCTGAGCGGGAACTGTACTTCCTCAGTGGTAGGGAGGCGAGCAGGCCAGAGGTGGATGAACGCAGTGCCCTTGTTTGGGTGTAGGGCCTGATCAGGGCCTGGAGGTACTGAGGTGCCGTTCCCCTCACAGCTCCGTAGGCGAGCACCATGGTCTTGTAGCGGATGCGAGCTTCAACTGGAAGCCAGTGGAGAGAGCGGAGGAGCGGGGTGACGTGAGAGAACTTGGGAAGGTTGAACACCAGACGGGCTGCGGCGTTCTGGATGAGTTTTAGGGGTTTAATGGCACAGGCAGGGAGCCCAGCCAACAGCGAGTTGCAGTAGTCAAGACGGGAGATGACAAGTGCCTGGATTAGGACCTGCGCCGCTTCCTGTGTGAGGCAGGGTCGTACTCTGCGGATGTTGTAGAGCATGAACCTACAGGAACGGGACACCGCCTTGATGTTAGTTGAGAACGTCAGGGTGTTGTCCAGGATCACGCCAAGGTTCTTAGCGCTCTGGGAGGAGGACACAATGGAGTTGTCAACCGTGATGGCGAGATCATGGAACGGGCAGTCCTTCCCCCGGGAGGAAGAGGAGCTCCGTCTTGCTGAGGTTCAGCTTGAGGTGGTGATCCGTCATCCACACTGATATGTCTGCCAGACATGCAGAGATGCGATTCGCCACCTGGTCATCAGAAGGGGGAAAGGAGAAGATTAATTGTGTGTCGTCTGCATAGCAATGATAGGAGAGACCATGTGAGGTTATGACAGAGCCAAGTGACTTGGTGTATAGCGAGAATAAGAGAGGGCCTAGAACAGAGCCCTGGGGGACACCAGTGGTGAGAGCGCGTGGTGAGGAGACAGATTCTCGCCACGCCACCTGGTAGGAGCGACCTGTCAGGTAGGACGCAATCCAAGCGTGGGCCGCGCCGGAGATGCCCAACTCGGAGAGGGTGGAGAGGAGGATCTGATGGTTCACAGTATCGAAGGCAGCCGATAGGTCTAGAAGGATGAGAGCAGAGGAGAGAGAGTTAGCTTTAGCAGTGCGGAGCGCCTCCGTGATACAGAGAAGAGCAGTCTCAGTTGAATGACTAGTCTTGAAACCTGACTGATTTGGATCAAGAAGGTCATTCTGAGAGAGATAGCGGTAGAGCTGGCCAAGGACGGCACGCTCAAGAGTTTTGGAGAGAAAAGAGAGAAGGGATACTGGTCTGTAGTTGTTGACATCGGAGGGATCGAGTGTAGGTTTTTTCAGAAGGGGTGCAACTCTCGCTCTCTTGAAGACGGGAGGGACGTAGCCAGCGGTCAGGGATGAGTTGATGAGCGAGGTGAGGTAAGGGAGAAGGTCTCCGGAAATGGTCTGGAGAAGAGAGGAGGGGATAGGGTCAAGCGGGCAGGTTGTTGGGCGGCCGGCGTATTACCTAAAATGGATCAATTGAAAGTGTGGGTTCACAGCTCCAATCCAGATGTGTTGGTCATTACTGAGATGTGGTTATGAAAAAGTGTTTTGAATACTGGTGTTAACCTTTCTGGCTACAACCTTGTGGCAATCTCTCCCAAGAATCACCTTCGGTGCTCAGTTGTCTCCAAGTCTGTCCCCAAACAATTTGATTAGCTGGTTTTAAGCATTAAACTTTCAAATAGCCTGTGTTCGTAATGGCTGCTCAGTTAAATGACCTATCCCGATTTGACGCTTGCTAAAAGAAAACTTGAATGAGCAAGCCTTCCTTCTTGACCTGGCCTCTAAAGAATCAGCTTGATCCCCTCTGCCAAAGAAGCATGAACCTTCTTTTATATCTTCAGTGATATTCTAAACACACCTCCATAAAGAAAATTAGAATTAATAGGTTCAACCCCTGGTTCGACCGTGAGCTTGCAAAGTTACTCCACCACAAGTATTGCATTTGGCAAAAGGCTCGGCACGCACATACTTAGGCTGACTGGCTCTCGTACAGGTAATAGAGAAATAAGTGCACTCAAGCTATCCAGAAGGCCAAAGTTAGTTACTTTAAGGAGCAGTTCTCTCTGAGCCAAACCAAGAAGTTCTGGAAAATGGTTAAAGACCTGGAGAATAAACCCTCCTCACAGCTGCCATTGTCCCTTAAAACGTATTAGGGCTGAAATCCCGTTAACGGGATCGGTATGACAACAGCCAGTGAATGTGCAGTGTGCCAAATTCAAAACAACAGAAATCTCATAATTACAATTTGTCAAACATACAAGTATCTTATACCATTTTAAAGGTAATCTGGTTGTTAATCCCACCACAGTGTCCGATTTCAAATAGGCTTTATTTGAAAGCACCACAAACGATTATGTTAGGTCAGAGCCAAGCCACAGAAAAACACAATCATTTTTCCAGCCAAAGAGAGGAGTCACAAAAAGCAGAAATAGAGATAAAATTAATCACTAACCTTTGATGATCTTCATCAGATGACACTCATTGGACTTCATGTTACACAATACATGTATGTTTTGTTTGATAAAGTTCATATTTATATAAAAACAATCTGTATACATTGGCGTGTTGTTCAGTAGTTCCAAAAACATCCGGTGATTTTGCAGAGAGCCACATAAATTTACAGAAATACAGAAATAGAAATAATATATTATAAATGTTGATAAAGATATGCATGGAACTTTAGATAGATACACTTCTCCTAATGTAACCGCTGTGTCAGATTTTTAAAAAGTATTACGGAAAAAGCAAACCATGCAATAATCAGAGTACGGCGCTCAGACAAATACATAAATCTGCCATGTTGGAGTCAACAGAAGTCAGAAATAACAAATATTCACTTACCTTTGATGATCTTCATCAGAATGCACTCCCAGGAATCCCAGTTCCACAATAAATGTTTGATTTGTTCGAAAATGTCCATCATTTATGTCCAAATAGCTACTTTTGTTAGCGCGTTTGGTAAACAAATCAAAACTCACGAATCGTGTTCACTAGTTGCTGACGAAAAGTTCCGATACAGTCCGTAGAAACTTGTCAAACAATGTATGGAATCAATCTTTAGGATGTTAACATAAATCTTCTATAATATTCCAACTGGAGAATTTCTTTGTCTTCAGAAAAGCAAAGGAACAGGAGATACCACTCATGTGAAATGCACATGACCAGCACGTGGCTGCTGGCAGACCTCTGACTCATTCCCCTCTCATTCAGCCCCCCTTCATAGTAGAAGCATCAAACAAGTTTCTAAAGACGGTTGACATCTAGTGGAAGTGCAACATGACAAATATCCACTGTATCTTCAATGGGGGCTGAGTTGAAAAATCGACCAACCTCAGATTTCCCACTTCCTGGTTGGATTTCTTCTCAGGTTTTTGCCTGCCATTTGAGTTCTGTTATTCTCACAGACATCATTCAAACAGTTTTAGAAGCTTCAGATTGTTTTCTATCCAAATAATATGCATATATTAGCAACTGGGACTGAGGAGCAGGCAGTTTACTCTGGGCACCTTATTCATCCAAGCTACTCAATACTGCCCCCCAGCCATAAGAAGTTTTCAAGTTGGTGTGGTTGTTGCTGACAAGAAGCACATGGCTGAACTCTTTACAGTTTGACAATTGCTTACACATGATTTCTGAAACTATCGCACCTTTTCTCTAGACTACACACAACATCCCAAAACATCTCTTGCAAAACCAAACACTTAATTCAAAAGTATTTTAACTCTTCTCCAAGTTGTTTTTTTTGCATCAAAACTCTACACACAAACCATCAAATGATTAGCTCTTATACACTCCCAACTACACGCGGATGTGATAAATGACTTCTATCGTGTGTCTTTTGCATGTTCATTGGAGTCCACTGAAGTTTGTCATAGCACTCACATGTACCTGCACAAATATACAGTATGTATGCATATTCAGTATATCTTTACACTAACAGAAATGCAAGGCTGGGGAAAAATTAAAAATATTTTTTTTACATCCAGATTTCAGGATGAACAGTAACAGCCAAAACAAATACAGTAGAAGATAAACAAAATAGGCCTGTTACTAAAGAAAAAAAACAGACTTGTTACTATAAAGAAAAAAAACAGGCTTGTTACTATAAATAAAAAAAAAGCAATCGGGTGCGTCCCGTCTCCTATTTGGGTCTAGCCACAGTGCCGCATCAACATCACAAGCAATGTTCTCACTGGCTAAACAGCGGGGGAAGTAATGTCTGGAGTGGCGTATCCAGCCCTGGCATGCCCCCTTGTCTATGTCACCACAGGCCACCTCCATCTCCTGGAGAAGGGGTATGCGTGGGTGGGGTTGGCGATCATATACCTTCCATTGGGTTAGGGATTTAAGAATATGGTGGCAGGTTGAGCATCAAAACTTGCGGATGGTCAATGAACCAATTGCGGACCAGAGCAGCCCGATGGAAACTTCCGTTGTCCCAGATGACAACAAACCTGGACTGCTGTGGCCATTGGGAATGAGAAATTATGCTGGGTGTCAAGGACGGTGATAATGTAGGTAGTTTTGCAAGGACTAAGCATGGCATGATGGAAGACTGTTCTGACTAATGGCTGCACACATTGTGACGTTGCCACAACGCTGTCCCGGGACATTGACGCAGTCCTATGAGGTTTCTTCTCCTGCGTTTTGTTTTGACTAGGTTGAAGCAGACCTCATCAATGTAGATGAAATCATGCACTGCAGCATCGTCTAGTTCCATAACTCTGAAACAGACAAGACATTGTATGACAGTATGATTAGACAGAGCAGTCAATATGTAGCACAATACACTGGAATACCAATGACAGGATAGAATAGCTTACTTGTACATATTTATAGCACAGTTGTGTCACTGTCAGATGGTACTCTGTAGAGCTTCATACTAATCTGATCTGATGGCATTCCAGGAGACCGCTAAGTGCAGGTAAACTCACCCTGTGTTATGGAATACTGTTGTCAATGATGTGGTGTTGCAGTTGTCGTAAACTTATGCGGTTGTTTGAAATGACAATATTCATTATGTGTTGTTCCTACTCTGCTGTGAACAGCTGGTTTCTTCCTCCATTGAAGCGTTGTGTAGCAATTCTGCAAAATCATGTGAATGGTTAGGGTGCAGGATTTCTTTCAGTATGTTAATATAAATGTTAATGTAGTGCTGTAAGTGCAGTAGCATGGTATAGAAGGTAGCTTTACTTACCTGTTCTCATTTCAAAGTGTCCAGATGACACTTACTGCAGTGTAGCAGCTCAAGTTAGGCTGGACCCTCTGCCCAGCCTCCCTGAAACTCAAACCATGGTTGACCACATGGTCAACCAAAGTGGACCGGATATGTGATTGTTCACCTTCATCCTCTTCCTTTTCCCACTCCTCTTCCTTTTCCCACTCCTCCTCCTTTTCCCACTCCTCCTCCTTTTCCCACTCCTCCTCCTTTTCCCACTCCTCCTCCTCTAACCCTCAATCCAAAATTGGCCTCCATTGTTGTCCATACCAAGAAAGCCTACCTGAAGCCAATTTATAGTGCTCAAGCTCTGATTTCTAAGTAAAGTAATTATCTGTAAGTGTTTTCACACGTGAGCACTGGATGTAGGTAATCGGCAAATGAGTGTGGCATTTTGAATGGTGGTGTTTTCCAAACGAAACACAGGACCTGTTAGTTTTGAATGATATGTCTAATGTGGAGAACTGTGTTTAGTGTTTTGCAAAAAGTGTGTTTTACAATTGCAAACTAAGTGTAAAGCAGATAATGGCCTGCAGTTTTGCAGACTTGGTCTGAAGATTAGGTACATGAGTTAATGGTTCCACTGAGTGTGCCTCAAGCACCACTTTTAGTGTGTAAGCAATTGTAAAAAAAACAAACTGTAAAGACCACTTGTCACGCCTTGGTTGAAGTATTTTGTGTTTTTCTTCATGTATTTGGTCAGGCCAGGGTGTGACATGGGTTTTTGTATGTGGTGTGTAGCATAGTGGGATTGTAGCTTAGTGGGGTGTTCTAGGAGAGTCTATGGCTGTCTGAAGTGGTTCTCAATCAGAGGCAGGTGTTTATCGTTGTCTCTGATTGGGAACCATATTTAGGCAGCCGTATTCTTTGGTTGTATTGTGGGTGATTGTCCTGAGTGTCTTGATATCCTTGTGCTGTGTTAGTTGACACAAGTATAGGCTGTTTTTGTTTCGGTTTGTAGTGTTTGTGTTTACGTTGTTTGATTAAACATGGATCGCAATATACACACTGCAGTTTGGTCCGACTCTCCTTCACCACATGAAAACCGTGACACCACTTCATTAATTCAGGATTCCTATTTGACTCAGCCATGCCTCCTTGCCCGTTCAACATATCCTAATCTCCCACCCCTTCTAATGCGACCAGCCCTGATGCGCCTCCCTCTTTTCCCAATGCCCTACTACAAAGTTTCTCCCTGCAGACAAAGGAGTTCCTTAAACTTGACCCCAAAAAGACCCTTTCTTTTTTTAGGAAGTATGCGAGGCACAGACGTTCGCTTTGCCTAGCGGGGTTCTGCTTGGAACAAACAAAACCTTGTATGCGGACTCATTTAGGGTATAACTAGCCCCTCAAAGAAAGGCCTTATGGTATACTGTATGTAATGGATTGGCATAAAGAGTTAAATGTTGTTAATAATGTTGGTAGAACTGTTCATAGAGGGTTCTAGGAAGAACCTTTAGAGGATGAAAGTGTTCTTGGTGGAACCCTTCATAGAAGGTTCTTGGAAGAACCATATACAGAACGCTAAAGGTTCTAGTTAGAACCCTCTCTGCAAAGGTTTCTACTTAGCACCAAAAAGGGTTCTCCTAAGGGGACAAACTGAAGAACCCTATATGGTTCTACTTAGCACCTTTTTTCCCAAGAGAGTATGTTCTGCCACTCTGACAATGTATTTTCTATGTGATGCCACTTCCAGGTCAACTGGCGGCAGGGACATGTGAGATTGTGATGCTGGACAGGGACAGCAGTCAGCCCAGACGGACCATCGCCAGACAGACTGCACGGTGCGCCTGTAAGAAGGGACAGATCGCTGGGACGACAAGAGCCATGCCAGCCTGTGTGGACGGTAAGAGCTTTTTACATAGTTTACAACAAGTCTGGAGTGATCCCTTTACAGTATGTGGTCAATTATTTGGAAAATGTTGTGGAAATGTATTACTAAGAGAGATTTGATAATTTCTTCAAACAACCATCTTCATTTAATATTGGAGCCAATATTGATTAATAGTTGCAATAATGAGGCTGGTCGACCCCACACCCTTGAGTGTTGGACCGAGTAACCTAACCTTTACACAAATGCAGAGTACTATATAAAGCTGACACTAAAAATGCTTAGTCATGATTGGTTCCACCCATCCCATGATGCAGGCATCATAAGCCACTCTGGGTTCATCCTGTCGTTATCTGCAAGCGGGTTGTTGTCTTAACCCCACCCTGGCTTAGTTTCTATGATGCAAGAATGATTTTAGACAATGAGGGATTGTTCTACTCCCAAGCCAACCCTTAGTTAAACACATTATTGTCTATGTAATGCAGTCTTTAACTCATTTGTCAGCTCAAGCCATCTCTGGTGACTGACTATACTCCCAGATTAGCTGCAGAGAACTAGAGTGGAGACAATAAAAACACAGACACTAGTAGGACATAAATGTCTTGCTATTAGTTAAAAATGAATAATATCAAATAAATCTGGTAAATATGTAATTTTTCCCTCACAATATACAGGTGGTGTGTTGACCAGAGTTGGGCATATTAGCCACTGAAATAAGCCTATGCTATCACCGATACTGAAGATACATTGCAGATTCAAACATTCAAACTAACCAGTACATTTTGCAAGCATATAGTAAGGGTTGTGATTGCATTGTTTTTGTCAGAAAGACTGCTGGAAGAGCTCAGTGATGTCATGTCAGTGAATCATTTCTTATACCTTATGCTTCACATTATCCGATGCTTTGCATGGATACGTCCGTGAAATCTCTCTTATGTTCTTGTCGTTATCAAGTTACCTTTGACGTTCCTTCTGTCAGCAGTGTCAGTATGCCGTGAATGTAACACATTTTTCCTATTCCCCCCAAGCCAATGCTATTGCTATTTCTCTGATGGCCTCGTGTGTGTGTGTGTGTGTGTGTGTGTGTGTGTGTGTGTGTGTGTGTGTGTGTGTGTGTGTGTGTGTGTGTGTGTGTGTGTGTGTGTGTGTGTGTGTGTGTGTGTGTGTGTGTGTGTGTGTGTGTGTGTGTGTGTGTGTGTGTGTGTGTGTGTCTAATAGTGAGTAGAAGGACTGACATCATGACATGTAATCCCCCACCACATACACCTCACCCCGAGCGCACTGCGTCGACACAGGGGTTTGAAATTTGTGTCATGGCCTGTGTGTCTGGTTCCGCTCTGTCCCCTAAAACCAGTGTTATTTGTTCTGTTTCTTCCTGGATCACACACAAGGAGTAGCCAGTCCACTGGAAGAGAATAGGACAGAGAATACCTTTTTTTTTTAATTACTGAAATCTAATTTGTTTATCTTATTGAGTTCTCAAAGTCTGGGCCAGTATGGTAATTTCCCACATTTAAATTGATACAATCTGAGTCTTTCCCATCCAACACATCCCTGTCCTTAATGTGTCAAGTCTCAATCTCTACTCCTGACGGTCACCTCTCGAGAAGGATAATCCAAATGAGACCCATCACAACCAATGCAGCCGAATTCTGGAATTGAACCCTGATAGAAATTCTGCAAGATGATCTATCTAATGAGTCAGCTGCAACATACTGAATCCTCAGAATAATATATTATCTGTTTACTCTCTGTATTGCCATTACAGAAGAGTTATTCTGCTGGTTGAGTGCTACACATCTCGGAAGCAGTTTGTTCAAGTGGAGGACAGGATACATTTAATCTTCCCAACTGCCCCGTTTTATAAGTCCTATCATTCCACCCGGTCCGCAAGAAGACAATGAACACCGACAATAAAATCCTCTTCAGACAATCTCAATTCCATGTCAAAATATTCCTCTCAGCACAATTGATCCAGATTCACAGGGGGCTGATGTGATGTTTTTAATGTGTTGCATAAATCCAGACTCCCCTTATGTCATTTTACTCTCCTGATCCCTTTGTTTTACTTGTAACAATGTCAGAGTCTATCTATTGATTCCCATCAAGGCTGGTGAAAAAGAGAGCAAGGCTTCTTTTGCCCGAGCAGTGTGGGGTTGGAGTGGACGGGCCACTACACTGATTAAGAGGAGAGCTCGTTGAGGGGCTGAGGACAGAAATATTGTACCTTCTCCTCGGTTGGTCCGAGAGAGGAGAGGCCGATGAGGGTGTTTATATGAATGTACTAGGCTCTAAATGACAAAATAATCATTGGTAGCACTGGTGCTCCTAACTTTAAATAGTTAGAAGCCCAACATCAAATTTAGGAGCACCAGAAAATAAGATTTTAAAATCAATTGAGATATAGCCTATATGAATTTGAATGAGATATATGTTGTGCCCTAGAAACAAATATGTTACCCTGTAAATACATTTGTTCATTATTATAAAAAGTTAAAATGTTGATACGAATAACTGTCATTTGAATTTGTATTTATTTATTTTTATTTCACCTTTATTTAACCAGGTAGGCAAGTTGAGAACAAGTTCTCATTTACAATTGCGACCTGGCCAAGATAAAGCAAAGCAGTTCGACACATACAACAACACAGAGTTACACATGGAGTAAAACAAACATACAGTCAGTAATACAGTAGAAACAAGTCTATATACGATGTGGGAAAATGAGGTGAGATAAGGGAGGTAAAGGCAAAAAACGGCCATGGTGGCAAAGTAAATACAATATAGCAAGTAAAACACTGGAATGGTAGATTTGCAGTGGAAGAATGTGCAAAGTAGAAATAAAAATAATGGGGTGCAAAGGAGCAAAATAAATAAAATAAATACAGTAGGGAAAGAGGTAGTTGTTTGGGCTAAATTATAGATGGGCTATGTACAGGTGCAGTAATCGGTGAGCTGCTCTGACAGCTGGTGCTTAAAGCTAGTGAGGGAGATAAGTGTTTCCAGTTTCAGATATTTTTGTAGTTCGTTCCAGTCATTGGCAGCAGAGAACTGGAAGGAGAGGCGGCCAAAGAAAGAATTGGTTTTGAGGGTGACCAGAGAGATATACCTGCTGGAGCGCGTGCTACAGGTGGGTGATGCTATGGTGACCAGCGAGCTGAGATAAGGGGGAACTTTACCTAGCAGGGTCTTGTAGATGACCTGGAGCCAGTGGGTTTGGCGACGAGTATGAAGCAAGGGCCAGCCAACGAGAGCGTACAGGTCGCAATGGTGGGTAGTATATGGGGCTTTGGTGACAAATCAGATGGCACTGTGATAGACTGCATCCAATTTGTTGAGTAGGGTATTGGAGGCTATTTTGTAAATGACATCGCCGAAGTCGAGGATTGGTAGGATGGTCAGGGTATGTTTGACAGCATGAGTGAAGGATGCTTTGTTGCCAAATTAAAATGTCATTTGTAGATTGAGGTTTTTAAAAGCACTATTTTCATATTGAGATACATTACATTGAAAATTGTACACTGGCTCTTTAAGAGTGTCATGTTTGTAATGATGACATGCAAGACATTCATTGTTATGATCATTGATTTCCTGAAGAAGCTATCCCTATTCCTTTCTTTCTGTGCCCCAAAATATTTGGATATACTGGTAAAGTTACCAGCTTGTTAGCTAGCTAGCTAATGAGTTAACGAACATGACTGAACAACGTGTAAAACCAATAAGGCCCACAAGTAGTTTTAGAACTGCCTGGGACATAGTTTTTGAATGTAAAATGCAGCCCCCCCAACCTCTCACAGGAAGAAAAAAACATTGCTCTGGTAAAATGGGTCAGATCTTTTGAAGTGTTTGTGCTAGAAACACACCGTTTTCATTGTATTAATGATGCAAGCATGGCTCTAACGAATCTGCACTCTGGAAACAACGGTAGTGTGAAGCCTTATCCTTACAGCAATTATTATTTAAAGAATAATAATTGAATGCTAAAAAAGATATAATTTTCTTACCCAAATTAAAACTCCAGGTTGCACAGTGAAATATTTGGTGCACTTTAAAGCTGTGTGTGTGTTTGCATGTGTGTGTTGGCTATTGACACTGACAACACTACCCCTAATGGTGTGGGTTACACACTCAACATGACAAAGTGGGTCGGAGACAGTCTCCAATTGGCCTCTGGTGTCCCATGGGAAACTAAACCTATTGAAGTGTGACAGTACCATGTTTTGCCAAATAAATACCTCTGTTCCTGCTACTGCCACAGCCCTTTATCAAATTTGATGGTGTCTTGTGTTTATTAAATGGATCACAACAAACCAATAGATTTTGCTCACGATGAAAATAAATTGTGTGTCAAGCCAGTCCTCCGTGAAAGCAATTCAGTTTGTCTTTCTCTTAGCAACATACTGCTTCAACCCAATTCTCCTTGAATAGCTAACGAATGGCAGATTTCTGAGAGGGCCATCCCTTATGGTTCAATTCTCATATGAAGACTTTTCTTACAAGCCCAAAATGGTTGATGGAGAAATGGGCTAGTGATTACAATGTTATGACAACGCTAGTGCTTAGACATTTCTGTTATTTTCATGTTTTTCAACAACTAATTGTCCAATGTCAGTTCAATAAAAAAAATGTGTGAGCTCAATGTACACATTTTTCTGTTTATGTAAGTCAGATAAAGCCCAAACTGTGCGATGTAGTAGGGAGTTGCGTTTCCAACAAGCCAATATTCTACATCGTTTAGCACAGAAGACGTGTTGATTAAATGCAATGACCATAATCCATTGCGTGCCTACTTGTCCGGTTTGTGTTTATTTTACGCCTGCTACGCCTGCTAGAAGAATGCGCGATTTAGAGGGATAGAGAGCAGTCTCTTTTTGAGATAACTGAAAATACATGATCTAAGTGATTGATAGTTGGTATTCAGCAGTCTTAAAAGTATGTCTTATTTACTTTTTGACAGACAGCATAGGCAACAGCTCTATAGAGATGAGATGATGACTTGGAATGAAAGAATCAAATGAAACAAATGTAATATACACAACTGAAATATTTTATTCAAGTAAAGTAACGTGAATAAATGATGGTTGATAAGGGATGAGCAGTAATGGGCAGTCACTACCATCATGGGACTTTTATTCATCGTTTTATTCTGTGTTGTTACAGAATTCAACCCGCATAATGCATGATGCATTTAATGTAAAAAAAAAAAAAAAAGTATCGAAACCAAAATCAAAAACCATAATAGTTTTTTTTAAATTCAACCGAATCCGAACCAACCTAAAAAAAAACGTTCAGCATAAGACAACCCTAAAAAAATATTCAATTATTAACCATTGCATGGCAATGGTATGTATTACAATACACTTATTATAAACATCTCTAAATGTAGTGTGATTATTGACATTTACCAATTAAAACAACCCAATCCAATACCATTGCAAAGCAAAAAAATTTGTGTGTTTTTTACTTTTACCATTGAAGACCATTAGAGACCATAACATTGAAACCATTAGAACTTATGTAGCCTAATATAGTGCTTGTTTACCAGTGGTAGGAACAGTGGTATTGCAGTAGTAGGAACAGTGGCATCTAGTGGGCAGAACCTGGTACTTTCACACTCATTCATAGTAAATAATGCAAGTGACTTCAATGGCTAATTTAAAAAAACATATTCCAGGTTCACGGGAAATGCATTACATAAGATGAAAATGCAATACTCCCTGTATTGCAGTGCTAGAGGTGTCACTACAGATCCGGATTCAATCCCGGGCCGCATCACAACAGGCCGTGATCAGGAGTCCCATAGGGCGGCGCACAATTGGCCCAGCGTCGTCCAGGTTAGGAGAGTGTTTGGACGGGAGGGCTTTACTTGGCTCATCGTGCTCTAGCAACTCCTTGTGGTAGGTCGGGCGCCTGGAGGCAGACCTCGGGCATCACAGGAACAGAGTTTCCTCTGACACATTGGTGAGGCTGGCGTCCGGGTTAAGCGGATGGGTGTTAATGATGGGTGTTTGGTGGGTCATGTATCGGAGGACGCATTACTTTTGTCTCCCGAGCCCATTGGGAGTTGCAGAAATGAGACAAGATCGAAATTGGGGAGAAAAAGGGGAGAAAAAAAACAATACTCCAAGCCGCAGCATACTATCGGTCAGACATAAAGAAATTATACTGTATACTGGTTGTTGGGATGGGCTTTGAGCTGGGTGTGGGGTGTCCGTGGCTGGCTTTTGATACTTTTATTGGATTCCTCATGTCTTACTCATTGTTAGTAAGAAGTAGGGTCCGGATATTAGGTACTATATTTATTGACAATTATACGAAACCAATTAATTAAAATGGCCTAAATAGCTTATTTTCCGAGAGATCAAATTGTATTTCAACAAAATAATATTTCAGGAATTCTAATCTTGAGATGGTGGGTGTCCAATTCTCTTTATTGTACTTTTTGAGGTGGAACGACCCATAAGGGTTCAGTCACAGTGTACTGTACATTTGTATACAATGGCTTTCTGTATTGTATACCATTTGTTTTGCGCAGCAGTATTTAAAAAGGCTTCTAAAGTTTGTAATTTCCACATTAAAATGGCAGACTTGATTTGCTCTAACAACAAAATGTATTAACCCCTACAACAAAATATCCATTAATTATAATCCACATAAAAATGAACATTTCCTGTTACTGCAGGATTATTTTCCTGCCATAGCAAACTGGCTCAAATTAAGATCTTTCATCCTACATCTGTTACCAAGCATAGAATTGGGAAAATATGTTGAAAATGTTTGAAATTAGACATCTGTTTCACAAGTTTGGACAGCACAGTACAGTAAAGAAATGTAGAGGAGAGAATAGTTCAGTATAACACAGTACTGTACTGTACAGTAGAGTTTAGTACAGTACAGTAGAGCACAGTATAATTTACTGTATTGTATTTTACTCTACTGAACTATACTGTACTGAACCGGACTATCCTTCTACTCTGCTGTACTGAACTCTACTCTACTGTACTGAACTATACTCTGCTGTACTGTGCTGTGTTCAACTGTGATGTACTGTGATGTCCAAACTTGTGAAAAATAGACGTCTATGATTGGTACAGATTTGGTCCAATCCAACCAATTTTGACCTTGCTTGGGGACGGAGCTCATTTGAATAATAGCCAGTGTGTAGAATGGTATCCAAAATACTTTTAATTTTTTACCTTTGTGTACCTATTCAGGTACATCACCATGAAGATAATGACATTCATAATCTTGCATTACTGTATATTACAGATCAGGGACTGATGTTCTTCTGTTACAATCATTCTGTTACTGTAGTTCAATAACCAAGATAGATTTTTTCAAACGGAAGAATCTTAAATTCGGAGTAGATATTTAAGAGTTTTGGTTTCATGAACTGAGGGAGATTTTACTGTCATTCTGTTACCCAACTTTACATCTGCACTGCTCTTTGAGTACATGTGTTTTTGTAAAATTCTTAGTGGAAATTGTTAAAAGTAGTCATGTTCTTAGAGTTGTATAGTTTGTTACTTTAAAGTAAAAAATAATTATTTTACCATGGAATTGAGAAATCACTTCATGTCAACTCAGTACATTCCATTAGTATGAACTGCAGTACCTCTAACTAGAAGGAATGGGGCTGTCTGCCAGTGCTGTGTGTTGGGAAGGGAGGGTTAGTGATGTAGTGAATCATAACGGGTTCCTGTAGTAGACATCCAGATGGGGGGTGGGGAGGCTGGTGTGCCTAGTAGTCTCTATGGGCATGTTAAACCAGCTCTCTGGCCTCTGCGTCGGGAGGGGAAAGGCCTCCGGAATACAAATCAGACCCTAGAGATGGTGGAAGTCATTATCTGCCACCTCCGTATGAACGCTGCATATAATGTTGGGTTGGAGTTGCAGTAGGAGAAAGCTACATGATGGAGGGAAAGGAGGAATTTGAATGTCAGTTAAACAGACAAATGGTTGAAAAATTGATTCTTTTGGCAGTTTGAGAGCATGTCATGGTTTATTTTTAGGTAACAGTGTTACAAAACAACAACTTGAGCATTTTCCTTAAAAACCCAAAGTTCCTTGTTAGCAGCAGTTGGCAAAATCCATTTTGAACACAAAATGATCTCGAGAGGGAATCCTTGAAGAAAATAAACTAAGCACCAGAGATTCTCCTATTCTTCAATGATATTCTCAACAACTTCCACTATCTCTATCAACACTTCTACTCCCCGGAACGTTGTCAGTGAAAATACCGGAGAACTGTCGAGTGTTGAGCCGTCACTGCTTTCTCTCCTACCAAAGACAGACGAGAAAAATTGAACTCTAAGGAGTACTCTTCGACTCACTCTGAATGTGTTTCCTGAACCTAATGCAATGTTATTTCTCTAGGGAAGTTATATCAAAGTTGCTTTATGGTGGGTTTACAAAAAACATTGTGTAGGTTGTTTTCTGTATGACAGGCAGAAATATAATACACAAAGAAACCTGCATGCTTTTCCCTTCAGGGATGTCTACTGACATGTGACACAGATATTAGCATAGAAATAAGTGTGGTAAGTGTGGTGTGCCATTTCTCTCATTCCCACTCACATCTCTTCCCATCTGTTAACATTACACCCCTCTTTCTTTTCATTTGTTTATGCTGAATTGCTCAGATTCATAAAGTTCAAAATAATATAATCCTAATGGAACTAGCTATACATTCAGAACATGAACATGATACATCATCAAGTTATATAAGTTCCTAACAGGGGGAGTTGACATGAAATTCCACGAGAGTCAGCAATATCCTCTACATCCAAGAAAAACCTATGCATCAGATGATCTAGCGCTGAGGCAGTTTGAAGGCACCAGACAAAATGGCTTCCTCCTTATCCTCCTCTTTAACAAACATTATTAACCGCACTTCCTGTTCCTACCCATAACCCCTTGCTTCCAGAATGCTGATCAGGCATGATGAAGAGTCCCAAGGTGTTTCAAGGGTTTCAAAGCTATTGATAACATTAATTGTTATTGATGTCCTATTAGTAGTGCTGAGCGATTAACTGAAATTGCATTTTTGCCGGTTATTAAACAACTAATTGACAGACGTCAGTTCAATTACTTGAATTCCATTCCATTTAGTTTTTTTTGTGAGCCCAACACACCATGTTTCTAAAGAGAAATCAAATCATTCACGGGAGAAATTAAGTCAAGAACTAGAGTTGAAGTCAGAAGTTTACATACACCTTAGCTAAATACAATTAAACTCAGTTTTTCCTTATATTTAATCCGAATGAAAATTCCCTGTTTTAGGTCTGTTAGGATCACCACTTTATTTTAAGAATGTGAAACGTCAGAATAATAGTAGAGAGAAATATTTATTTCAGCACATTCCCAGTGGGTCAGAAGCATTGCATTGAAATTGTTTAACTTGGGTCAAACGTTTCGGGTAGCCTTCCACCAGCTTCCCACAATAAGTTGGGTGAATTTGGGCCCTTTCCTCCTGACAGAGCTGGTGTTACTGAGTCAGGTTTGTAGGCCTCCTTGGGATTGAAGTCAGGGCTTTGTGATGGCCACACCAATACCTTGACTTTGTTGTCCTTAAGCCATTTTGCCACAACTTTGTAAGTATGCTTGGGGTCATTGTCCTTTTGGAAGACCCATTTGCGACCAAGCTTTAACTTCCTGACTGATCTCTTAAAAATGTTGCTTCAATATATCCACATTATTTTTATTTGTCATGATGCCATCTATTTTGTGAAGTGCACCAGTCCCTCCTGCAGCAAAGCACCCCACAACATGATGCTGCCACCGCTGTGCTTCACTTTTGGGATGGTGTTCTTCGACTTGCAAGCCTCTCCCCTTTTCCTCCCAAAATAACGATCATTATGGTCAAACAGTTCTATTTTTGTTTCATCAGACCAGAGGACATTTCTCTAGTATCTTTGTCCCCATGTGCAGTTGCAAACTGTTGTCTGGCTTTTTTTATGGGGGGCTTGGAGCAGTGGCATCTTCCTTGCTGAGCGGCCTTTCAGGTTATATACTTTTGTACCTGTTTTCTCCAGCATCTTCACAGGGTCCTTTGCTGTTGTTCTGGGATTGATTTGCACTTTTCGCACCAAAGTATGTTCATCTCTAGGAGACAGAAAGCATCTCCTTCCTGAGCGGTATGACGGCTGCGTGGTCCCGTGGTGTTTATACTGGTGGATTATTGTTTGTACAGATGAACATGGTACCTTCAGGCATTTGGACATTGCTCCCAAGGATGAACCAGACTTGTGGAGGTCTACAATTTTTGGAGGTCTTTTTGGAGGTCTTGGCTGATTTCTTAAGATTTTCCCATGATGTCAAGCCAAGAGGCACTGAGTTTGAAGGTAGGGCTTGAAATATATCCACAGGTACACCTCCAATTGACTCAAATTATGTCAATTAGCCTATCAGAAGCTTCTAAAGCCTTGACATAATTTTCTTAGTGTATGTAAACTTCTGACCCACTGGAATTGTGATACAGTGAATTATAAGTCAAATAATCTGTCGGTTAACAATTGTTGGAAAACTTACTTGTGTCATGCACAAAGTAGATGTCCTAACCGACTTGCCAAAACTATAGTTTGTTAACAAGAAATTTGTGGAGTGGTTGAAAATTAGTTTTAATGACTCCAACCTAAGTGTATGTAAACTTCCGCCTTCAACTGTATATGGGACGCGGGGCTGAAGGGAGTTGTAGTTTGCATTAAGCAACTATTCAACCTAGTTCAGTGCAGAAACGTGGTAATGAATGACAATGACCAAAATCCAATGCGTCTGTTCTTTTCCGGATCGGACAGAGATGGATACACTTTCAAGCCTGCTACTTTAGACCACATATGCCTCCGCATGAGAGAGGAATGTACACAACACAATGACAAAAGAGCGGGATAGAGACAGCTTGTGAAAGTATGGTTTATCTACCTTGAAAAACGAGTACAATTATTGTCTGCTCTGCAGCATACTTAGGCGGCAAGCCTAGCTAAATAGGATAACTAAAGACAGTATGAGGTGGCTATGAGGTAGGGGTAAGGAAGAAAGGAAGAAAGTGGAACATATTATAAGTAAATATGGAACAGTGGAATGCACAATCCTTCTGGAAGATCTAATGAAGGAGAAGATGGAGGACAGGAAAAAAATGAGGAACATGTTTTGAGTGAAGATGGAGTGGTAGATCATACTGAACTTTTGGAAGAGCTACAGAAGGAAAGTGAACATAACGAGAGTGAGGATGAATTAACTGTGGTGGCAGGTGCGGTAAAGAACGCAGAGTTTGAACCTCGTCCTGATGATGACAAAGATTATTCTGGCCCAGTGGGAGTGCAATTTTTGCTTTCTGGCAGATGCATATGTGGTGTCAGGTAGGGTGGAGAAGAGGTTGGGTAATGTTGGGTTGGGGAAAGTGACTCGAAGTGGAATCGTGTAGATTTTGTTTATCGTTTCTGCCATCCAGAGGGGGCGTGCACTCAACACCTCGTGGCTTGGGACAAGAACTGTGACTTGCTTTCCTATCCGGAACAGGGCACCGTTGAAAGAAGTGATAACTGGAGTGGTGTAATGTGTTGAGGATGATCAACTGAAGTTGAAGACTCCCGGTGTCTGTGACGCCCGCCGTTTGGTCCGACGCAGACCAGGTGTCGAGCGTGGTGAAACAGAGAAGACACTATCTGTACTACTGAGTTTTGATGCAGTCTTTTTTACCAGGTGAAGTCAAGTTAGGATGTGTCAGTTGTGAGCTTTTGTCCCGAATCCATTACAGTGTTTTATTTGTCAAGTTTATGGTCATGTGGCAGCAGTGTGTCGGAAGGTGATTCCTGTGTAGTATCGGTGGAAAAAGTTGTGTCTGGTGAGAGAAAGGGAGGTTGAGGTTGCCAGGATCAGTGTAGTACAGAAGATGTCATATGCTGAGGCAGTGCTAAGAGTAGTAGAGGAAGATGGGTCCAGAGTGAGATATCCTAAGAGGATCCCTGTGAGTAGGCCGAGGCCAATAGATATTGATAGGAATAACATGTCCTTCAGTAAGGTTGTTTTTTTGCCATTCATTGGTTGTGAATTGTAGCGCAGGAATGGAACGTAAATCACAGAGGATAGATGTTGTGGTGGCAGCTGCAGAGAAGTACTTGGGCGTACGATATTTTATTGCAGAAGAGTTAGAAGATGTTTTGAATGATAGTGTCCTGTCCTCCCAGGCTGCTGGCCTGGAGTAGGATCAGATAGGTCCAAAGTAGTGGAATGGTGGTGAGGTTTTAATGGGTGCAGGGTTAGTTGGTTGGCCAATTTTTTCACAAAGTGTAATGAATTCATACTACAGGTACACAGCCAATACAGTAGGTGGCAGCATGCATTTATAATATTTGTTTGCGGACCGCCATAATACCAAAGAAGAAGAAGAACTACATTATGATCAGAGATAGAGATAACATTAGATGGTTGTCTGACTGGCTGGCTGGCTGCTACTGCCTGAGCAGAGATGAGATGCTGACTTTAAAGAATGAAAAATTATAAAGTCATAAAATTATACAAAGTAAAATACACAACTGAAATATTGTATTATTTCATAGTAATTTACAATTTTTCTATGTGGACCTGACAGAGAATTACATTTTTTCACTGTTTTTGCAATTGAATGTTTACTATTTTTGGCTTTGGAATTTCTATTAAATACTGAAATAATTGTAATCTCATTATTTCATAATGCATTTAAATAATTGAAACCACAACCGACCTCAAAAAGCACTAATCGCTCAAAACTACCTATTCATCCGATTCTCTTTCCATTTCTATTGTGATTAATTAAAAATGCCATGGTAAAGAAGTGCTGTCGGGTTTTTGCAGTGTGCTTGGTGTCGTGACTTTACTTTCATTAATCTGATGACTGTTATTTATCGACTCAACTAACTATGTTTAGTTGTTACTCGATTAAATTAAACATGGAAAAATGAACTCATTAGAGATTTGGGGCACCACGAGACCGGTTGTTTAAAGTCTTACCATATCCCAAATTAAACTCAAAAGGTCTTTACCGATCACATCCAAAAAACAGTCAACGTATTGATCATAACCTCTTATCATATCATCATTCGTAACAGTCATAACCTCCTGCATCTGAAAAAAAACAGCCTTACTTATGATTCAGTACTACACAAATTGGTTTAATTATGCATTTACTAGGTAACTAAATGATAACATAGGATAACATACACACTTAATATATTAGGGGGCCCTTCAGGGGTGCGTGCTCAGTCCCCTCCTGTACTCCCTGTTCACTCATGACTGCACGGCCAGGCATGAATCCAACACCCTCAAGCCTACGTGCCTGCATACCCGCCTTTCTAATGCCTATCCTGCCTGTCTCTCTCTCTCTCTGCTTGCCTACCTGCCTCTGTGACATGTACAGCCAATATATATGCTGGTTGTGAACATGGACAGACACTGCACTGGGACTTTTGACAAAGCTAACAGTACAGACTCAAACATCATCATTAAGTTTAGGCCTGGTAGGCCTGATCACCGACAACGACGAGACAGCCTATAGGGAGGAGGTCAGAGACCTGGCCTTGTGGTGCCAGAATAACAACCTATCCCTCAACGTAACCAAGACTAAGGAGATGATTGTGGACTATTTGAAAAGGAGGACAGAGCACGCCCCCATTCTCATCGACGGGGCTGTAGTAGAGCAGTTTGAGAGCTTCAAGTTCCTCGGTGTCCACATCAATAACAAACTAGAATGATCCAAACACACCAAGACAGTCGTGAAGAGGGCACGACAAATCCTATTCCCCCTCAGGAGTCTGTAAAAATTTGTCATGGGTCCTCAGATCCTCAAAAGGTTCTACAGCTCCACCATAGAGAGCACTGGTTGCATCACTGACTGGTATGGCAACTGCTCGGCCTCCGACCTCAAGGCCCTTCAGAGGGTAGTGCGTACGGCCAGTACATCACTGGGAACAAGCTTCCTGCCATCCAGGACCTCTATACCAGGCGGTATCAAAGGAAGGCCCTAAAATGTTTCAAAGACTCCAGCCACCCTTGTAAAAAACTGATCTCTCTGCTATCGCATGCTGCTACCGCATGGCAAGTGGTACAGGAATGCCAAGTCTAGGTCCAAGAGGCTTCTAAACAGCTTCTACCCCCAAGCCATAAGACTCCTGAACATTAATCAAATGGCTACCCAGACTATTTGCATTACTCCCCCCTTTTACACTGCTGCTACTCTCTGTTATTAGTTATGCATAGTCACTTTAATAACTCTACCTACATGTAAATATTATCTCAATTACCTCGTCACCGGTGCCCCCGCACATTGACTCTGTACCGGTAACCCCTGTATATAACCTCGCCATTGTTATTTTTACTGCTGCTCTTCAATTATTTGTTACTTTTCGTATTCTTATTTACAAAAAAATGTATACTGCATTGTTGGTTAGGGCTTGTAAATAAGGATTTCACTGTAAGGTCTACTACACCTGTTGCATTCGGCGCATGTGACAAATACAATTTGATTTGATTCTGGATCCGCACCTGAGACAGCGTTTTCCACCACATCAACAAATCAGCAAATTATGGAATTTCTCTTGGAAGAATGGTGTCGCATCCCTCCAAAAGAATTCCAGACACTTGTGGAATCTATGCCAAGGCACATTGAAGCTGGCTCGTGGTGGCCCAATGCCTTATTATGACACTTTATGTTTCCATTATTTTGGCAGTTACCTTTGTATTGTGTATGCAGTGCCTCTGTGCCTCTAACTGAATTTAATTTTTCACTTTCACTTTAATAATTACTCGATGTTGGCAGTGTCTAAGCACTGTGTGAGTCACCTGCCATTTAGGGAAATCTAAATGGATTCCTTCATATAAGTATTCCTGTGATTAGAGAATGCTCTCTGTTATGCACCTCTCACAATGAAAGCTTGTATGAATAGTTATTCTCCACTGATGTATGGTTTGACAAGTCATCCTGTTAATGATCATCATTGCTTAAGTAACTCTCCATCAAGCTAGCTACATATTCGCTTACCAAATTGACACCCCTTCATTCCCTCTGCTTCAGATTTATAGTTCTAAGACACATATCCTTCCCTGTGGTAACTCTCCATCAAGCTAGCTATTGTAGGTACATCTGGCTTTCAAATGGACACTCCTTCATTCCTGTTACCCTTCATGCCACTTCAGGTTTCCAGTTCTAAGTCACTTCATCTATACTGTGGCTACAGTTGAAGTCAGAAGTTTACATACACTTAGGTTGGAGTCATTAAAACTAGTTTTTCAACCACTCCACAAATTTCTTGTTAACAAACTATAGTTTTGGCAAGTCGGTTAGGACATCTACTTTGTGCATGACACAAGTCATTTTTCCAACAATTGTTTATCGACAGATTATTTCACTTATATTTCACAATTCCAGTGGGTCAGAAGTTTACATACACTAAGAAAATTATGTCAAGGCTTTAGAAGCTTCTGATAGGCTAATTGACATCATTTGAGTCAATTGGAGGTGTACCTGTGGATATATTTCAAGGCCTACCTTCAAACTCAGTGCCTCTGCTTGACATCATGGGAAAATCTAAAGACATCAGCCAAGACCTCAGTGGGAAAAAAGACCTCCACAAGTCTGGTTCATCCTTGGGAGTTCATCTGTACAAACAATAATACTCAAGTATAAACACCATGGGACCACGCAGCCATCATACCGCTCAGGAAGGAAACGTGTTCTGTCTCCTAGAGATGAACGTACTTTGGTGTGAAAAGTGCAAATCAATCCCAGAACAACAGCAAAGGACCCTGTGAAGATGCTGGAGGAAACAGGTACAAAAGTATTTATATCCACAGTAAAATAAGTCCTATATCAACATAACCTGAAAGGCCGCTCATCAAGGAAGAAATCACTGCTCCAAAACCGCCATAAAAAGGCCAGACTACGGTTTGCAACTGCACATGGGGACAAAGATCGTATTTTTGAAGAAATGTCCTCTGATGAAACAAAAATAGAACTGTTTGACCATAAAGACCATCGTTATGTTTGGAGGAAAAAGGGGGAGGCTTGCAAGCCAAAGAACACCATCCCAACCATGAAGCACGGGTGTGGCAGCATCATCAATTATGTGGATATATTGAAACAACATCTCAAGACATCAGTCAGGAAGTTAAAGCTTGGTGGCAAATGTGTCTTCTAAATGGACAATGACCCCAAGCATACTTCCAAAGTTGTGGCAAAATGGGTTAAGAACAACAAAGTCAAGGTATTGGACTGGCCATCACAAAGCCCTGACCTCAATCCCAGTTACACCAGCTCTGTCAGGAGCAATGAGCCAAAATTCACCCAACTTATTGTGGGAAGCTTGTGGAAGGCTACCCAAAAGATTTGACCCAAGTTAAACAATTTAAAGGCAATGCTACCAAATAATAATTGAGAGTATGTAAACTTCTGACCCACTGGGAATGTGATGAAATAAATAAAAACTGAAATAAATCATTCTCTCTGCTATTATTCTGACATTTCACATTCTTAAAATAAAGTGGTGATCTTAACTGACCAAAGATAGGGAATTTTTACTATGATTAAATGTCAGGAAATGTGAAAAACTGAGTTTAAATGTAGTTGGCTAAAGTGTATGCAAACGTCCGACTTGAACTGTATATTCCCGGGACCACCCATACGTAGGATGTATGCACACATGACTGTAAGTCGCTTTGGATAAAAGCGTCTGCTAAATGGCATATATTATTATTATTATTAAAAAATGACGCTGTACCCTGTTACTTCTGCTGAAGGATTATAATTCTTTAGTTACGTATACACTCTTAGAAAAAAGGGTTCCAAAGGCATTCTTCTAGACAGAACCCTCTGCAAAGGGTTCTACCCAGCACCAAAAAGGGTTCCCCTATGGGGACAAACTGAAGAACCTTGTATGGTTCTATTTAGCACCTTCTTTCTAAGAGTGTACCTTCCTCTTTCTCACCCCCATGCAGCCATGCAGCCCACACTTTATCACCATGTGTAAACACCTGGCCCTTATCGCTCTTTAAGTGTTAACCATTTCTGAGCATCACTGTCAACACATATGCTCCAGAGATTCTTTCTCTCTCTCCATTTCTCTTTCTCTCTGGAGGGAATATTAACAGATCCTGCTGTGGCTGTGCCCTTCCCTCCAAGCTCTCTCCTCTCCCACTCCCTCTCTCTTTCTCTACTCCTTTCTCTCTCTCTCTCTCTGCCCTCTCTCACTGTCTCTCATCTTTCCTTCCTCCTTCTCCCTTCCTCCCTCTCACTCCCTCTCTGACACTTCTTCTTTTGGTAATGAACCCCCAGTGGCACTTTGGGGTTGCGTTCCGCCACTGTGTGTCTCTCACTCTCTCTCTCCTTTTTTGTCTCTGTGGCGTGCTGCGGTGCTCCTCAATGCTTTTTATGATAATCTTCCATTGTCTCATCTAAAGGGTGTGTCTGTTTTTAAGGCCACGTGGCGTGACCAATTAATAATTACTCCTTATGCCTCTTCTTTTTTTTTTTACCCTAAAAGCTTCAGCTCCATTTGACATTGTCTGTATAATCTTTCTTCTGGGTTTCTTTTCCTTTCCCTTTCCCTCTCTTCCTTTCTCTCCATCTCCTCTATCCTCTTGTTCACCCCCTCTTGTTCACCCCCCCATCTGTCATCAAGCGAGAATGCCTTTTCTTTTCCAGCTCCATATTCACAGTCGTTTTTATATCCTTGCTTGTATACATGTGATGTGTATGTATAGCTTACTGTGCTATACAATACTGTCTTCTTCTGTATGCACAGCTTAACTCATTCGTTTCTCAGTCATTTTCTACTGAGATATGATTGCTGGTCCTGTTTCATGGAATATGTTGTTGATAACAGGAAATTGGTAGCGAAAACCAGTGGGGTGCTGGTTGTGTTTCTACAGCGGGGCTAGTCAGCCATGATGGACTGGCAACATGGCATTAAGCACAGCTGAGTGTCAGGGATGTCTGCTGCTGAGGTTATGCAGAGAAAGTGAATTGTGTGTGTGTGTGCGTGTGCGTGTGTGTGTGTGTGTGTGTGTGTGTGTGTGTGTGTGTGTGTGTGTGTGTGTGTGTGTGTGTGTGTGTGTGTGTGTGTGTGTGTGTGTGTGTGTGTGTGTGTGTGTGTGTGTGTGTGTGTGTGTGCGCGTCCTAGGGCACCCTGGGATGTGTGCTTAAATGTGATGAGCAGAAATGGGCAGATCTTTCTGTTCTTCATGCATAAGAGGTCTGGCTATGTAGTGGTAGTGATCAGATGTGGTAAAGAAGTGTGTGTGTTTGTTTGGCAAGCATCTATGATATTTAAATCCCAAACTCCAACTAATGTGAAGGCAGTTCTTTCATTATGCCTGGAATTATAATGTTGGCTGTGTGGAAATAATACAAGACCAATGTGATCATTTTTTATTCCCCTCATTAAAGCTGTAAAAGAAACAGCTGCATTTACAGGAGGCAAGAATAGCAGCGAGCTCTATTGTGACTGACATGATAAAAAACATAATTAGGCAGTCAATGTGTTATCTCTCTTTTCTATATTTGGTGTGTTAGGGAAGTAATCCTCTATTAATGCTACACAGTCACCTTTTCTTTATCTGTGTTTTGTATTGTGATTTACATTTATTGGCTTGGTTAGCAATTTCATGAACATGTCTTGTTTAATGATGAATGTGGTTTGTAGCATTGTACAATTATTTCCCTCCACCTGTAATTGCAGGAGATGTTTGAGTGCAGCTGTGTTCAATGGGCTGGATATACCAGCGATATGAGCTAGGTGAGGGGGAGAGATAGAAAAGTGTGTGTGTGTGTTTGAGGGAGGGCGATGGGAAGAGAGGAAGGCAAGGTTTGTTGTCTCCTCAATGAAACACATCGGAAAGGATATGTTGGATGGATCTGAAGAGGGCCTCTGATGCGTTTGTGTGGGTGTGTGTGTGTGTGTGTGCATCTGTGTCGGTGCCAGTGTGTGTGTGTGGGTGTACAAGTGTGTATGTGCTTGTGTCTGTACCAGTGTGTGAGTGCGAGTCATGCAGTATCCGGAGGAACAACCCAACCCACTGCTGTATTCTCTTCTCATCTAATTGTTCTGTGAAGCACTGCAGAGAATTGGAAGTAACGTCCTTGGGAAGGTACAGCTAGTTGCTAGCTGCTAGCTTCGTCAGTTATACAAACACTTGCTGAACCCTATTCAGTCCCTCAGTGCACCCGGACGGCACACATCATTATCCGTCCCTTCCCACATCTGCTCTGCATCACAAATGGCACCCTATTTCCTATGAAGTGCACCTCTTTTGACCAGAGCCCCGGGCCCTGTTTCAAAGTAGAACACTACTTAATAGGAATAGGGTGCCATATGGGATGCAACTCTGGTTCTTGGTACCCTTTACGCCCGTAAAAAAAACTTGTAAGAGCTTGTTACAGGGCAGTACATGGGGAAGGAAAAATAAATATACAGTGTGTATGTATATTTAGCACAGTAGTGACAAGCCGCGTGAAGAAAAATATAAATGTAGGATAAAAATAAGGCAAATGAATCCTTCACTGGGAGCGGAGGATAAATCACTTAATATGGTTCTGAGACAAGGGCTCCTTCTCTCTCGTTGAATTACAGTATGCAGAGTACTGAGCCTATTTTAATAACTAACTGACTCAGTGCACAGCAGGACTGGGTTGAGGTGGCAGTGTGTTCATTTACATATGTGGCATCTTAATGTGACCCCTATTGATAAATGAGAAAAACATTCCTGTAGCACCAGGATCTGAATCGGCCATCACGTTCCTGTAGGAAAAGAATGGCCTCCATTTGAAAGCAAAATCTATCACTTGAATCTGAATGAATGACTCGACTGCCCCCGCATGAAGAGTCAGGATTTCCGCGGGTTATAGTTGCATTTATGTCAATCATAAAGCTTATTAATGGTACTTTGTATTTTCCTGTGGAGAAGGAAACATTCTGCAACAAAACGGCGATCAAATTAAAATGCCAGACTTGTAGGTGTCACAGGAAGTGACCTCACAGCATAGGGTATGTAGAGGAAGGGACTTCCTATGGTATTTATTTATTTAGGTTACTTTGCAGCATGGAGTGTGATTCCCCTTGCCATCTGGAATAGCATGCAGTTGCTTGATCATGCGGTCAGGTGGTCAGGGTTGCGTTGTGTCCCTCAGTGGTTTAGGTTAGCATTTGGTTGGAGGGAAAGCTGATTTTAGATTAGGTCAGTGCCTTCTGGAAATTGTAGACATAAGAACCACACAGTACCATTGATTCCTCATACAGAGTGTAGATTGAGAGATGGATGCAGGAGCTATAGGGTGTTAGATATAGGGTAAGGTAGACAGAGAGGTTGGTGTTTGGTATTTATTAGGTTCGCCATTAGTGGTGATCTACTATAAGCCTGTAGGGCATTGAACTCAGGGTTCTGCAGCTGTCTAAAGCTGAGGCCATAGGTTTAATGCTCAGAGACTTGCTCCCTATATAGAGCACTTAACCTGGATATAACCTGGATATAGCCCACTCAAAACCCAGCCGAAAATGGGTCACATACCAAAATTGGAGCCGCCTACATCATTGTTAGTCACCCTAGATACAGCTACAGTCATGTGTGTTTGACAAATAGTCAGAGTGAGTGATGTTGATGGCAATAATGATGGAGACGAGGCCTCTCTGTCTCTCTTTATCCCTCTCTCTATCCCTATCCCTCACTCCCCCCTCTCCCTCCACATCTTCCTCTCTCTATCTCTTCTCTGCTGTGTCGCGTTCTCTTTCTCTCTCTCAATTTCCCTCTTTCCCTCTCCCTCCTCCATTCGCTACATCCCCCTCTTCAGAGGACAGAAATCCTAAATGGTCTCTCAAAACAGAAAGTGTCTCACTCTGCTGTCAAACTGATACCACTGTCAGTGAACATTGTAACCCATGATGCTTTAGCGCTGTAGCTACAGCAATGACACATCCCGGCACACATCACATATTCACTGAACACCAACATCACTGCTACAATTAGCACCGGTTCAATGACTTTATCATCTCCTCTCATCCCCGAAATGCCTCCCACCTAAAAATAACAGTTAGCTTATCCTAAAATGCCACTGCAACGGACTGGGACGACAGCAACACTGTGAATACACAAACGGTCAAACATTGTCATTTTGCATCTGTGTGTGTGTGTGCGTAAGTGTGTGTGTGTGTGTATGTTGTGAATGTGTGTGTGTGTGCGTGCTTGTGTACTTTCATGTGTGAGTGTGTGTGTTTGTTTCTCTCTGTGTGTGTGTGTGTGCATTCATGCATTTGTGTGCGTGTTAGTGAGTGCGAAGCCCAACTCTGAGGTAGCCGTGAAGGAATTACACCCATCACTAATATTAATGATCTCATTTGCATGGTGACTTGAATACCATTGATGAGCAACATGTTCACCGCCATACGTAGCCCCATTACAGAGATAATGACAGAGGAAGATTATCCTACACACACAGGCATGTACACTCGCACACAGGCACACACACAAACACAAACACACAGATTGTCACTAATTCAAACGTCTATGGCACTATCACATACAGTATATAATACATACAGTTTATTGGAAAGATGTATGTTTAAAAAAAAACATTGTTTACTTAGGAAAGTCAGTTATGAATAAATTCTTATTTACAATGGCGGCCTACCCCGGCCAAACCCAGACGATGTTGGGCCAATTGTGCTCCGTGATTTCCAATCACGGCCGGATATGTGTGCTGTAGAGATTTGCAATTACAAAATGATACAAGTGAATCATATTCTTGAAGGCTTATAAATAAACCAACATAATCCCTGTACTGTGTACAGTGAATCTGATTTCCACCCTAGTCATCCAAGTCTTTGATTTAAGATCAGACCCCTTCTTACTTATAGATGGTATGATATCCTTGCATCTTTTATATGCTTGGTGGAATGGGTGTTGCACTATAATGGAAATGCATTACGGATTGAGGCTTTGTGCATTACGAAGTGAGGCTTTGCCTCAAATGGCACCCGTTTTCCTATATAGTGCATTACTTTTGACCATGCCTCATAGGGCCCTGGTCAAAAGTAGGGCACTATGTAGGGAATATGGTGCCGTTTGGGACACAGCCTGAGACTGTGTTAGTACTGAGGAGGACAGAGCAGAGAGACTATTTTAGCAGGAGAATACTACAGTACCTGTAGGAAGCTAGTTATGTCGTTGTGAGACAGAGCAAACTGAACATGAACAGGAACATGGCGCCTAAGGGAGCCAGCCATCCACCAGAGACCTACACCTACTGTAAACTACATAGTTTCTTTCTTTTACAGAAATGTAGTTCTTTCTTTAATCTGTCACAATGAATGAGGTGTCTGAAATGATGGTTCTGTGTTAAATCCTGTTGACAGGAGAATGTAAACTGTCACAACCTTGTGGTCTAACTAAACTGCTAGAATTAAAGAACAATCTGGTTGTTCAGAAGGCATTTGGCCAGTCTTGGAGGACAGTGGATATGGTCCTGTGAGGCTCAGTTGGTAGAGCATAGAGCTTGTATCACCAAGGGTAGTGAGTTTGATTGCTGCTGGGGCCATCTACAGTACCAGTCAAAAGTGTGGACAAACATACTTATTCCAGGGTTTTTATTTATTTTTACTATTTTCTACATTGCAGAATAATAGTGAAGACATCAAAACTATGAAATAACACAGATGGAATCATGTAGTAACCAAAAAAGTGTTAAACAACTCTAAATATATTTTATATTTGAGATTCTTCAAAGTAGCCACCCTTGGCCTTGATGACAGCTTTGCAAATCCTTGGCATTCTCTCAACCAGCTTCCTGAAGTAGTCACCTGGTATGTATTTCAATTAACAGGTGTGACTTGTTAAAAGTTCATTTGTGGAATTTATTTCCTTCTTAATGTGTTTCAGCCAATCAGTTGTGTTGTGACAAGGTATGTGTGGTATACAGAAGATAGCCTTATTTGGTAAAAGACCAAGTCCATATTATTGCAAAAACAGCTCAAATAAGCAAAGAGAAATGACAGTCCATCATTACTTCAAGACATGAACGTCAGGCAATCCGGTAAATTCCAAGAACTTTGAAAGCTTCTATAAGTGCAGTCGCAAAAACATCAAGCACTACCATGAAACTGGCTCTCACGAGGACCGCCACAGGAAATGAAGACCCAGACCTACCTCTGAAGTAGAGGATAAGTTCATTAGAGGTACCAGCCTCAGACATTGCAGCCCAAATAAAAGTAACAGAGACATCTCAACATCAACTATTCAGAGGAAACTGCGTGAATCAGGCCTCCATGGTCGAGGTACTGCAAGGAAACTACTACTAAAGGACACCAATAAGAATAAAGATTTGCTTGGGCCAAGAAACATGAGCAATGGAAATTATATCGGTGGAAATCTGTCCTTAGATTTTTGGATCCAACAGCCGCGTCTTTGTGAGACAGAGAGTAGGTGACCAGATTATCTCTGCATGGGTGGTTCCCACCATGAAGCATGGAGGAGGAGGTGTGGGGGTGCTTTGCTGTTGACACTGTCAGTTATTTATTTAAAATTCAAGGCACACTTAACCAGCATGTCTACCACAGCTTTCTGCAGTGATATGTCATCATATCTGGTTTGCGCTTAGTGGGACTATCATTTGTTTTTCAACAGAACAATGACCCAACACACCTCCAGGCTGTTTAACTTCTTGGTGACAGGGGGCAGTATTTTCACGTCCGGATGAAATGCATGCCCAAATTCAACTGCCTGCTACTCATCCCCAGAATATAAGATATGCATATTATTAGATTTGGATAGAAAAACTCTGAAGTTTCCAAAACTGTTTGAATCATGTCTGTGTGCATAACATAACTTATTTAGCAGGCGAAACCCTGAGGACAAGCCATTCAGATTTCTTTTAGCGTCCCACCTATCCCAGAGAGGTTAAGGGCTATTTGACCAAGAAGGAGAGTGATGGAATGCTGCAACAGATGACCTGGCCTCCACAATCACCCGACCTCAACCCAATTGAGATGGTTTGGGATGAGTTGGACTGTAGAGTGATGGAAAAGCAGCCAACGAGTGCTCAGCATATGTGGGAACTCCTTCAAGATTGACCAAGAAGGAGAGTGATGGAATGCTGCAACAGATGACCTGGCCTCCACAATCACCCGACCTCAACCCAATTGAGATGGTTTGGGATGAGTTGGACTGTAGAGTGATGGAAAAGCAGCCAACAAGTGCTCAGCATATGTGGGAACTCCTTCAAGATTGTTGGAAAAGTATTCCAGGTGAAGCTGGTTGAGAGGATGCCAAGAGTGTGAAAATCTTTCATCAAGGCAAACGGTGCCAAAATATATTTTGATTTGTTTGGTTACTACATGATTCCATATGTGTTATTTCATCGTTTTGAAGTCTTCACTATTATTCTACAATGTATAAATAGTCAAATTCAAGAAAAACCCTTAAAACCCTTAAAACTGCATATGTAAAAAATATTATAAAATGTTTGCATCCATTACTGTAAGTTGCTTTGGATAAAAGTGTCTGCTAAATGGCATTTAGAATGATGTTATAAAACCAACAGGTTTGGGCATATTTGCTATAATGTGTCTGAAGTTCCTTTTTCTCAGTGAGAGATGAGTTTCTGTCAATGGCATGCACAGACGATTGTGGAGGGCCAGGGCAACTGGGAGGGGACACGAGAATCTAGAATGAGCATTCTAGAATGGATCTGTAGTCTGTGATGTTGGTGTTTTGGTTGATTTACTATGAAAGCCTAGGGTCTGATGAGCCGCAACAGGTTTGTGTACGTGTTTGTTTACCAAGCATTTCAACTACTTTCACTCCTTGATGATGTATAGGCAATTTGACACTGAACTCCACATGAACTTGCTTTACCAAAAAGGGTGCAGGCCTTGATTCGCCTGTATATACTAATAACAGCAATTCCACTCACTTAACATCTACGATGGATGCAGGAATATGCACCACTCTATAAATGTATGCACTCTTATGGTTGAGTAGGACTTTATTCACCATTACCGAATACCGCCCACCCTGGGTTATTTTATCATGTTTTCATAGTATTAAATGCACTGTCATGCAAGTACATCTTCACAATTCATACCCCCAAACTTTCCAGTTTTGAGCAGATGACTGCAATGCTGTTATATATCCCAGAGAAGCGGTATTTGCTTGTGTTTTGTGAGAGATGGAGAAACACAAACACAGAGTCACTCCTGAGATAGGTACTTGGCTCGGTCTGGGAGTAGCAGGGAGGGAGTAGAGTGGCTCCTGTGGAGTGGTAGGGTAACATTGCCTTTGAATTTGTCCAGGGACAATGGAGCGAGGGAGAATAATACACCTGCCAGTCCCGCTCAGCCTCAGGGCACTGACAGGAACATTCTGACCTCCACATAAACACAAAGTGCCATCAGAGCAGAACACTGCCTGGCTATGTGGCTATGCTCCTTACTTTCTCTACCTCTACCTACTCTGTCGGTTTCTAAACCACAGAGATGGGGAAAGGTAAAGGGAATGAGAAGAGGGAAAAAAAAGAGAGATTCAATCAATCAAGTGTATTTATAAAGCCATTTTTTACATCAGCAGATGTCACAAAGTGCTATACAGAAACCCAGCCTAAAACCTTAAACAGAAAGCATTACAGATGTAGAAGCACAGTGACTAGGAAAAACTCCCTAGAAAGGCAGGAGCTTAGGAAGAAACCCAGAGAGGAACCAGGCTCTGTCCTTTTCTGGCTGTGCCGGGTGTAGATTATAACAGTACATGGTCATTTAAGGCCAGATTGTTCTTCAAGATATTCAAACGTTCATAGATGACCAGCAGGGTCCAATAATAATCACAGTGGTTATAAATGGAAATGTCAGTTGACTTTTCATAGCCAAGCATTCAGAGGTTGAAAACAGTAGGTGCAGGACAGGGTAGAACGTCTGGTGAACAGGTCAGGGTTATCTAGCCACAGGCAGAACAGTTGAAACTGGAGCAGCAGCACGACCAGGTGGACTGGGGACACCCAGGAGTCATCAGGCCATGATCCTAGGGCTCAGATCTTCCGGGAGGGGAGAGAGCGAGAGAGAATTAGAGGGAGCATGCTTAAATTCACACAGGACACCAGATATAACAGACTGACCTTCGCCCCCCGGCACTATTGTAGCATAGATACTGGAGACTGAGACAGGGGTGGGTTGGGGGACACTGTGGCCCCGTCCGACAATACCCCCAGACAGGGCAAACCAGGCAGGATATAACCCCACCTTACTTTGCCAAAGCACAGCCCCAACACCACTATAGGGATATCAACAGACCACCAACGTACTACCCTGAGACAAGGCTGAGTATAGCCCACAAAGATCTCCTCCACTGCACGAGCCCCAGGGGGTGCAAAACAGGACAGGAAGATCATGTCTGTGACTCAACCCACTCAAGTAACGCACCGCTCCTAGGGACGGCATGGAAGAGCAGTAGTAAGCCAGTAACTCAGCCCCTGTAATAGGGTCAGAGAATCCCAGTGGAGAGAGGGGAGCCGGCCAGGCAGAGACAGCAAGGGCAGTTTGTCGCTTCAGTGTCTTGCCGCTCACCTTCACACCCCTGGGCCAGACTACACTCAATCATAGGACCTACTGAAGAGATGAGTCTTCAATAAAGACTTAAAGGTCGAGACTGAGTCTGCGTCTCTCACATGGTTAGGCAGACCATTCCATAAAAATGGAGCTCTACAGGAGAAAGCTCTGCCTCCAGCTGTTTGCTTAGAAATTCTAGGGACAGTAAGGAGGCCTGTGTCTTGTGACCGTAGCGTGCATGTAGGTATGTACGGCAGGACCAAATCGGAAAGATAGGTAGGAGCAAGCCCATGTAATGGGTTGTAGGTTAGCAGTAAAACCTTGAAATCAGCCCTAGCCTTAATAGTAAGCCAGTGTAGAGAGGCTAGCACTGGAGTAATATGATCAAATTCTTTGGTTCTTGTCAAGATTTTAGCAGCCGTGTTTAGCACTAACGGAAGTTTATTTAGTGCTTTATCCGGGTAGCCGGATAGTAGAGCATTGTAGTAGTCTAATCTAGAAGTGACAAAAGCATGGATACATTTTTCTGCATCATTTTTGGGCAGAAAGATTCTGATTTTTGCAATGTTACGAAGAAAAAGCTGTCCTTGAAATATTCTTGAAATGTTCGTCAAAAGAGATCAGGGTCCAGAGTATCATGAAGGTCCTTCGGGATCTTTGGGTTGTTCGAGAATTTTTTGCACGGCTTTTGATGGTCCTTGGTTGGAGTCTGAGCAGATTATTTGTTATGATTGCAAACGTAATAAAATGGTGGTCCATTAGTCCAGGATTATGAGGAAAAACAAATGTATTCCATGGTACAAAACTAGTTCCAGGGTATGACGGTAGCAATGAGTAGGTCCGGAGACATGTTGGACAAAATCCACAGAGTCGATGATGGCTCCGAAAGACTTTTGGAGTGGGTCTGTGGACTTTTAGATGTGTGTATTAAATTCACCAAAAATGTGAATATTTTCTGCCATGACTACAAGGTCCGATAGAAATTCAGGGAACTCAGTGAGGAACGCTGTATACGGCCCAGGAGGGCTGTAAACAGTAGCTATAAAAAGTGATGGAGTATGCTGCATTGATTTCATGACTGACCAGAAGTTCAAAAGATGAAAACAGTAATTGTTTTTTGTTGGTAAATTGAAATTTGCTGTCATAAATGTTAGCAACACCTCCGCCTTTACGGGATGCACGGGGATATGGTCACTCGTGTAACCAGGAGGAGAGGCCTCATTTAACACAGTAAATTTACCAGGCTTGAGCGATGTTTCAGTCAGGCCAATCACATCAAGATTATGATCAGTGATTCATTAATTGACTATGACTGCCTTGGAAGTGAGGGATCTAACATTAAGTAGCCCTATTTTGAGATGTGAGATATCACTTTCAATAATGACAGGAATGGGGGAGGTCTTTATTCCAGTGAGATTGCTAAGGCGAACACCGCCATGTTTTGTTTTGCTTAACCTAGATCATGGCACAGACACAGTCTCAATGGGGATATCTGAGCAGATTACACTGACTGTACTAGTGGCAGACTCCACTATGCTGGCTGGCTGGCTAACAGCCTGCTGCCTGGCCTGCACCCTATCCTATCTCATTGTGGAGGTAGAGGAGTTAGTGCCCTGTCTATGTTCGTAGATAAGATGAGAGCACCCCTCCAGCTAGGATGGAGTCCGTCACTCCTCAACAGGCCAGGCTTGGTCCTGTTCGTGGGTGAGTCCCAGAAAGAGGGCCACTTATCTACAAATTCTATCTTTTGGGAGGGGCAGAAAACAGTTTTCAACCAGCTATTGAGTTGTGAGACTCTGCTGTAGAGCTCATCACTCCCCCTAACTGGGAGGGGTCCAGAAACAATTACCTGATGCTGACACATCTTTCTAGCTGATTTACACGCTAAAGCTATGTTGCGCTTGGTGACCTCTGACTGTTTCATCCTAACATCATTGGTGCCGACGTGGATAACAATATCCCTATACTCTCTACACTCGCCTGTTTTAGCCTTAGCCAGCACCTGTAACGGCGTTCGTCTGTTGAAGGAGAAGCGGACCAAAATGCAGCGTGGTGGTTACTCATGTTCTTTAATGAAGAATCGACGATACATGAAATAACTATATATATACAAAAACAACAAACGGAACGTGAAAACCTATACAGCCTGTCTGGTGACAACTACCACAGAGCCAGGAACAATCACCCACAAAATACACAGTGAAACCCAGGCTACCTAAATATGGTTCCCAATCAGAGACAACGAGAATCACCTGACTCTGATTGAGAACCGCCTCAGGCAGCCAAGCCTACTCTAGACACCCCTACTCAGCCGCAATCCCAATACCTACTAAACCCCAATACAAAAACACACCACAACATAAACCCATGTCCCACACTGGCCTGACCAAATAAATAACGAAAACACAAAATACTAAGACCAAGGCGTGACAGAACCCCCATCCCAAGGTGCGGACTCCCGGCCGCACACCTAAACCCATAGGGGAGGGTCCGGGTGGGCGTCTGTCCACGGTGGCGGCTCCGGCTCGGGACGTGGACCCCACTTTAACCAAGTCTTAGTCCCCTGTAATGCGTCCTTTGATTGGCGACCCTCGCCGCTGACCTTGGCCTAATAACCCTCACCAAGGACCCCACTGGACTGAGGGGCAGCTCGGGACTGAGGTGGAAGCTCGGGACTGAGGGGGAGCTCGGGACTGAGGGGAAGCCCGGGACTGAGGGGAAGCCCGGGACTGAGAGGAAGCCCAGTACTGAGAGGAAGCTCAGGCACGTAGTTGGCTCTGGCAGATCCTGGCTGGCTGGCGGATCTGGAAGAGTCTGGTTGACTGGCAGATCTGGAAGAATCTGGTTGACTGGCAGATCTGGAAGAATCTGGTTGACTGGCAGATCTGGAAGATCATGGCTGACTGGCGGATCTAGCTGCTCTGGCTGCTCCATGCAGACTGGCAGCTTTGGCTGCTCCATGCAGACTGGCAGCTCTGGTTGCTCCATGCAGACGGGCAGCTTTGGCTGCTCCATGCAGACTGGCAGCTCTGGCTGCTCTGGCTGCTCCATGCAGACTGGCAGCTTTGGCTGCTCCATGCAGACTGGCAGCTCCATGCAAACTGGCAGCTCTGGCTGCTCCATGCAGACTGGCAGCTCTGGCTGCTCCATGCAGACTGGCAGCTCTGGCTGCTCCATGCAGACTGGCTGCTCCATGCAGACTGGCAGCTCTGGCTGCTCCATGCAAACTGGCAGCTTTGTCTGCTCCATGCAGACTGGCAGCTCTGGCTGCTCTGAACATGCAGGAGACTCCGGCAGCGCAGGAGAGGAGGAAAGCTCTGGCTGCGCTAAACAGGCGGGAGACTCCGGCAGCGCAGGAGAGGAGGAAAGCTCTGGCTGCGCTAAACAGGCGGGAGACTCCGGCAGCGCAGGAGAGGAGGAAAGCGCTGGCTGCGCTGAACAGGCGGGAGGCTCCGGCAGCACTAAACATGTGGGAGACTCCGACAGCACTGGAGAGGAGAAAGGCTCAGGCTGAGCTGAACAGGCGAAGCGCACTGAAGGCCTGGTGCGTGGTGCTGGAACTGGTGGTACTGGATAGAGGACACGCACAGGAAGCCTGGTGCGGGGAGCTGCCACCGGAGGACTGGTGTGTGGAGGTGGCACTGGATAGACCGGACCGTGCAGGCGCACTGGAGCTCTTGAGCACCGAGCCTGCCCAACCTTGCCTGGCTCAATGCCCACTCTAGCCCGGCCAATAGGAAGAGCTGGTATGTACCGCACCGGACTATGCACCCGCACTGGAGACACCGTGCGCTCCATAGCATAACACGGTGCCTGCCCGGTCTCTCTAGCCCCCCGGTAAGCACAGGGAGTTTGCGCAGGTCTCCTACCTGGCATAGCCATACTCCCTGTGAGCCCACCCCTAATATATTTTTTGGGGCTGACTCTCAGGCTTCCATCCGCGTCGCCGTGCTGCCTCTTCATACCAGCGCCTCTCCGCTTTCGCCGCCTCCAGTTCTTCTTTGGGGCGTCGATATTCACCAGGCTGTGCCCAGGGTCCTTTTCTGTCCAATATCTCCTCCCAAGTCCAGAAGTCCTTTGATCGCTGCTCCTCACGATTAACAGGGGGAGTTGGCTCAGGTCTGAACCCTGACTCTGCCACACTCTCCCTGAGCCCCCCCCCAATACATTTTTTGGGGCTGACTTTCTGGCTTCCTTGCCAACCGTGTTCCCTCGTATCGTCGGCTCCTCTCTCCGGCTGCCTCTGCTCTTTTAAGTGCCTCCACCTGTTCCCATGGGAGGCGATCTCTTCCAGCTAGTATCTCCTCCCAAGTGTAACAACCCTTGCCATCCAACACGTCTTCCCATGTCCATTCCTCCTTTCGCTGCTCATGCCTGTTACCACGCTGCTTGGTCCGTTTGTGGTTTGTCAGAGACAACGAGAATCACCTGACTCTGATTGAGAACCGCCTCAGGCAGCCAAGCCTACTCTAGACACCCCTACTCAATATCTACTAAACCCCAACACAAAAACTCACCACAACATAAACCCATGTCACACCCTGGCCTGACCAAATAAATAACGAAAACACAAAATACTAAGACCAAGGCGTGACAGCACCATCTTCAAAGTAGCCTTTATGCCTGTAGCCCTGCCCCCTCGTATACAGTTTATGATCGCTGAATGATTCTTTTTAAGTTTAATATTGCAGTCAATGGAGTCGCCAATGACTAGGGTTTTCAATTTGTCCGAGCTAATGGTGGGAGGCTTCGGCTTCTCAGACCCCGTAAGGGGTGGGGGAGAGACTTGAGAAGGCTCGTCCTCTGATTCCGACTCGTTGCTTAATGTGGAGAACGGGTTGAAAGTTTCTGTCTGCTGAATGAGCGACACCGGTTGAGTACGCCGATAGCATTTCTTTACAGAAGCCTTGAGAAAATTGTCCAGCTAAGGGGACTGTGCAGGGGGATTTATACTACTATCTTTACTTACTGGTGGCACAGACACTGTTTCATCCTTTCCTATACTTAAATTGCCTTTGCCGAACGATTGCATCTGAAGCTGTGCTTGCAACACAGCTATCCTCACCACAAGGCAATAGTTGTCCTGTATATTATGAGTACAGCGACTGCAATTAGATGGAATAGTGTTAGTGTTACTACCTAGCTTCGGCTGGTGGAGGTCCTGTAGAACCATGTCCAGATAAAATGTCCGGGGTGAAAAAGTTTAATGAAAACAGTCGAGCGAGGAAAAACTAAGACGTTGGTAAATGTATTAAAAGTAAAAACTGAAAAGTTTGGCAGATAGCCAAGTAGCAACAAACAGCACAACAGAACATAGAGAAGGAGAGAAGGAAATGGAGGGAAAGAGTAAAGAGAGAGAAGAGAGAAAGTGCGAGCTAGAGGAAGGAGAGATGTAAAGAGAGATGGAGAGTGAGACCGAATGAGAAAAATAGGAAAAGAGAATCATGAGGGAGCCATCAAGAATCACTTCCACTCACCATCGTTCTCCATGAGGCGGTCTCAGCTGAGTCATGATTGATTTAGACCATTTGGTTTCGAAAAGTGGATCCCCGAAAACCTCTTTCCCTCAGAAGCCAAATGCCAAATGATTTATTGATTAGGTTGTTTGCAATCTGGTTGGAACAATACCTCTCGCACTGCATGTTGGACTTCATCATGGAGGTCTCTGAGGTTCTCCAGTGCGTCGAGGCCAGATAACAGGCACCTCTCAAGGCATAAACATCTACTGTGAGGCGGCTGTTATTGACTGTTATGTGTCAAGCACTAAGAGGCTCCATAGGGGATCAGACATAGCTGTAGAAGGAGGGAAGGAAGCCATATGGTGTGACTGTTTGGGTTCATGCAGTAGAAACCAGATATATGAGGAAAATCTGAGGAAACCGCTACCGAAGTTGTATCAACACATCTCTTGTGCTACTTGCTCATCGAGCACTCTTGACCATTGCTACTCCCCCTTCCGGTATGGGTCCTGGACTTTCTGACGGGCCACCCATAGGTGGTGAAGGTAGAAAACAACATCTCCACTCCGCTGATCCTCACCACTGGGGCCCCACAACGGTGCGTGCTCAGCCCCCTCCTGTACTCCCTGTTCACACATGACTGTGTGGCCATGTACACCTCCATCTCAATCATCAAGTTTGCAGATGATACAACAGTAGTAGGCTTGATTACCAATAATGATGAGACAGCCTACAGTGAGGAGGTGAGGGCTCTGGGAGTGTGATGCCAGGAAAACAACCTCAACATCATCAAATCAAAGGAGATGATCGTGGACTTGAGGAATCAGCAGAGGGAGCATCCCCCCTATCCACATCAACGGGACCGCAGTGGAGAAGTTGGAAAGCTTCAAGTTCCTCGGTGTACACATCAATGACAAAATGAAATGGTCCACCCAACCAGACAGTGCCGTGAAGAAGTCACAATAGCGCCTCAGGAGGCTGAAGAAATGTGTGTTGTTTGTACACTGAAAGCTCGAACCACTGCATTTAACCGTGGAAGTGTACAAACAGACCAGCTATGCCCTAAGTAAGGCAATCAAACATGCAAAACGACAGGACAGGGACAAAGTGGAGTCGCAATTCAACGGCTCTGACACGAGTTGTAGTATGGTTTCAGAAAGTATTCACACCCCTTGACTTTTTACACATTTTACAGCCTGAATTTAAAATTGTTTTTAAAAATGTTGTCACTGGCTTAGCCATAATACCCCAAAATGTCAAAGTGGATTCTGCTTTTCGAAATGTTTGCACATTATGGCAAGACAATAAATTCAAGAGTAGAAATTAAGAGTAGAGAGTTGCACCCCTTCTGAAAAAACCTACACTCGATCCCTCCGATGTCAACAACTACAGACCAGTATCCCTTCTTTCTTTTCTCTCCAAAACTCTTGAACGTGCCGTCCTTGGCCAGCTCTCCCGCTATCTCTCTCAGAATGACCTTCTTGATCCAAATCAGTCAGGTTTCAAGACTAGTCATTCAACTGAGACTGCTCTTCTCTGTATCACGGAGGCGCTCCGCACTGCTTAAGCTAACTCTCTCTCCTCTGCTCTCATCCTTCTAGACCTATCGGCTGCCTTCGATACTGTGAACCATCAGATCCTCCTCTCCACCCTCTCCGAGTTGGGCATCTCCGGCGCGGCCCACGCTTGGATTGCGTCCTACCTGACAGGTCGCTCCTACCAGGTGGCGTGGCGAGAATCTGTCTCCTCACCACACGCTCTCACCACTGGTGTCCCCAAGGCTCTGTTCTAGGCCCTCTCCTATTCTCGCTATACACCAAGTCACTTGGCTCTGTCATAACCTCACATGGTCTCTCCTATCATTGCTATGCAGACGACACACAATTAATCTTCTCCTTTCCCCCTTCTGATGACCAGGTGGCGAATCGCATCTCTGCATGTCTGGCAGACATATCAGTGTGGATGACGGATCACCACCTCAAGCTGAACCTCGGCAAGACGGAGCTGCTCTTCCTCCCGGGAAGGACTGCCCGTTCCATGATCTCGCCATCACGGTTGACAACTCCATTGTGTCCTCCTCCCAGAGCGCTAAGAACCTTGGCGTGATCCTGGACAACACCCTGTCGTTCTCAACTAACATCAAGGTGGTGGCCCGTTCCTGTAGGTTCATGCTCTACAACATCCGCAGAGTACGACCCTGCCTCACACAGGAAGCGGCGCAGGTCCTAATCCAGGCACTTGTCATCTCCCGTCTGGATTACTGCAACTCGCTGTTGGCTGGGCTCCCTGCCTGTGCCATTAAACCCCTACAACTCATCCAGAACGCCGCAGCCCGTCTGGTGTTCAACCTTCCCAAGTTCTCTCACGTCACCCCGCTCCTCCGCTCTCTCCACTGGCTTCCAGTTGAAGCTCGCATCCGCTACAAGACCATGGTGCTTGCCTACGGAGCTGTGAGGGGAACGGCACCTCAGTACCTCCAGGCTCTGATCAGGCCCTACACCCAAACAAGGGCACTGCGTTCATCCACCTCTGGCCTGCTCGCCTCCCTACCACTGAGGAAGTACAGTTCCCGCTCAGCCCAGTCAAAACTGTTCGCTGCTCTGGCCCCCCAATGGTGGAACAAACTCCCTCACAACGCCAGGACAGCGGAGTCAATCACCACCTTCCGGAGACACCTGAAACCCCACCTCTTTAAGGAATACCTAGGATAGGATAAAGTAATCCTTCTCACCCCCCCCCCTTAAAATATTTAGATGCACTATTGTAAAGTGGCTGTTCCACTGGATGTCATAAGGTGAATGCACCAATTTGTAAGTCGCTCTGGATAAGAGCGTCTGCTAAATGACTTAAATGTAATGTAAATGTAAATTTGCTGAAAAAGTCAATAAATATGTTGCATGGACTCATTCTGTGTGCAGTAAAAGCAATCAAATGAATTGTTTACCTTTGATGATCTTCGGATGTTTTCACTCACGAGACTCCCAGTTACACAATAAATGTCCATTTTGTTCCATAAAGATTATTTTTATATCCAAAATATCTCTGTTTGTTTGGCGCGTTATGTTCAGAAATCCACAGGAAAGAGCGGTCACGACAACGCAGACAAATTCCAAATAATATCCGTAATGTCCATAGAAACATGTCAAACGTTTTTTTATAATCACTCCTCAAGTTGTTTTTAAAATATATAATCGATAATATATCAACCACACCTGTCTTTATCAGTAGGAGAGGGAAAGGCAATGGCTGCCCAAACTCGGTTGTGTGAGCAAAACTCATGCGACCACCTGACGCGATCTTTCTCGCTCATTTTTCAAAATAAAACTATGTCTAAAGACTGTTGACACCTTGCGGAAGCTATAGGAAAAGGAATCTGGTTGATGTCCCTTTAAATGGAGCTTAGGTAGGCTATGGAACATGGAGCTTTCAAAATAGAAGCCACTTCCTGGTTTGATTTTCCTCAGGTTTCGCCTGCAATATCAGTTCTGTTATACTCACAGACAATATTTTGACAGTTTTGGAAACTTTGGAGTGGTTTCTATCCTAATCTGTCAATTATATGCATTTTCTAGCATCTGGTCGTGAGAAATAGGCCATTTATTTTGGGAATGTTATTTTTCCAAACATAAAAATAGTGCCCCCTAGCTTCAAGAGATTAAACTCAGGAGGCTGAATAAATGTGGCTTGGTCCCGAAGACCCTCATTAACCTCTACAGATGCACTATTGAGAGCATCCTGTTGGGCTGTAATTGCACCGTCTGCAACCGCAGGGTTTTCCAGAGGATGGTGCAGTCAGACCAATGCATCACCAGGGGCACAATGCCTGCACTCTAGGACATCTAGGAAGGCCAAGAAGATCATAAAGGACCTCAGCCACCCGAGCCACAGCCTGTTCACTCTGCTACCATCTAGAAGGTGGAGACAGTGCAATTGCATCAAAGCTGGGACTAAATAGTCACCAGTACCCTGCTATGAACTTAGTCACTGTTATTAGCTGGCTACCACCCGGTACACTACCCTGCACTTTAGAGACTGCTGCCCAATGTACATAGTCAATCAATCAATCAAATGTATTTATAAAGCCCTTCTTTACATCAGCTGATGTCACAAAGTGCTGTACAGAAACACAGCCTGAAACCCCAAAAAGCAAGCAATGCAGTTGTATAGTCATTGAACACGGGTCACTTTAATAATGTTTACATACTGTTTTTCCCACTTCATATGTATATACTGTATTCTAGTCAAGGCTCATCCTACAGTATATAACTACTGCTGTAAACACATTTTCTATTCATATATTGTCCATACAGAATACATACTATACATATATATGTTTATATTCCAGACTCTGACATTGCTCGTTCTAATATTTATTTTTATTTTGGGGATGTGTGTCTATTGTTTTGTATTGTTCAGTATCACTGCACTGTCTGGGGGTAGAAGCACAAGCATTTCGCTGCACCTGCGACAACATTGGCAAAATATGTTATATATGTTAATTTTATTTTATTTTATTTATACCCCACAGTTAATATTTGCTGTATTTTTATTCCTCTAACAGACAGCCTGGGCTTAATCACCTGCATCACAATTACAATTACCATCAAAACACCCTCAATCCCTTCCTGACCTGAGCGGTGTTGTTCTCAATCGATGTGGAAAGAAATCGGTCAGAAATTGCAGATCGGGAAAGTCATAACCAGACTGTTTTCTTCTTCCTCTTTTTAGCATCAACAAACATGGGGGCCGTTGTTTCCCTAACCTTTCCAATTGATCAAAACTGATCTTTCTAAATGTCACGTTAAAACTCGTTGGCTTACTCAGAGCTACAGGTATTATCTGGTCTGCTACACACACACACACACACACACACACACACACACACACACACACACACGCACATACACGCACACACACATACACACACACTCATACACACACACTCATACATGCATTGCATGCAAAAACACGCCGGCCCAACGCAGACACACACACACACACACACACATACCCTCTCAGTGCTTCTAGGCGTCCATTGGGATAATTACAAGAGGTCATCTTGGTGTGGTGGGCATATCCAATTAGCCTAATTAGCCATTGATGGTGTGTCTGTGGGTCTCTGCCACATTAGCCAAGTTTTAATCAGTCTGTTCTTCTTTTTCTGTGTCCGTCTACTGTTCCTGTTCATTAACCTCAATGGGCCTTTCAGAGATTCAGACAGAGACATTGACATTGGACTTTGGACTTGGACTTCATTGGACTTCAGTGGAAAGTTTTGAGATGTTTCTTTAGCTCCCGAGTTCTCCCGATAACTTTGACAGTCAAGATAAAAATAGGATAATAGCGAAACATGTTATGGCTTTTTCTTTGTGCTTTGTGACGCACCACGGCTGTGTGTGCGTGGGTGCGTGCGTATTTTCTTGCATGCGTGTGTGTGTGTTTGTATGTGTTTGTGTCCACGAATCAGATCAGATTTTGATCTTTAACTGAGCACTTTCCAAGCAGGGGGGAATGATGCATTCTGATCCATTCTGACTTATGCAGCAAAAACATCAGGGCGAAGTTAAAGATCAGAAATCGACATTGACATCAGTGCTGGCTGGGGATGCACAACACAACAGCAATTATGACAGCTACATACAGACCTTAATGCTCTCCCTCCATGTGGTGCTGCACACCTTACACACACATGAAATCAAATGTTATTTGTCACATGCGCCGAATACAACAAGTGTAGACTTTACCATGAAATGCTTACTTACAAGCCCTTAACCAACAGTGCAGTTCAAGAAGAAGAAAATATTGACCAAGTAGACTAAAATAAAAAGTAATAATAAAAGTAACACAATAAGAATAACAATAACGAGGCTTTATACAGGGGGCACCGGGTCAGTGTGCGGGGAAACAGGCTAGTTGAGGTAATCTGTACATGTAGGTGGGGGCGAAGTGACTATGCAAAGGTAACAAATAAACAGCGAGTGTACAAAAGGGGGGTGGGGTTCAATGTAAATTGTCCGGTGGCGATTTTATGAATTGTTCAGCAGTCTTAAGGCTTGGGGGTAGAAGCTGTTGAGGAGCCTTTTGGTCCTAGACTTGGCGCTCCGGTACCACATCCCCACACACACACCCACACCCACACACACCCACACCCACACCCACACCCACACCCACACCCACACACACACACACACACACATACACACACACACACACACACACACACACACACACACACACACACACACACACACACACACACACACACACACACACACACACACACACACACACACACACACACACACACACACACACACTGCTTCCCTCCTCATTCATTGTCTCAATTGAGGCTGTGCTGATCTCTGCGTCGGCCATCAGTCACAGAACCCGTCTTAACTGGGTCAAGACTGCTGGGGACCCGGGAAACCAGTGCCTCCTCTTCGTTTCTATCATCCTCTCTGACTCTGACAGGACCGTCAGCGGCTCTCGTTTACAGCTGAAGCCGGGGAATCACTCACAGTTAATAGAGACGCTAGGAATTCAGAGCGGAGGAGGAACATGGAACGTTTAACCGTTTAACTGTTGATACTTTTGTAATACGCAGTGCTGCCTGGAATTACAGCCAACTGTACAGGAGCAGTTTCACCTAATTAATGTGCAACCAGAGGGGGAAAAAAACTCAAGACCACCTTTACTCCACACATAGAGACACATACAAGCTCTCCCTCCCCCACCATTTGGCAAATCTGACCATAATTATATTCTCCTGATTCCTGCTAACAAGCAAAAACAAAAAAAGCAAGCACCAGTGACACGGTCAATAAGAAAGTTGTCAGATGAAGCAGATGCTAAACTACAGGACTGTTTTGCTACAGATTAGAGAGATTTTAGAAATTGAAATGAGAGTAATTTGTTGTTTAATTTTACCATACTCTACAGGCTACTGGTCCCAGTGAAAGAATGGTAAATAACAAGTTACAGAATTTTGTGTGTTTCTGCCAACCGTCAGTGGAAGTGTTGTACCAGTTTAAGTGTTTGATGGTTATCTTGTCAAAGGTTGAGCAAATCTTCTAACTCTGTCAGTGCTGTAATCTTTGTAAGAGCATTTGTGACAATAAAGAGCTGTACTGTTAAGTGGTTACTGTGCATTTCAGAGTAACTTAATATCAGTTATTTGCCTGTATTTTGCAGCCAGGTCACCCATGATACAAGTCAGTATTCGATATCCATCCATGTCTAAGGTCTGGAGATTATGTGGAAACTGGCCACTAGGGGCAACACGGAGCACTGTTACCTTCAAGTACATTACATTTACATTTAAGTCATTTAGCAGACGCTCTTATCCAGAGCAACTTACAAATTGGTGCATACACCTTAAGACATCCAGTGGAACAGCCACTTTACAATAGTGCATCTAAATCTTTTAGGGGGTGAGAAGGATTACTTACCCTATCCTAGGTATTCCTTGAAGAGGTGGGGTTTCAGGTGTCTCCGGAAGGTGGTGATTGACTCCGCTGTCCTGGCGTCGTGAGGGAGTTTGTTCCACCATTGGGGGGCCAGAGCAGCGAACAGTTTTGACTGGGCTGAGCGGGAACTGTACTCCCTCAGTGGTAGGGAGGCGAGCAGGCCAGAGGTGGATGAACGCAGTGCCCTTGTTTGGGTGTAGGGCCTGATCAGAGCCTGGAGGTACTGAGGTGCCGTTCCCCTCACAGCTCCGTAGGCAAGCACCATGGTCTTGTAGCGGATGCGAGCTTCAACTGGAAGCCAGTGGAGAGAGCGGAGGAGCGGGGTGACGTGAGAGAACTTGGGAAGGTTGAACACCAGACGGGCTGCGGCGTTCTGGATGAGTTGTAGGGGTTTAATGGCACAGGCAGGGAGCCCAGCCAACAGCGAGTTGCAGTAATCAAGACGGGAGATGACAAGTGCCTGGATTAGGACCTGCGCCGCTTCCTGTGTGAGGCAGGGTCGTACTCTGCGGATGTTGTAGAGCATGAACCTACAGGAACGGGACACCGCCTTGATGTTAGTTGAGAACGACAGGGTGTTGTCCAGGATCACGCCAAGGTTCTTAGCGCTCTGGGAGGAGGACACAATGGAGTTGTCAACCGTGATGGCGAGATCATGGAACGGGCAGTCCTTCCCCGGGAGGAAGAGGAGCTCCGTCTTGCTGAGGTTCAGCTTGAGGTGGTGATCCGTCATCCACACTGATATGTCTGCCAGACATGCAGAGATGCGATTCGCCACCTGGTCATCAGAAGGGGGAAAGGAGAAGTTTAATTGTGTGTCGTCTGCATAGCAATGATAGGAGAGACCATGTGAGATTATGACAGAGCCAAGTGACTTGGTGTATAGCGAGAATAAGAGAGGGCCTAGAACAGAGCCCTGGGGGACACCAGTGGTGAGAGCGCGTGGTGAGGAGACAGATTCTCGCCACGCCACCTGGTAGGAGCGACCTGTCAGGTAGGACGCAATCCAAGCGTGGGCCGCGCCGGAGATGCCCAACTCGGAGAGGGTGGAGAGGAGGATCTGATGGTTCACAGTATCGAAGGCAGCCGATAGGTCTAGAAGGATGAGAGCAGAGGAGAGAGAGTTAGCTTTAGCAGTGCGGAGCGCCTCCGTGATACAGAGAAGAGCAGTTTCAGTTGAATGACTAGTCTTGAAACCTGACTGATTTGGATCAAGAAGGTCATTCTGAGAGAGATAGCGGTAGAGCTGGCCAAGGACGGCACGCTCAAGAGTTTTGGAGAGAAAAGAGAGAAGGGATACTGGTCTGTAGTTGTTGACGTCGGAGGGATCGAGTGTAGGTTTTTTCAGAAGGGGTGCAACTCTCGCTCTCTTGAAGACGGAAGGGACGTAGCCAGCGGTCAGGGATGAGTTGATGAGCGAGGTGAGGTAAGGGAGAAGGTCTCCGGAAATGGTCTGGAGAAGAGAGGAGGGGATAGGGTCAAGCGGGCAGGTTGTTGGGCGGCCGGCCGTCACAAGACGCGAGATTTCATCTGGAGAGAGAGGGGAGAAAGAGGTCAGAGCATAGGGTAGGGCAGTGTGAGCAGAACCAGCGGTGTCGTTTGACTTAGCAAACGAGGATCGGATGTCGTCGACCTTCTTTTCAAAATGGTTGACGAAGTCATCTGCAGAGAGGGAGGAGGGGGAGGATTCAGGAGGGAGGAGAAGGTGGCAAAGAGCTTCCTAGGGTTAGAGGCAGATGCTTGGAATTTAGAATGGTAGAAAGTGGCTTTAGCAGCAGAGACAGAGGAGGAAAATGTAGAAAGGAGGGAGTGAAAGGATGCCAGGTCCGCAGGGAGGCGAGTTTTCCTCCATTTCCGCTCGGCTGCCCGGAGCCCTGTTCTGTGAGCTCGCAATGAGTCGTCGAGCCACGGAGCGGGAGGGGAGGACCGAGCCGGCCTGGAGGATAGGGGACATAGAGAGTCAAAGGATGCAGAAAGGGAGGAGAGGAGGGTTGAGGAGGCAGAATCAGGAGATAGGTTGGAGAAGGTTTGAGCAGAGGGAAGAGATGATAGGATGGAAGAGGAGAGAGTAGCGGGGGAGAGAGAGCGAAGGTTGGGACGGCGCGATACCATCCGAGTAGGGGCAGCTTGGGAAGTGTTGGATGAGAGCGAGAGGGGAAAGGATACAAGGTAGTGGTCGGAGACTTGGAGGGGAGTTGCAATGAGGTTAGTGGAAGAACAGCATCTAGTAAAGATGAGGTCAAGCGTATTGCCTGCCTTGTGAGTAGGGGGGGAAGGTGAGAGGGTGAGGTCAAAAGAGGAGAGGAGTGGAAAGAAGGAGGCAGAGAGGAATGAGTCAAAGGTAGACGTGGGGAGGTTAAAGTCGCCCAGAACTGTGAGAGGTGAGCCGTCCTCAGGAAAGGAGCTTATCAAGGCATCAAGCTCATTGATGAACTCTCCAAGGGAACCTGGAGGGCGATAAATGATAAGGATGTTAAGCTTGAAAGGGCTGGTAACTGTGACAGCATGGAATTCAAAGGAGGCGATAGACAGATGGGTAAGGGGAGAAAGAGAGAAAGACCACTTGGGAGAGATGAGGATCCCGGTGCCACCACCCCGCTGACCAGAAGCTCTCGGGGTGAGAACACGTGGGCGGACGAGGAGAGAGCAGTAGGAGTAGCAGTGTTATCTGTGGTGATCCATGTTTCCGTCAGTGCCAAGAAGTCGAGGGACTGGAGGGAGGCATAGGCTGAGATGAACTCTGCCTTGTTGGCCGCAGATCGGCAGTTCCAGAGGCTACCGGAGACCTGGAACTCCACGTGGGTCGTACGCGCTGGGACCACCAGATTAGGTGGCCGCGGCCACGCGGTGTGGAGCGTTTGTATGGTCTGTGCAGAGAGGAGAGAACAGGGATAGACAGACACATAGTTGACAGGCTACAGAAGAGGCTACGCTAATGCAAGGAGATTGAATGACAAGTGGACTACACGTCTCGAATGTTCAGAAAGTTAAGCTTACGTAGCAAGAATCTTATTGACTAAAATGATTAAAATGATACAGTACTGCTGAAGTAGGCTAGCTGGCAGTAGCTGCGTTGTTGACACTACACTAATCAAGTCGTTCCGTTGAGTGTAATAGTTTCTACAGTGCTACTATTCGGGGGCTAGCTGGCTAGCTAGCAGTGTTGTTTACGTTACGTTGCGTTAAAAGAACGACAATAGCTGGCTAGCTAACCTAGAAAATCGCTCTAGACTACACAATTATCTTTGATACAAGGACGGCTATGTAGCTAGCTATGTAGCTATCTACGATCAAACAAATCAAACCGTTGAACTGTAATGAAATGAAATGAAAATGTGATACTACCTGTGAATGCGACCGGGTTGTTGAATACTATTCAGTAGACGTTGGCTAGCTGTTAGCTGTTAGCTGTTGGCTAGCTAGCAGAGTCTCCTACGTTAAGGACGACAAATAGCTGGCTAGCGATCCTCGGTAAATTAAGATAATCACTCCAAGACTACACACTCTAAACTACACAATTATCTTGGAAACAAAGACAGCTATGTAGCTAGCTAACACTAAACTAATCAAGTCGTTCAGTTGAGTGAATAGCACTATATACTACAGTGATGCTAATCTGTGGGCGTTTGCTAGCGTTTGCTAGCGTATGCTAGCTGCTGGGCGAATAGCAGTGAAGGCTACGTTAGGGCGACGAAATACGATAATTATGCAATTATCTCTGATACAAGGACGGCTATGTAGCTAGCTAAGAAGAAATTGCTAAGATTAGACAAATCAACCGTTGTACTATAATGAAATGTAATGAAAAAGTTATACAACCTGCGGAGCGAAGTGCGATGCGACCGCTCGCTCCAACCCGGAAGTACCGGGTTTTGATACATTGATACATTGTTGTCGGCAGGGATGGTGACTGGGTACAAGCATGTGCCAAAGTTTGCATGTTTAAAACCAGAGATATAATTTTGTTTTAAGCCTACTCCAAACCTTAACCCTTACCTTAACCATTCAGAGTGAATACCTCACCTTAAGCTTTAGGAGTTAATGCCTAAATTTAACCCTAACCTTAAACTTAACCTTAACCCCCTAGAGTCGACCCCCAATCTAAGTAATATAATAAAAAATTCCCCATCAAAATCCGTTAGTTTAAGCCACAATGAACAGCCTGATCAACTCTATGCAAGAAGATGTGTCACGCTGGATCAGGCAAATGGAGGTCACACCAGATACTGGCTGGTTTTCTGATCCACACCACTGCTTTTTTAAAGGTATCTGTGACCAACAAGATGTATATCTGTATTCCCAGCCATGTGAAATCCAGAGACTAGGGATTAATTTATTCATTTCAATTCACTCATTTCCTTATATGAACTGTAACTCAGTAAAATCTTTGAAATTGTTTCATGTTACATTTAGATTTTTGTTCAGAGTATATATTACTCTATAGAATATCTTCCACAAATAATATTGCGATATGTAGCTGTAGTAATTCCCCCCCATCACTAGTGATTTGAGAGACTAGTCAAGGATCACCTCCACCCTACCTGTCACCCTAGACCCACTACAATTTGCTTACCGCCCCAATAGGTCCACAGACGATGTAATCACCATCACACTGCACACTGCCCTATCCCATCTTGACAATAGGAATACCTATGTAAGAATGCTGTTCATTGACTACAGCTCAGCATTCAACACCATAGTACCTTCCAAACTCATCATTAAGCTTGAAACCCTGGGTCTCGACCCTGCCCTGTGCAACTAGGTCCTGGACTTCCTAACAGGCCTCCCATAGGTGGTGAAGGTAGGAAACAACATCTCCACTCTACTGATCCTTAACACTGGGCACAAGGGTGCTTTCTCAGCTCCCTCCTGTACTCCCTATTCACCCACGACTGCGTGGCCATGCACGCCTCCAACTCAATCATCAAGTTTGCAGACAACACAACAGTGTTGTTGATTACCAACAACGACAAGACAGCCTAAAGGGAGGACGTGAGGGCCCCTGGAGTGTGGTGTCAGGAAAATAACCTCTCACTCAATGTCAGAAAAACAAAAGAGATGATCGTGGACTTGAGGAAAGAGCAAAGGGAGCACCCCCCTATCCACATTGACAGGACAGCAGTGGAGAAGGTGGAACGTTTTAAGTTCCTCTGTGTTCATATCACAGACAAACTGAAATGGTCCACACACACAGACAGGATAGTGAAGAAGGCATACCAGTACCTCTTCAACCTCAGGAGGCTGACATAATATGGCTTGACACCAAAAACCCTCACTAACTGTTACAGGTGCCAATCGAGAGCATCCTGTCAGGCTGTATCACCGCCTGGTACGGAAACTACACCGTCCACAACCGCAAGGTGGTGGTGCAGTCTGCACAGGTCATCACCGGGTGCAAACTACCTGCCCTCTAGGACACCTGCAACACCCGATGTCACAGGAAGGAAAAAAATATCATCAAGGACCATTACCATCCAAGCCACTGCCTGTTCACCCCGCTTCCATCCAGAAGGCGAGGTCAGTATCAAAGCTGGGACAGAGCGATTGAAAAACAGCTTCTATCTCAAGGCCATCCGATTGTTAAACACCCTCCACTAACACAGAGAGGTAGCTGCCTACCTACAGACTTGATATCATTGTTCACTTTAATAAATGGAACACTAGTCACTTTAATAATGCCACTTTAAGAATGTTTACATATCTCGCATTACTCATCTCATATGTACAGTACATAATGTAGACTGTATCCTTCACTATCTATTCTTTATCTATTGCATCTTTGCCGCTCTGTCACTGCTCATCCATATATTTTATACTTATATGTTCTTATCCCATTCCTTTACTATATTGTGTGTATTTGGTTTTGTTGTGGAATTTGTTAGCTATTAGGTTTTGTTGTGGAATTTTTAGATATTACCTGTTAGATAATGCCGGATCTAGAAGCATAAGCATTTCCCTACAATCTCAATAACATCTGCTAACCATGTGTATGTGACTAATAACATTTTATTTTATATGTCATACTGTACAAAGCAAACATCACTGTCCCTTTCATGGTACACGGTTGAATATTGAGAGAGAGGATGTGAAGGTTAGAAATCTGGTCCTTCTGTGGCTCAGTTGGTAGAGCATGGCGCTTGTAACGCCAGGGTAGTGGGTTCGATTCCCGGGACCACCCATACGTAGAATGTATGCACACATGACTGTAAGTCGCTTTGGATAAAAGCGTCAGCTAAATGGCATATATTATTATTATTATTATTATAAATCTCATATCTTGAAGAAATACACTGTTTAGTGTTCAGCAGTCTTTGTGTATTATGTGGTGAGAATAGGGAATAAACACTGGTTATGTGGGAAATCTGCCAAGCAAAGGTTATGCATAATTTAGAGTGGATTTGTTTGGTATGGAGAGGTCAATAGAGGCTAAATTGCCTGATTCACACGAGAGAGGAGAGAGAGACAGAGAGAGGGAGGGGGTAGAAAGGGAGGGAAGGAGGGAGCGACAGAAAGCGATAGAAAGACAGAGAGAGGCACCCACAGAGAAGTAGAAGAGAGAGAGAGAGAGCAAGAGAGAGAGATGGGGGATTAAGTGTTATGTGTTGTGTCCTGAGGGGCCATTGGTTTAGCCCAGCTTTATACATTCTTCATTAACAAGTTAAACATCGAGCTGACACATCTGGGAGTCTGAGTGTGAACAGGAACATCATGTAGCACTACGTGTTCTGTGTGCTTTTCATTATTGCTAAGTGTACTGGTATGCTATCTTGTTGTTTCTGCCTGTGTGTCCTCTCATAGGAATTATAATTCAAGGATAGCTAATGACTAGGTCCAGTAGTTTTCCCGGACCTTTTCCCGGGCCATATTATACAGCAATCTCTCAACAGTACATGGCTACATATGAACCTGACCAGGGGAAACTCCGAGGACTACCAATAACTTACATTCTATATATTTATAGTACCTGTCAAAAGTTTGGACACACCTACTCAGTCCAGGGTTTTTCTATATTTTTACTATTTTCTTCATTGTAGAATAATAGTGAAGACATCACAACTATGAAATAACACATATGGAATCATGTAGTAACCAAATTGTGTTAAACAAATCAAAAACCCTTGAGTGTCCAAACTTTTGACTGGTACTGTATATATTATTCTATTTTCTTCTGATCATGTAAAGTATGTACAACGCATTTCACATAATGGCTTGATATAGAAAATAAAAAAAGCAGAATAGCAAAATGTTTCAACGTTTGGGAAGGAGCAGCCGACTGGGCCTTGGTGTCTGTCTGGTGCAGATGTACTGACAGAGGTCCCAGCAGACCTGAGTTATTATTAAATTATCTCCATCGGCGAAGACTCCTGTTCAGGTTGACATTTCCTCCTCTGGCTTACTGCTTCTCCAGGCTATGTTTGTGCGTGTGTGTTTGGATGGAGGAAATGTCAGAGCACATCTGCAAGTGAACGATATCACTGAAGACCTCCCATCCCGCTCCACATACTTCCCCCAGTGTGCCTGATGGCTCAGAGAACACACACACACACACACACACACACACACACACACACACACACACACACACACACACACACACACACACACACACACACACACACACACACACACACACACACACACACACACACACACACACACACACACACACACACACACACACACACACACACACAGGCATATGCCGTGGGCACTGGCAGACACCAAGAACATTGGCATGTAAAAAAAAAGCCAATTATGCACAAATATGGCACCTACAAAAACACAGTGGTATGCTACATTGTACAAATATTCCAAAGGCTTGAAATGAAACCTATAGTAACATCTATAGTACATTTACATCATTGTAACGTAGATGCTGGGAGTCGAAGCAGGTGCAGGTGGTAAGCTCCAGTCGCAGGACGACGCCAACCAGAGGCCCCGAGGAAGAGAAGCAGGGGTGAAGATGGAAATCACGGAAGATGTTGGGATCCAGAATGTCCTCCACCGGAACCAACACCGCTCCTCTGGGCCGTACCCCTCCCAGTCCAACAGGTACTGGAGCTGACCCCACGACGTTGGGAGTCCAGTAGGGATCTGACGGCATAGGTGGGAGCTCCCTCGACTACCAAGGGGGGCTGAGGTGTGTCGTAGGGGACAGCATCAGCCAGGGGACCAGGAACCACCGGCCTGAGAAGAGAGACATGAAAAGAAGGGGAGATAGAGTAGTCACTGGGAAGCTGTAACCTATATGTCACCTTGTTGACCCTACAGAGAACATTGAACAGCCCCACAAACCGGCTCTCAGCTTCTTGCAGGGCAGGTGGAGTGGGAGGTTCTCGGTAGAGAGCCAGACACGATCCCCAGGATAGAACACGGGAGTTTCACGACAGTGGCGGTCTGCCTACTCCTTCTGACAGTGGACGGCGCGCTGGAGTCTCACGTGAGCCTTGCGCCACAATTCTTCTGCGTGCCTGAACCACTCAAGATGAGACCAGATGAGACCAGGGACGACGAGACCAGATGAGACCAGGGACGCTGAGGTAGGAGAAGGGGAAAGGGTTTCCTGGCTGGAGCGTGCCGGGGGGATTTGGTCTGACCACATATGGAATAGGAGTTGACGTAGCGACAAATGTCCTGCACCAAGGTAGGCTAACAATACTTCTCGGAGATAGATTGGGTAGAGCGAGAAATACCTGGATGTCCAGTGACGACAGCTGTGTGCGCCCAGGTCAGCAGCCAATCCCTTATCCCTGTGGGAACGTAGATGTGCTCAGGAGGGCAGGTAGTGGGTGTGGGCTCCCTATCTAGAGCCTGGCAGACCTCCCACTCCGCCTGCCCTACGTCCCAGACCACTCGAGAGGAAGAGATTATGGGTGCATCCTGGACAGGAACCTCTACCGAATCGTAAAGACGGGACAAGACATCGGCTTTGGTGTTCTTTGAAACTGGGTGATAGCTCGGCGTGAAGTCAAATCTTATAAAGAACAGGGCCCACCTTGCTTGGTGCAGAATCAGCCTCCTCTCTGTCCGTATGTACTCCAGGTTCCGATGGTCGATAAGGATGGTGAATGAGTCCTTGGTGCCCTCCAGCCAGTGTCTCCACTCCTCTAATGTCAATTTCACCGCCAGGAGCTCTTGGTCACCGACGTCGTAATTCCTCTCTGCAAGGGACAGTTTCTTAGAGTAATACGCACACAGATACAATTTCTGTGGATTACCTTGTTGTTAAGACAGAACTGCCCCCACGCCCACCTCTGATGCATCCACCTCCACCTGCCGGGGCGGCAGGGTAGCCTAGTGGTTAGAGCGTTGGTCTAGTAACCGGAAGGTTGCAAGTTCAAACCCCTGAGCTGACAAGGTACAAATCTGTCGTTCTGCCCCTGAACAGGCAGTTAACCCACTGTTACTAGGCCGCCATTGAAAATAATAATTTGTTCTTAACTGACTTGCCTAGTTAAATAAAGGTAAAATAAAAATAAATAAAAAGGTTATCTGTGTGTTTAAGCAATGGAGGTGAAATGTCCCTTCAGTAGGCGGAAGACCTCACCAGCTGCTGAACTCCAACCTATGGGGACCATGCTTGAGGAGCGGCGACGGAGCTGAAGTTCATGATGAAACGGCGGTAGAAGTTGACAAACCCCAAAAACCATTGTAACCCCTTTATGGTGGTTGGGACTGGCCATGACCTGACCGCATCTACCTTCTTGACGTCCATCTTCACTCCTTGCGGGCTGATTTGGTAGCCAAGGAAGGAAACAGCCTCCTGATGAAACTGGCACTTCTCAGCCTTGACAAACAGGTGGTTAGCCAGGACTACTCAGACGTGAGTGATGTGTAGACCAAGGTAGCCGAGTAGACCAGGATGTCGTCGATATATGACTACCTGGCATCCAAGCATGTCCCGGAACACCTCGTTGACGAAGCATTGGCTAAGCTACATGGCATCACCAAGTATTCGTAGTAACCAGACATCGTGCTATAAGCTGTCTTCCATTCATCCTCCTCCTGGAAGGGGATGAGATTGTATGCACTCCGCAGGTCCAATTTGGTAAAGAACCAGGCCCCATGGAGCTATTCAATGGCTGCCGGCACCAATGGGAGAGGGTAACGGTACTTGGTGGTGATTTTATTGAGTCCTCTGTAATCAATACATGGGCGTAAGAGAAGTGGAAGACACCTGCTGACGCAAGTGAAGTGGACATGCGAATGAAAACTTGTTGGAGCGCCTCATGGATGTACTCCTCCATGGCCTGCGTTTCAGTCACCAACAGAGGTTAGATGCGTCTGCGTGGAGGCGCAGAGCCTGCAAGCAGGTCAATGGTTCAGTCCCAGGGGTGATGAGGAGGGAGACAGATGGCGCAGGTTTTGGAAATATACCTCCGTATACCTCCGGGATGTTGGGCTGAAGGGAAACCACGGGACTCTCAACCGACGTGGAACCACAAAGGACAGGGAAGCAGGACCTCTGGCTTTCGGGTACCCAGTCTGTGATTTTCATCCTCGGCCTCCCTTGGCTTCTACGTCAGAACCCTTACATCTCATGGTCGAGGATGAAAATCATGATCTTGTGAGTAGATCTGACGATCAAACTGTATGCAATAGCCTGCATTTTACAGTATTCCCTTATTATTATTATTAGTATTCCCTTACAGTATTTACAGTATTCCCTTACAGTATTTCATATCCTTGATATCAATAATAATAAAATATTAATTAAGATCCTAAGTTGTCACACACACAAGTTTAGCCGTTTAGCCCATAGGAAAGGAGTGGGGACTGGCAATAGGGCCCAACGTGTTTGTAAATGACTGTGAAATTTAGACACACTACATTTACTTAAAATGGTCTTTGAGCTGTCATTGCTGAGCAGGGGCCTGCTGACAATGCTAATGTGGGAGAACAGCTGGTAGGCAGAAGGTCAGGACTGGGGACTGAGGGTGAGGAATGGGCATGGATTCAGAAAAGGGGACAACTAAGAGATGTGTGTATTTATTTATTTGTACCTTTATTTAACCAGGCAAGTCAGTTAAGAACAAATTCTTATTTTCAATGACGGCCTGGGAACAGTGGGTTAACTGCCTGTTCAGGGGCAGAACGACAGATTTGTACCTTGTCAGCTCAGGGGTTTGAACTCACAACCTTCCGGTTACTAGTCCAACGCTCTAACCACTAGGCTACCCTGCCGCCCCAGTCAGTGTTTGTGTATGATGTAGAAAGACACAGATAACAGAAAGACAGAGAGAGCCATTACATCTTGAAACATTACTTTTGGTGGTACACCATCAGCAGCACTCCAGATGTAGACTTTAACTGCTGATTCTGGCCCTATCAGCTATAAAAGATGGTTCCGAGCTATAATCATGTGAGCAGATCTAGCATCAGTACAGAGACTCCTGCTGTATCCATCCCCATCCTATCCCAGGCTTTGGTAGATGAGCATTTCCATGTCCTACCTCTCTCCTTCCTGCCAGCCAGAGCATCAGCTCTTCTCTCTGTTAGCCAGGATTTATCACCTCAGACCTCTTTGGCTTGTTGACATGAGTGTGATGTACCATTTCACTGAGATAGTGTCCCACCGTGGGTGTAATGATGTTATTCCTCCGTTTATCACCGCCACATGAACTCACCCACAGATACCTTTCCTCAATCAAATTACATCTACTGGACTGGGCTGGGAAGGGAGGAGTGTTTTTATTTCATAACACGGCTTGCCCTGGTTACATGGTATACTTTATAGGCCAATACTGCTGGTAGTCCACATCGAAGGGACAGCAGTGGAGAAGGCAGTAAGTTTTAAGTTCCTGGGTGTACACATCACAGACAAACTGAAATGGTCCACCCACACAGACAGTGTGGTGAAGAAGGTGCAAACAGTGCCTCTTCAACCTCAGGAGGCTGAAGAAATTTGGCTTGTCACACAACAATCTTGACCAACTTTTAAAGGTGCACAATCGAGAGCATCCTGTTGGACTGTATCCGCCTGCTACGGCAAACTACCTGCCATCCTATGACACCTACAGCACCCGATGTCACAGGAAGGCCAAAAAGATCATTAAGGACAACAACCACCTGAGCCACTGCCTGTTCTCACCACTATCATCCAGAACGCGAGGTCAATACAGGTGCCTCAAAGCTGGGACCGAGAGATAGAAAAACAGCTTCGAGGCCATCAGACTGTTAAATAACAATCACTAACTCAGAGAGGCTGCTGCCTACATTGAGACCCAATCACTGGACACTTTAATAAATGGATCACTAGTCACTTTAAACAATGCCACTTTAAATAATGCCACTTTAATCATGTTTACATATGTTACATTACTCATATCAAATGTATGTACTGTATTTTATACCATCTATTGCACCTTTCCTATGTCGCTCGGCCATTGCTCATCCATATACGATATGTAAATATTCTCATTCACCACATTTGATTTGTGTGTATTAGGTAGTTGTTGGGGAATTGTTAGATTACTTGTTAGATATTACTGCACTGTCGGAACTAGAAGAACAAGCATTTCGCTACACTCGCATTAACATCTGCTAACCATGTGTATGTGACCAATAAAATTAGACTTGATTTTATAGACAGAAAGAAGGAAAGATAGTGTAACAGGAATGCCAGGAGACAGAGAGTAGAATGAATGGCATCAAGACATGTGGAGGGTGTTACAGATGGAGGGTGAATCTGATTCAAATGTTGTCAGATGGCTCATTGAGCTGCTAGTGGTGTGTGGTGTGTGTTGTGCCTGTGTGTGTGCATGCTTGCAGGTGGTGTGTTAGTTGTGTACGAAATGAGATAAACCATGTGTAGAGTTGTGCCTTGTAATTTAATCCCATGGTCGAATGTTAGCGGAGCAGGGCCCCTTCATCTCGTTGTATCCTAGATTGGATTATTCATTGGGGCTTACAGGCTATCACAATCATTGTGAGCCTTCCAAACAACCGAGAAGGACCTACAATATTACCATGACCGTGTCACAAATGGCACCCTTTTCCATAGTGCTCTGATCAAAAGTAGTGCAATGTATAGGGAATTGGTTGACATTTGGGACGCGGGCGGTCTTCACTTGAACGACTCTGACTTTGTCAAATAAGCACCAATCGGGGCCAAACAAAGCTAGCTAGATAGCCAATTAGCTGGGCTTTACGGGAATGTCTGGAAACCCTGTATCTGTCATAAAATGTAGCTACTAACCTTGTGTGACTGCATGCCTTTTCCTTTTGGACAAGAATTATAAGAATATTCAGAGTTATGAAGTTATGCAAATGTTGATTTTATATAATGGCTGCTAATACTGGAAAAGCTAAATCAAAGTCCAAGTATACAGATTTTATGATATTCTTGCAGAAAAATTTAATAAGAATGCAAATGTCTCCTTCACGATTTGCCCAAATGTACCTGGGTGACTTTACACTAAATGTCATGTAGTTCGCTCATACTTCAAGTTATCCGTCTGAAACTTTGCACACACACTGCTGCCATCTGTGGACACTATCGGAATTACAACCAGAGTGATGGCTTTCTCTTGCATATCAAAGACGGTAGTAGAAATAACGGTTGTTTTTTTTCTTTGTATTTTCTTCTACCAGATCTATTGTTATATTCTCCTACATTCAATTCACATTTCCACAAACTTCAAAGTGTTTTCTTTCAAATGGTACCAAGAACATGCATATCCTTCCTTCAGGGCCTGACTCCAGGCAGTTAAGTTTGGTTTGTCATTTTAGGCGAAAATTGAAAAAAAGAGGGCTATCCCTAAAAAGTTGGGCTTGTAAGTAAGCATTTCACTGTAAGGTCTACAACTGTTGTATTCGGGGGCATGTGACAAATACAATTTGATTTGAAAGGGAATGTGCATGTGCATGTGAGTGTGTGTGTGTGTGTGTGTGCATGTGTGTGTATTCTTGTGCATGCGAGCGAGTGTGCATGGATGTGAATGTGAAGCAAGAGAAGCCTGTCCTGGGGCATAAATTGATTGCTCTTGTGTGGTCATTGTGTGAACAACCACAGCACAGGGAGTGAAAGTGACACGACGCAATGTGAAAACAGGCCTAAAGCAGATCCCATTGAGCCTTGATTACTGTTGCTCTACATTTCTCGATTAGATCCAACTTTAGGACTGATTAGGCCTTTTGTCTGAAGGCGTGTTATGTTACGACACTCCTGAGTTGATTGTTGAGCTGTGTTCAAGTGTTCTTTGTGTTTATACAATTAGCTTATTACAAAGGAACATTTCAGAAGTTAAAAAAAATATTAAATCGAATGCAGAATGTGGCAATGAGAATCATCAGTGTTTTGCTATGTTTATTCTTAGAATGACATTCATCATTATAAAGCTTCACAGAACATGTTTTTTTAGAATACATTTGTTTAATCTAGTCTCATGAGTAGGAGGGAACTGCTTCTATGATCTATGATCTCAGTGAGTTATAGGCACACACCAAATTCTCCAGTGTTAACTTAAAGCAACACTGAACAGTTATTCTGAAAAGTACTTTTTCTCTAATGACTAACTACCAGGATGTTTCAAAATACATTCTGAGTGGGCAGAGAGCTTATATTCATGAGCTCGCCTTGACTGACAGCTTTTTGAAAAGCCTATGTCAAGCAACTTGGATGCAGTGAGCAGTGTTGCAGTAAAATCATCTCAAGCAAATTTGGTGATAAGCAACATTGAAATTGCATCAATTCTCTCTCTAATATATATATACAATGCTCAAAAAAATAAAGGGAACAATAAAATAACACATCCTACATCTGAATGAATGAAATATTCTTATTAAATACTTTTTTCTTTACAAAGTTGAATGTGCTGACAACAAAATCACACAACAATTATCAATGGAAATCAAATGTATCAAACCATAGAGGTCTGGATTTGGAGTCACACTCAAAATTAAAGTGGAAAACCACACTACAGGCTGATCCAACTTTGATGTAATGTCCTTAAAACAAGTCAAAATGAGGCTCAGTAGTGTGTATGGCCTCCACGTGCCTGTATGACCTCCCTACAACGCCTGGCCATGCTCCTGATGAGTTGGGGGATGGTCTCCTGAGGGATCTCCTACAAGACCTGGACTAAAGCATCCGCCAACTCCTGGACAGTCTGTGGTGCAACGTGGCGTTGGTGGATGGAGCGAGACATGATGTCCCAGATGTGCTCAATTGGATTCAGGTCTGGGGAACGGGCGGGTCAGTCCACAGCATCAATGCCTTCCTCTTGCAGGAACTGCTGACACACTCCAGCCACATTAGGTCTAGCATTGTCTTGCATTAGGAGGAACCCAGGGCCAACCGCACCAACATATGGTCTCACAAGGGGTCTGAGGATCTCATCTCGGTACCTAATGGCAGTCAGGCTACCTCTGGCGAGCACATGGAGGGCTGTGCGGCCCCCCAAAGAAATGCCACCCCACACCATGACTGACCCACCGCCAAACCGGTCATGCTGGAGGATGTTGCAGGCAGCAGAACATTCTCCAGGGCGTCTCCAGACTCTGTCACGTCTGTCACATGTGCTCAGTGTGATCCTGCTTTCATCTGTGAAGAGCACAGGGCGCCAGTGGCGAATTTGCCAATCTTGGTGTTCTCTGGCAAATGCCAAACGTCCTGCACGGTGTTGGGCTGTAAGCACAACCCCCACCTGTGGACGTCGGGCCCTCATACCACCCTCATGGAGTCTGTTTCTGACCGTTTGAGCAGACACATGCACATTTGTGGCCTGCTGGAGGTCATTTTGCAGGGCTCTGGCAGTGCTCCTCCTGCTCCTCCTTGCACAAAGGCGGAGGTAGCGGTCCTGCTGCTGGGTTGTTGCCCTCCTACGGCCTCCTCCACGTCTCCTGATGTACTGGCCTGTCTCCTGGTAGCGCCTCCATGCTCTGGACACTACGCTGACAGACACAGAAGTGTGATTGACTTGGAGTTACATTGTGTTGTTTAAGTGTTTCCTTTATTTTTTTGAGCAGTGTTTATATCCCCCATTTGGCATGTCACTTGTGATGCTCTTCACAGCAGCACTGACAGATGTGTTCACTTGACAACTGCGTCAGAGTTTTGAACCACCCTCCCCCTTTTTGTTCCATGCTGGCTGATAACCTAGCTAGCAAGCAACTAGCTAACACCAGACACTGATGAAAGGGGAGACATATCTTTGCCATAGAGGAATAGGGCAATATTTTAATTGTATACTGAACAAAAATATAAACGCAACATGTAACAATTTCATTTTCTTTACTGAGTCACAGTTCATATTAGGAAATTACATGACTTGGTCAAGGTGCTGCAATGGGTGGGCACCATGGGTGGGCCCCACAAAAGGGCTTTATTACAGAAGAAAATACTCCTAAACATCCCCCTTTTTGTCCCCAGCACAAGGTGCGCCTGTGTAATGATCATGCTATTTAATCATCTTCCTGATATGCAACACTTTTCAGTTGGATGGATTATCTTGGCAAAGGAGAAATGCTCACTAACAGGGATATAAACCAATTTGTGCACAACATTTGAGAGAAATAAGCTTTTGGAGCATACAGTGGTTTGTCCTTTAAAAGTTGCAGCATACTGCAGCACAGCTTGCTGGTCCCGCAGAATTCTATAGCACGTTATTTAAGCGCCAACCACGGTACCAAAGTAGCACTAACTAGCACCGATGCTCGTTAGTGCTACTTTGACCACCAGAGGGCATCTTTGAGAAGCATTTGATAGCCTTCAATTAGTGGCTGTACTAGAGAATTACATTACATTTACATTTAAGTCATTTAGCAGACGCTCTTATCCAGAGCGACTTACAAATTGGTGCATTCACCTTATGACATCCAGTGGAACAGCCACTTTACAATAGTGCATCTAAATCTTTTAAGGGGGGGGGGTGAGAAGGATTACTTTATCCTATCCTAGGTATTCCTTAAAGAGGTGGGGTTTCAGGTGTCTCCGGAAGGTGGTGATTGACTCCGCTGTCCTGGCGTCGTGAGGGAGTGTGTTCCACCATTGGGGAGCCAGAGCAGCGAACAGTTTTGACTGGGCTGAGCGGGAACTGTACTTCCTCAGTGGTAGGGAGGCGAGCAGGCCAGAGGTGGATGAACGCAGTGCCCTTGTTTGGGTGTAGGGCCTGATCAGAGCCTGGAGGTACTGAGGTGCCGTTCCCCTCACAGCTCCGTAGGCAAGCACCATGGTCTTGTAGCGGATGCGAGCTTCAACTGGAAGCCAGTGGAGAGAGCGGAGGAGCGGGGTGACGTGAGAGAACTTGGGAAGGTTGAACACCAGACGGGCTGCGGCGTTCTGGATGAGTTGTAGGGGTTTAATGGCACAGGCAGGGAGCCCAGCCAACAGCGAGTTGCAGTAATCCAGACGGGAGATGACAAGTGCCTGGATTAGGACCTGCGCCGCTTCCTGTGTGAGGCAAAAAAAAAAATTAAAAAGAAATTGTAAGAACATTGTATATGGGAATGATTTTAAGAAATGTTTCTTAATTCATTTGATTATTATTATGGTTTCTATTCCAAGAAAAAGGAAAAACCCTCTGGGTTTCCATTAGGATGGAACAGAAAACATTTAGCTAAATAATCCCCATGTCGTGCAGGCACACAGGAGACCGGGCTTCAATTCCCTGATGGGGAGGAAGGAGTAGGCTGTCTTTGTAAATAAGAATTTGTTCTTAACTGATTCCATATGTGTTATTTCATAGTTGCGATGTATTCTACAATGTAGAAAATAGTAAAAATAAAGAAAACCCTGCATGAGTAGGTGTGTCCAAACTTTTGAGGCCATTATGACGTTTTGGCTAGAGAAATTGATGATACTACAATGCAACAAATACACTGATCATCTCAGCAAGTTTTTTTTACCCGTGGAAGTGCAACTAAAATGTAGTTTAAATAACCGTCTGCATTTTGAATGTATTTTTCTAGTTATTTTATTAAAGAAAGTATAAAGATGCTCATGAAGAAATAGTGTACTGCTGTTTTACTGCTGTTTCAGAGTACTTACACAATGAATACATTGCAGGTAGGGGGATGTTCACACGGGATGTTCACACCTACAGTAGCCAGGCTATAAAGAGTCTATTGTCCTGCTAATCGGGCTACACATTTTTGAAAACCTGTTTTCAAAATGTCACCAGCTGTCCATCACTACTGTAAATAAAAACACGGCATCTTGTTTACATATTGTTTACATTCTTTATTGTAACCACAGTGTCACAAATAATTTGTATCTACCTTTCCAATTACTTTCAGAGTTTGGGATTAATTTGATTAATATTATGGTGTTTATATTCCAAGAAAAACAAAAAACCCTCTGGGTTTCCATTAGGATGGAACGGAAAATATGGCACTGTACAACGTGACGGTCGGGAGTAGGCTACACAGTACTGGGCTAGTTAAAGAGCGTAAGAATATCCGTGTTGTGCGCAGGGACCGGGGTTCAATTCCCTGACGGGGGAGGAAGGAGTAGGTTGTCCTTGTAAATAAGAATTTGTTCTTATTGCCTAGTTCTGACTTGCCTAGTTAAATAAAGGTTACACTAAGAGCATAACATTTCTACACTATAATTTTAGTTGGAGATTCAGTCAAAATAATACATTTAATTGATTTATTACCCTCCATTGACCCCAATATATACATTAATTATGCATGTAAAGTAATCAATAAGTTCTAGTATGGCAACATGAATAAGTGTATTTCAAGCTAGAATCCAACATTATTGGATATAATGGAAACAATATTTTACTCTCCACAGAGTAAAACTGACACAATCACACTCTCACACTCAACACTGGTTATTAGCAGGTTATTAACACCAATACTGGGGTTCTTTTATACCACTGCGTGTTCATTTAACATTTGAATCAACACGAGAATTATTCAACTGAAAAATTAACACTAGATAACACTGGCCAATTTGCTGTGTATGGATCAAAACATATTATGTATCTTTCTTGCATATGGTTTGTTACTAGATCTGAATATCATAGGTGCCATGACAGAATATGGCAATATATTTCAGTGTAACAATTCACCCTCTGTGTTTTGTTTGTCTCCCATTGCTTCACAAGCTCATTTACAGATGGAAAATAAATCTCTCCCTCTTATAGATGTCTATCTCCCTTTTTCCCTCTCCCTAACTCTTTCTCTCTCTGAAGGCCAGTTGAGGGTGCCATTTGTCTGAAGGTGTGCAGGGCTGGGATTAGTGTGTCCTTCTTTTTAAAATTAGACTTTTGTATATGAAGTCCCTACACCAAAGAGCCTACCTCAAATACAATGCTCTGTGATTAGACAGACAGTTTGGTTGGTTTCAGAAGAAGTGTTTATTATTAGTCCATACTCTATCTGTTGATTAGTCCACAGTCAAGCTGGATAAGGATGCCCATGAACATGTTTCAGAAGTGCGTCATCACAAACTTTGACAAGCCCAGACAAGGCTGATGTAGAAAAAGAAAGATTAGTGATACTATTTTGGATGTACAGAAGTAGGATCTTCATTTGAGCCAGTTTGATGAAGCAGAAGATAATCCTGCAGCAACAAGAAATGTTAATTATTATGTGGATTATAATTTATGAACATTTTTGTAGGGGTTGATCAATTTGTCGTAAGAGAAAATCAGGTCTGAAATTTCAACGTTGAAATTACAAACTTCAGAAACCTTTTTTTAACTTCAAATACACTGCAGGAAAGTTTTCATGTCACAGATTGATACAATTAAGATCATACATCTGTAGGGTGAGCGAGTCAGGCGGATTTCAGTAACGCAGAATATTTGATCGTACTCTGGCTCTGTGTGCTAACTATTTAATAGTTAATATGATCTTGCCATATATCCAGAAGGATACTATTTGTAGTGCCTCAATCAATTGAGTTTATAGAACCAAAATAGCATCTGAAAATAATATAAATACCTGCTTATTGTTTTAAAAACTGAGACTGTGTTTTGACCCTTCCGAATGAGGTTAACCATTTTTCTCTATTTCTCCCTTTCTATCATCCTCTCTCCCTCCCTCCCTCTCTCACTCCGCAGCTAGTATCGTTCGGACGAAACAGTGGTGTGAGATGGTCCCATGTTTGGAAGATGAGGGCTGTGACCTGTTAATCAATAAATCTGGATGGACTTGTACACAACCAGGTGGCAGAGTCAAAACCACTACAGTGAGTTTTATTTACAGAATGTATATTCTTTCTCACTATGTTTGAAAGCACATTGTGGGGGTAACTCCTTGGAATTAGAATGACCAGAATGTTAACTTGAATAGGTATGTAAATTGTAGTCATTCTAATTCCATCAACCACCAATGTGTAGCCTCAACCCAGTGTGAACCTTTTCTCACTCACTCACTAACCACACCACAAGCTATGACTTGGCTCCCAATTCAGTTTAGATCCCGACAGTTCCACAGTTCCATCCCAGAATTAGCTACACTAGCTGGCAGCAGACAGCAGAACGCTCATATTAATGAATCCAACCCCATCCACGTACAACTAAGCAAGCGTACTTAAAACGCTTCTCCGCTCCCTCCTACTTCTCCCCAACAACACAGTGGTTTGTTTACCTGTTCATCGCTCGCAATTAGTTTGAATTAAGGTTCCCTCTTAAACCCAATGACTGGAGCAGATGGAGTCTTCACGGCATGCATTTTGGGGAGAAAAATAGCCTCCCTCCCTCGCTTCACTCACGCACACACTGTAAGACTTTATGTAATTTCAACAGTAAAACAATGTAAAATTACAGTAAAATACCTTGTGTTTTACAGAATTGATGCTCTAGATTGCACTGCATTATGGGTAAAATGCTGAAAAATAATAATTGTTGTAATGTTTAGGCTTTGCTGTACCACAGCCTCTCAGTGCCATAGTGAATAAACACACATATTCGTAACCATTATGTTTGCACCATTACTACAGAGAAAACAGCTTGTTTCTAGCCCAAACAGTTCAAAAGATATGACCCATAATACAGGCGCAATGGTTTTTTTTCTATGCGGCAATGTTAAAAAATATAGTTGTTTTTACAGTATTATACAACTAACAGCAATGTACTGTTTTAATTATTTCCAGTAAATTGCCGTAAATCGCAATGCACTCTGGGTGATATTAGGCGTAACTGGTCAATTACACAGTCAATTCCAATGAAACTTGGATTTAACAGTAAATTACCTTAAAGAAGTTGTGTATTTAAATGGTACTGGAATTCCACCCCACAGAATACAGTACCCTACACAGTAAAACTGGAGAAGTTCTGGCTACTCAAACATTTTAGGAAACCAATTACCTATAAACATTAAATTAAGAAATTTAAATAACTGAAGTGAGCAATACTACTTTCATATGAGTAATACAAATGCATTTTTTTTAAAGGTAAACGTCAATTTAACCTGTTACTCCTACCCCCTACTTTTTCGAACATTCTGTTAAAAATCGCGCAACATTTCAGCACTCTGCTTCTCATGCCAGGAATATAGTATATGCATATGATTAGTATGTGTGGATAGAAAACACTCAGACCTTTATAAAACTGGTTAAATCACGGCTGTGACTATAACAGAATGTGCGTTTCATCGAAAAGTGCAGGAAAATCTGATCACTGAAAATGGAAAAATATATCCATGCGCAGCTTCAACCGATTGATAAAGGTGAACCACATTAAATGGGGCCGAGGTTGCAATACCTACAGCTTCCACACGATGTCAACAGTCTTGTTATTTGCCTACGATTTGTTTCTTGGTCAAACGAAGAAGAGACAGCCCATTTCTTCAGGTCTCCGACCGGATATTTTGGTTGAGATTTACCCGGACATTATTTCCAGACGTACAGCTATAGAATATACATCGCCTCGTGATCAATTTGATCGCTTATTAACGTTTACTAATACCTAAAGTTGCATTACAAAAGTATTTCGAAGTGTTTTGTGAAAGTTTATCGTCAACTTTTTTCATTTAAAAAAATGACGTTACGTTATAAAACGCAATTTTTTTTGTTGATCACACAGTCTTCATAGATCGATATCTAGGCTATATATGGACCGATTTAATCGAAAAAAAGACCCAATAGTGTTTATGGGACAAAGAAGGAGTGCCAACAAAGAAAATGGTCAAAGGTAATGAATGTTTTATATTTTATTTTGCGTTTTGTGTAGCGCCGACTATGCTAATTATTTTGCTTACGTCCCCTGCGGGTCTTTTGGGGTGTTACATGCTATCAGATAATAGCTTCTCATGCTTTCACGGAAAGCATTTTAAAAATCTGACTTGTTGCCTGGATTCACAACGAGTGTAGCTTTAATTCAATACCCTGCATGTGTATTTTAATGAACGTTTGAGTTTTAACGAGTGCTATTAGCATTTAGCGTAGCGCATTTGCATTTCCAGATGTCTAGATGGGACGCCTGCGTAGGAGCAAGAGGTTAACGCCCCCACTAAGTCACACCTCCAATAATTTCCCAGTGTGCCTTGCCTTTTCGAATGAATTGTAGAGTTACCACCCATAGGCCAGCGCACAATTGGCTCAGCATCGTCCAGGTTAGGGGAGGGTTTGGCCCAGGTCGGGCATCATTGTAAATAAGGATTTGTTCTTAACTGACTTACCTACTTAAATCATTTTTAAATAAAATAATATTAATGAATAAATCACTTTATTTGTTAGTGACAGAGACATTGTTGCTGAATTTGTTCGTTTTCATTCCTGTGGTCTTTGTCAAGTGAGTTCTTTGGCAAATATGATTAATTACATATACCATAAGGCCTTATACAGTGGCCTGAAAAAGTCATAGTTTACAGGTCATGTCAGGCCTGCAAGTAGGGTTGCAAAATTCCACAAACCATAATCTTCCAACCAGGATTTCTGGAAAATTTACCAGAATTTTGCAACACTAACTCTAAATCACATTATGCTGGGTTGCAAATAGATGTGTCATTTCCATCGGAATCTACCCACTGTCGGTAATCCGACAGATAAAATTGCAATTTGTATTCATAATGACTGCCAGGGTTAAGAACAGTGGGAGGAAGCTACCTAAGCTATTTAAACTTCTTGAGGTGATGGGTTCCCCTACAGGAACCTCTCCACCCCCCCGTTCAGCTGAAAAGATGGCGCAGGGAATGCAAAAATATTATTTAGAAATATTTAACCTCCACACATTAACAAGTCCAATTCCTCAAATGAACGATAAACACCTTGTTCATCTACCCAGCGTGTCAGAATTTTAAAATGTTTTACGCCGAAAACACAAAATATATTTATGTTAGACCACCACCAAACCAAAGAAAAAACGTAGCCATTTTTTCCAGCAAAAGATAAAAATCACAAAAGCAGGATTTAAAAAGAAATCAATCACTATCCTCTTGAAAATCTTCATCAGATGACAGTCATATGACATGTTACACAGTACATTTATGTTTTGTTTGATAATATGCATTTTATATCCATAAATCTCGGTTTACATTGACGCCATGTTCAGAAAATCCTCCAAAATATCCGGAGGAATTATAGAAAGCTACGCCAGATAACAGAAATAATCATCATAAACTTTGACTAAAGATACATGTTCTACATATAATTAAAGATACACTGGTTCTTACGTTATGGAAAAAGCCTAACATTGCAATAATCTGAGACGGCGCTCAGACGTAACAATATTTCCCTGCCATGTTGGAGTCAACAGAAATACAAAATTACAACATAAATATTCCCTTACCTTTGATCTTTCATCAGAATGTAGTGCAAGGAGTCCTAGTTCAACAATAAATCGTTTTGTTTCATAATGTTCAATTCTAGTGTCCAAGTAGCAGCATTTGCTACCACTTTCAGCTCAAATGCCCAAAAAATTACTTCTGGTCCAGGATAACTTTGCATCAAAACTTCCAAATGACATATTACAGGTCGAAGAAACTGGTCAAACTAAGTGCAGAATCAATCTTCAGGATGATATAATCATATATATCCAATAGCATTCCAACTGGATCATTCGTTTTCATCTGGGGCTGATTGGAACAGCCGAAGCACTCAAAGGCAAACGCGCCTCAACAAAATCGCATCCTTTTGCGACACCAACTACTTTCCTTCCCATTAGGTCAAAGTTAACAGCAAATGCTCCATTACACTTTCTACTGAATGAGGACATCTACTGGAAGACGTAGGAAGTGTTTCCAGATCCATAACTTGTTGGGAAGGGAGGGGGCGATGACGTCAAAGTTGCCCCAACTTTAAGGATTTCAAAACTTTTGGGATTCCAAATCTTCGTTTGGAAGATTGTCTGTTATAGTTCTGTTATACTCACAGACATAATTCAAACGGTTTTAGAAACTTCAGAGTGTTTTCTATCCAATATTAATAATAACATGCATATATTAGCAATTTAGGATAGGTTTTGATGCAGTTCACTATGAGCACGCAATTCATCCAAAGTGGAAATACTGCACCCTATCTTGAACAGGTTTTAAACTGGAACAACCATTTCAGTAAGGGGTGCAAAAGTTCAATGATTGGATTCATTTAGAAAACAATTATTTATCTTTGTGTAGCGTAACATTGAATCAATCAATCACTCAATGTGCATGATAAAACACAAATATTAAAAACAATTCCAAAAATATCTTCCTGCTTTAAAGCATGCTGTGAAAAAAGTTCATTTGTTATCATATCTTTCAAAAATGTAGTTCTGTGAATTTTCATTTAGTTTTGAGTCAGTTACACATAAGCCATTTAAGTAGTAATTTCATTGACTTTGAGTACTACTTACTAGAAGTATTTGAGTTAAAAATGGGGTTTACAGTGGACCTTATTTTTGGATCACGAAAAACCTTATGACCACTAGTTGATGAATGGTATTGTTGTTTCTTCGTCATTAACATATTTTGAAGCATGCCTTGTAAGAGGCTACATTTGTTACACCCATGAGTGAGAGTGTTGTACAATTTAACTAATACGTGGTAGTAAGTAGTACACTAACAACTAAATGTGTGTAGGGGACAGATTGGAAATGGCAGCAAGCTGCAAACCTTCAACGGTTGAGTATTTTCTATTTCCTTGGTCTGTTTTGCTCTGTAGTCACTGCAATTTGGAAGCCTTTGTTAAGGCCTCTAGAAGTGCAAGTTATTCATACATATTTTACATACTGTGTGTATATATTTGATATTCTGTAATATGAAAACACATTACCTAGCAGCCAACATGCTTGCACCAATCCCATGCAGTTACAGTAAAATACTGTAAAATACAAACCCTGTCTTCCCTCAATGAATTTCATTTATTAATTAATTCCTCTAGCTGGCATATCTGCTGCAAGTATAATGCTGTAATTTACAGGGGAAAGTTTTACAGTGCACACACCCACCGTCGCTTCCCTCTCTCCCAGTGTTGCAAACTCTCCTGCCTCCACCCTGCCTTCCACTCATTTGTAATGAAATATTGTTAATTTGGGCACATTCGTTACGCAGCATTCTCTCCCCAATTGGACCCCTCCACCCGCAATTTGTGACCTCTGACCAGCATAGGACACATCATTAATGTATGTGTCATATTTAAGTCATCAGCTAACTCAAACTTGTTTAATCCTTCTCCTGAAGAGATGCGCTGAGTCACGCTGACGCAGTGTCTCAGATCCAGGTAGCATTTTCAAAATTAAATTAAATCTAAAATTAAATCCAATTGATGCAGTTCATTATCGAGTCTCTCTCTTGCTCAACATCGCAAGTTGAGCCCCACAAACCTCTTATATCATTGCATACTGTAGACATTACATATCAGTCATTTAACAGACGCTCTTATCCAGAGCGACTTAAAGCCAATGTATGGTTCATTTGAGTATGTGGTTGGAGGCTCCATATAGAGGGTGTGACACAATTGACATGATTGGTTGACGTTAGGTGTAGGCGGGAAGTCCTGTATAAACACAAACTCACTTCTTTGACAATTTCCTTCACAACAGCTCTGCGCTCGCCACTGCAAAGCGCAAAAAGTATGAATACCCAGACTTCTGCAGAGGCCGTATGAGCAGAAATGCTGCACGGCCAATGCAGAAGTCGGATTGACCATGCAGCACCTTTTACAGTCAGAATCACTTTTTTTGTTTTATTTTTTACCTTTATTTAGCCTCCCCATTAGATTGTTGTATTAAATTCAGTCGGGTAATAGAATCAGTAGAAGCGTGTCTGCGGAAAGCTGAGTATCTTGGCTATTGATATGTGCCTTAAAATCTTTGGTGTGATTTATTACCATATATGGGCATACGAATGTATAAGCGCAGGTCGAGCCGATGACCTAATTTCAAGGTGGCTTCTACCTACATTCCGTTTAGCGTCTTGAAGCATAAGCGAAATAAACACGGAATAAAATGATACACACCGAAAGCCGGGACCCCACAGACCATGAGGATGTCTTATTTGTCTGCCTGTAACCTACCGTTATTGACCACCAGCCCCGAGAATAAAAATATTTATTTTACCCAACGTTTTCACCGAACAGCAAACATCTTACAAGGTAAGCTTCGATAAGGCTGTGTTTGAGCTATAGCTACATGCGGGGTATGAAATTAATCTTTAAATTGGTAGGAAGAAATCCAGCCTATTGGCAATGTTATCTGATGATGTATGACTTAATGGCAACATCGAATACCCACGGAGAGACTTTTATTTATATATATATTATTAACATCAAACCAATACAGGAAGTACACATGTGGGAACACAAGTGTATATATAAATAATATACAAAGGACAATTGGGCTAGGGGGTACAATATCACATTACACATGGACCTTAAGGGACATACATACACTTATAATTTTTTTGTTAGTAGGGTATTTATTTGTCCTAATTTAGTTCAATTTATTTTGGTATGGTAAGAAAATGTGGTGTTGTTTGTAAATGTACATTGAAATTTGGCCTAAAGACTATTGAAATGAATTACACAAAATTGTTTCAGCGTCTTTCTATCGTAGGTAAAGAATGCAAGCAGTACATCTTTCCACAATAGTGTGAAATCTTAATAAATTATACATCTACTGATGTCTTGCCACGGTTCCCTTACATGAATACAATGCCAAAAAAGATGCAACACAGTTTTTGGGTGGTCATTACAAAAGGTACAATGTGAGTTTATGTTTTCCCTAAACTTCTTCATATGGTGGTTGGCAGGATAATATTTATGAACAATTTTAAAGGAGTGACTATATCTTTGCGCATCAAAAGTATGATGTTGCCTGCTTACAGGCATCCATTACACAGGGGATTGGCTACTATGGCAGCTTGACACTATTGTAGCCAATAAGATAAGTTTTCCAGGGATATGTAGTTGACCTGCATTGGACAAAGCAAGGCCAATAACTTTTATGTGTAATGGCAACTATTTTTACCTGGCTCAGAGACGAGACTCACCTAGCACACTACATTACATTGAGAACAGATTTCATCACTGTAATGTCATTGTTTTAGCATTAAAGATGGCTTCTAAAGGGGGTGAAAACTAAGAATATCGAACAGGAAGCTAAAAAGAAGGCAGCAATGAATAAATGAACATAGAAACTTTGAATAAAATACTGGTCGGACTCGGATCAGGGGAGCGATTTGTACAAGGAGGATTGACTCAGCAGACAAAGATTGCTTCCTAGAAGGATTGGATCCACTTTTAGATCTCTAAGTAAATTATTTTCATGACATTTTTATTCACCACAGAGTGGAGGATGCAGATGATGATGTTTGAGAGCCCCCCCCCAGCAAGCACCCCCGCCAGTCAAGGTCCTCACCCCCACCTGCAATGTCAATCACCTAGTCTGATTGTTCTACATCTACTTTTCAAATATCTCTTGAAAAAGAAAATAGGGGCTTATGGCACCATTCGTCCTAACATAATTGGTTTCCCCAATAACAAGATAAACGAGATGACGAAGACAGCAAAGAGAGGGACCATATGTTGGATCAGGACTAACAAGCTGCATTTTGTGAAATTGAAGGACACTAGGGAGTTATTCATGCTCACCACACAGCATAAGGCATTCAATAACAACCATGTCTCAAGGAGGGTGAAAAAGGAACAATGTCCCCATTTCTGTGAAGGACTACAATGCCAGCATGGGGGGTGTCGACCTATCTGATGCTCTGATAGGCTACTACCGTGTCCTCCACAAGACCAGGAAGAGGTATACTTTTATTTACCACTTTGTGGGCATTGCTAGAGTAAATTCTTTCATTCTCCACAAGCAGATGGCCAAAGCAAAAGGTCAAAACCCTTTGTCCCAGTGGGCCTTCAGAGAGTAGCTGGTGTTGGAAATGGCTGAATTAGGGGCCCAAAGCAACCTCACAACCATCATAAGACTCAAGGTGAGCGCCACTATCCCACACGCATACCAAAAGACAAAAAAACTGCAAGCATTGCACAAAATATGGGGGTGAAATGACAGAACTTCTGTCCGAAATACCTGTTCGCTTTTTGTTTCCTGGCAGAGAGGGACTGCTTCTAAGACTATCACGACATGCACAAGCTACGGTCAAAGTGAAATCGGTCAAAGTGGAGCCCTATACCCCCTTGTAACTAACTCCCTTCTACTGTTACCTGCATATGAAATCCTTAACCTTGATGATTGACCTCAACCATTTATTATCTGAGAAAAAACAGGTATATCTATCACACAAAGAATTCCCAGAGCTATACGTCTGTTGTGTATGACAGATGTGAGGTATAGAGAGAAGGTTGGGTGGGTCTATTTCGACCCGAGTTAGAAAGCGGTTTGTCATCCTGTGTCGACGGTCGGCACCGAGAGGCTGAGAGATGATAGGTATTCATGGCTGCTCCATATTGTACATCAAATGGACGGTCAGAGGCCCTAGTTGGCTAGGGACGAGCTGTCTGTGTGAATTGACGCACTGGCTAGGTGTATGTGTGTTTGTGTGGGTGCGTGTTTGCCTGCCTACGTTCCTGCCTACCCGTGCTGGTTGTGAACATGGACAGACAAGGCACTGGGACTTTTGACAAAGCTTACAGTACATAGTGACAAATATCTTTGTTCTATGGAGGGGTGATGCAAAACAGCTCCAGGCGTTCCATTCTTTTCTTAACTCCTGTTCTGATCATCTGAGATTTACTATGCAATCTGATACACATCAAATCAGTTTTCTTGATCTTGTGTGAAGAAAATGTTCTATACACTGATCGTAACAGTTTGTTGGGGGCTGATAGTTGTCACCCACTTCCCTTGAAAAATAGTTTGCCTTACAGCCAATTTTGTTGAATACAAAATAATTTGTAAAAAAAACATCAGATTTCGACAGAGATCTGAGACGCAAAGAAAATTCAAGGAGTGGTCAGATGGTCAAAAATGGTCAGATTAATACTGCCATTGAGAAAATTCAAAACAAAACGAGACATAACCTTTTTCAAGATCAGTCTCGCAAAAAGAAGCATTCTTGCATTCTAACTACCCGTTATTCAAAGTGCTCTGAACAAATTAAGGGAATCCTTCACAAATATTGGCACATTCTAAGATCCGATGATAGTATCGGTAATGTGTTTTCTGACCTTCCCTTGGTCGTATTCTTGCTGGGCAGAAACCTCAGAGATCATTTGGTAAACTCTGATTTACCACCCCAAAATATCCCTGCACAATGTGTATTTGCACCCCTACTGGATGGAAACTACAAGTGTAATGACTGTGCTCAATGCAATGGCACTTATAAATGTAGATCCTCCTAAAAAATATGTGGGTAAAATAAACCAGTCGTAGCACCATTAGGTTGAAAAACCAGTTGCAGCCCACGTTTTGGAAGCAAACCACTCGATTTCATCTCAACGTTATATTGGCATCGAACATGTCACCCTCCCTAGGAGAGGGGGTGACCTCGACAATTTTTTGTTAAAACGAGAGGCTGCCTGGATCTTTAATTTAAAGACCCTTGCTTCCTTCGGTCTCAACATAGATTTTGATCTGAAGCCATTCTTGTAATTTTGTGATTTTGCTGTTGTTAATGTTTGTAGGCTTATGTAGCTAAATTGTATCTATGATCATACGCTATCCATTTATGTTTTTTGTATGCTATCTTAATATATGAGAATTAACCAATGATATCAGGCCACACCCGGCCATGATTACAGACACCTGTGTGTCTTTTGACACTATATAAATTAGTCACCCCGCAGTGTTTGTCATTATACCCTGATGAAGACAGCTTGTCTGTCGAAACGTTGGACATAACATTTTTGCATATGAGCTCCTATAGTGTGTCCGGCTCTATTTTTTAAAAGTGTTCCACTCCGCTAGCCAGCACCTCACCTAAATAGGTGTGCGTTTCTTTCGCCTCTGGATTATGAGGTTTTTAAAAGAACATTTCATCTTGGCAGGAAGTGATATATGCATGAACTTGCATTCTCCTGGCGGAAAACCGCCTTCCCAAGATGAATCTCATCTTCGGAACACCATGCAGTGGATCTTGAGGTGAATATAACAGCGCAGTATACAGTATATCCAAGCCCTGCACATTAATGTTTACACATCCTCAGCTAAAATATATGCCTCAAAGCTCTACCAAAACACTCACTTGTTATAGATCTCATTTCTCAAAGATTGATTCAGACTTTAAGTTCCATTTAGAACTAAACATTAACTCAAAATAAATGAGCGAGGCTTGTCTCAATTGAACCATCTGACTCAGTGAAAACAATTTAACACAACAAACACACACACACACTTTCCTTTGTCGGCCTAAACGGCCCTTGCTACTTCTCGTCTTCACACTATGTGTGGAGGGCTAGCCACACACGCACACACACTGACATGTATTTGTACGTTTTATGTGGACCTCAGGAAGAGTAATAATCCTAATAAACTAAAACACACACACACACAAACTGATTATACCAAACATAGTGGGGTAGCCTCTTAAGTGGCGGATTATGAATTTAATCAGTGAATCCATTAGCTCACTCCTGATTGGGGTATTTAACTACAGAATAGAGAGTGGTGTCGGAGGCATCCACTGAGAGAAAGCCTGTGATTATGCACCACACTGTAATCAAGGCTGTTTCACAGCAGCAGACATGGTGTGGAGGAGTTGCTAATCAAGGAAGTGAAGGAGTCCGTGTGTTTGGACTGAGGAGATTGTGAGGAAAGGGTGATCCCACAGTCTCTTTTTTTTCTCCCAGTCGCGACACAGCCGGAGATTGAATCCGGGACTGTAGTGATGCCTCTCGAGAGGCCGGATCCCACAGTCTTAATGGAGTTTGGGAGTGTTACCTCTTGGTGTTGTGTGTGTGTGTGTGTGTGTGTGTGTGTGTGTGTGTGTGTGTGTGTGTGTGTGTGTGTGTGTGTGTGTGTGTGTGTGTGTGTGTGTGTGTGTGTGTGTGGTCCTCACAAGGAAAGAATGTGTGACATTTCTTCGGGCCTCACAAGGGAAAATAATTTTTTAGGGTTACAATGAGGGTTAGAGTAAGAATTAGGGTTAAGGTTTAGGAGTTAGGTTTAGTTTTATGGTTAGCGTTTTGGGTTTAGAGTTAGGGTTAAGGGTTAGGTTAGGGAAAATATTATTTTAAATGGGAATACATTATTTTGGTTTATATATGCACACACTACCCTCTTAGAAAAGTGCTCTCTTTTTTTCTAAGAGTGTATTTGTACTGTATGACTGTTGAACAGAGTGTGTAACAAATCCCTTGGATTTGGATCATCCATAGTCCCAGTCCTAGCTAACTCATTAGAGAGGCTGTATAGTGCTGTGGGTACTGGAGGGATTCCCGGTGGTGTGGTGCAGGGTATGATACGATACAGCCTGCCTTGCCTTGCTGTGTAATTGATCCCTTTGGGCCCAGCTGGTACTACAGAACACACACACATGGCTGGCATGCCGTGCAGAACACATCCAGTTGAGGCTTTAACAGAATCACCGCGGAGAGGACAGATGCTCCAACTGCCATGCAAAACAGACTCAGCCGCTGCAAACCATTAGCCACCACTGCCAAGCCTTCCTCCCTAGTCTGAGACTGCCATGCACACTTCAAACCATTGGCTAGAAAGAGACACATACACTCTCTCTCTCTCACACACACACACATCACCACCTCCATTTTGCAAAGTATTTTATGGTTTGAAAATTTGTAGAGAGATCTCACATTGATTTTTGTGTTACTGTATTATTATTTACGATAGCTGCACGGTAGCATATTGCTCTAATTCTATTGGTCAATTGTTGTAACCTCTGATTTCCCTCCAGGCTCTATGACGTGACTGGAGTCCCTGTGGATCCTCCATTCCTCTGACAGTACCATGGCAGAGGAGAGCATTGATGACCCTGACAGACAGCCTCAGCCCACACCACCAATCACCACCACCGGTCCATGAACACGAACAACCAATTCTAAACCATACTGGGCATTATCCACAAAGCAAGGTACAGAATGAATCCATCAAAACATAATGGGAAAGCAAACATCCAACCTAACCGATGTTGTTTTTATGATTCTGGCAGAGTAATATTCTTGCAGCATGATGTTGACAAGTGTGCACTAAGATACACTGGTAATAATATGATATTGTATATTAGTGTTGCAATTCTATTTCTATGGAAGTGTAGAAACTCCACGCCTTGAGCTCAAAGGCCCCCAGAGTCAGTTTTGCAACAACAAAAAATCCACGTGTATAGCATAAGGAAGAGTCCCTTGAGTTCTGTACCATTATATTGACATGCCTTATATGTTGTTTTTAAAGTATTACACCCATTACAGAGCCTTGTATCCACACAGAGGATTGAACGATACACCACACACGCACACACACAGCAGCTTCATTACATAGTAACCGTAAAACACCTGTCTCAACGTCAACAGTGAAGAGGCGACTCCGGGATGCTGTCCTTCTAGGCAGAGTTGCATAGAAAAATCCATATCTCAGACTGGCCAATTAAAATAAAATATTAAGAAGGGCAAAAGAACACAGACACTGGACAGAGGACCTCTGCCTAGAAGGCCAGCATGCCAGAGTCGCCTCTTCACTGTTGACGTTGAGGTTGGTGTTTTGCAGCTACTATGTAATGAAGCTGCCAGTTGAGGACTTGTGAGGGGTCTGTTTCTCAAACTAAACACTCTAATGTACTTGTCCTCTTGCTCAGTTGTACACCGGGGCCTCCCACTCCTCATTATTTTCTGGTTATAGTCAGTTTGTGCTGTTCTGTGAAGGGAGTAGTACAGTTAGTACAGTTTCTTGCCATTTCTCACATGGAATAGCCTTCATTTCTCAGAACAAGAATAGACTGACGTTTCAGAAGAAAGTTCTTTGTTTCTGGCCATTTTGAGCCTGTAATCGAACCCACAAATTCTGATCCTCCAGATACTCAACTAGTCGAAAGAAGTTCAGTTTTATTGCTTCTTCAATCAGCAGAGCAGTTTTCAGCTGTGCTAACATAATTGCAAAATGGTTTTCTAATGATAAATTAGCCTTTTAAAATGATAACCTTGGATTATCTAACACATCGTGCCATTAGAACATTGGAGTGATTGTTGCTGATAATGGGCCTCAGTATTCCATAAAATAATCAGCTGTTTCCAGCTACAATAGTGATTTACAACATTAACAATGTCTACACTGTAAAAAAAAGTAATTTTCAAAAACAAGGACATTTCTAAGTGAACCCAAACTTTTGAATGGTAGTGTATCGCATAAGGCCTTATTTTGAGTCCTAGCCTTACCCTAACACAGTGGCCTGAAACTCATATCTTACAGTCCACAATCAGACCTTGCAAGTAAGCTTGCAAAATTATGAGATTTTCTAAAAATCATGGTTGAAGGATTTCCTTTTATTCCCTCCCATTTCCAGGAATGTTCACAACCCGGGATTTCTCGAAACATGAGGAAATTTACGAGAATTTTGCAATCCTACCTTCAAGTCACGTTATACTGGCTTGCAGAGATTTGTAATTGTTATTGGAATCCAGCCAACATTAGGATATCCAACACATGGAATTGTTATTAATCTGTAACCTGCATTCATAATAACTGTCAGGGTTAGAAACAGGGTGAGGAGACTAACTACAGTGTCTTCAGAAAGTATTAATACCCCTTGACTTATTCCACATTTTGATGTTTTACAGCCTGACTTCAAAATTTCCCAGAAGTTCTGTCACATCCTAACAAATGATTATTTTAGTGGATTTAAATTTTTTTAAATGTTTTTTAATATATTTAACATTTTCCTCCCCTTTTTCTCCCCAATTGGTAGTTAGTCTTGTCCCATCGCTACAACTCCCGTACGGACTCAGGAGAGGCGAAGGTCAAGAGCTGTGTGTCCTCCGAAACACAACCCCGCCAAACTGCACTGTATCTTGACACAATGCACGCTTAACCTGGAAGCCAGCCGCACCAATTTGTAGGAGAAAATACTGTACATCTAGAGACCGTGTCAGCGTGCAAGTCACAGGAGTTGCTAGAGCACGATGGGACAAGGACACCCTGGCCGGCCAAACCCTTACCTAACTTGAATGACGCTGGGCCAATTGTGCATTGCCTCATGGATCTACCGGTTACGGCAAGCTACGACACAGCCCTGTATTGAACCAGGATCTGTAGTAACACAGCTGGTAGACCACTGCGCCACTTGGGAGGCCCCTAACAACATTTGTGCCGTGAGAATGCAACACCTCGTCACTTTATTGACAATAGCACATCTCCATTGATGCTCTTGTTTTGGGTCACCCTGAAAGTTGGGCAGCTAAAGCAGAATATATCTGTTTAGCCAACATGATTGCTTTTAGTATTCTCCTAAGCATCAGAAATCTGTTCTTGAAGATACAGTATTAGATTAAGAAATAACATTTTCTATGTCAACCTATTCAATAATCATGATGTGCCTATACATATTATTTACAGGTCAGAATTGCCCATATTACATTGCCATATTGATGGCCAGTTTCCAGGTTTATAGAGATCAGATTTGTGTGTAAGTTTTACAGTACTATATTTTACCACAACCAGTGTGAGAAAGGGGAGCTAACACAGACAGACTCACTGCCTGTGGTCTATTTAAAGTAATTTGCATTAAAATTCTGAGATATCACAGCGATACCTTGCCACTTACTGTATTAGGCTGCCGTTAGAGGTCGACCGATTGTGATTTTTCAAAGCCGATACCGATTACTGGAGGACCAAAAAAAGCCGATATTGATTAATCGTCCGAATGTATTTATTCCTGTAAAAAAAAATCTAATAATGACAATTACAACAATACTGATTGAACAATGAACAATTTGATTTGAATTTAATATAATCCATAAATAAAATGACTTTTGTCTCATATAAATAATGAAACATGTTCAATTTGGTTTAAATAAGGCAAAAACAGTGTTGGAGAAGAAAGTAAAAGTGCCATGTAAAAAAGCTTACGTTTAAGTTCCTTGCTCAGAACATGAGAACATATGAAAGCTGGTGGTTCCTTTAAACATGAGACTTCAATATTCCCAGTTAAGAAGTTTTAGGTTGTAGTTATTATAGGAATTATGACACGACAACTATTTCTCTCTATACCATTTTTATATTTCATATACCTTTGACTATTGTATGTTCTATTAGGCACTTTAGTATTGCCAGCCTAATCTCGGGGTTTGAAGTCATAAACAGCGCTGTGCATTGCTAAGAGCTGCTGGCAAACGCAGTAAAGTGCTGCTTGAATGAATGCTTACGAGCATGCTGCTGCCTACCACTGCTCAGTCACTCCTCTATCAAATATCAAATCATAGACTTAATTATAATAAGCACACAAAAAAACGATGTTTGGTCATTAATATGGTAAAATCTGGGAACTATCTTTTCGAAAACAAAACGTTTATTCTTTCAGTGAAATACGGAACCGTTCCTTATTTTATCGAATGGGTGATAACCCTAAGTCTACATATTGCTGTTACTTTGCACAACATTCAATGTTATGTCATAATTATGTAAAATTGTGGAAAATTAATTATTAAAATTAATTAGGAAGAAATGGTCTTCACACAGTTCGCAATGAGCCAGACGGCCCAAACTGCTGCATATACCCAGACACTGCTTGCACTGAACGCAAGAGAAGTGACACAATTTCCCTAGTTAATATTGCCTGCTAACATGCATTTCTTTCAACTAAATATGTAGGTTTAAAAAATATATACTTCTGTGTGTTGATTTTATGAAAGGCGTTGATGTTTATGATTAGGTACATTTGTGCAACGATTGTGCTTTTTTTCGCGAATGTGCTTTTGTTAAATCATCACCTGTTTGGCGAAGTTGAAGTAGGCTGTGAATCGATGATAAATTAATGGGCACCGCTTTGATTATATGCAATGCAGGACAAGCTAGTTAACCTACTAATATCATTAACCATGTGTAGTTTGATTGTTTTTTATAAGATAAGTTTAATGCTAGCTAGCAATTTACCTTGGCTCCTTGCAGCCACAAGGTCCTTTTGATGCTGCACTCGCCACAGGTGGTCAGCCTGCCACGCAGTCTCCTTGTGAATTGCAATGTAATCGGCCATAGTCGGCATCCAAATTGCAGATTACCGATCGTTATGAAAATTTGAAATCGGCCCTAATTAAGCAGATTAATTGGTTGACCTCTAGCTGCCATGTTTTTTCCATTACCCTCTGTTGAATGAGTGGATGGATTGATTAATTAATTAATTAATGAGTGATCAATTGAACGAACAAACGAATCAACAAAAATTTCCATGTCATACCACCACTTTTTCTGCCTATTCCATCCACTGTGTTACTGTAATTCAGTCTCAGTGTAATCTCTGCCACTAGAGGGCAGCGTGGCTGTCACTGCCATAATAACGCTGCAGCAGTTCAGAATCTCTAATGGCGCTAATTGCCAGGTTGGCTGGTGCTGCACTGGTCGTATTAGTGGGAGACATGCCCCTCTTCTTAGCCCATTCCCTCCATACCGTCTCCCCTGCAGCCACTGACTACACTACACTGTGACATTATCCTATTAAATGATGCAGGTCCATTTAGTTGCTGATTGCTCTGTTCCTGGTGTTTTTATCCCCAGATTTCCCCAGTTGTAATCTAACACCTGCCCCCTTTCTTGGGAATTTGCACTCTGTGTAATTGTTTTGTTATTGGGTTTAATGCCCCAGCAGAATTCACAATATTTGGATGCCAGAGTAACCTGCTGTTGACAGTGATTAGCATGGGACTGTCTAATTTCTCCATAACTTCCTATAAGAGTTGTAGACATTTTAAGACGTTCCACATACAGTATCTATTAGGGAAATAATGGAGTGAAAGTACAATATTCATCTAGGGACAATCATTGGGGAGTAGGTTGATGTTGACCCTAACAACTAGTCCAAGGTATTCTTCACCCCCTTCAATGTCAACATTGAGATTTGACATTTGGAAATCTAATCCTAGATCTGTTTGTGGTTATGGCCTTGGCAACTACTACTACAAGCATTGGTTTCTTTAGCATGTTTTGAAGTTTTAGCAACGTAGCATTTTTTGTCATTAGCTAGCATTGATTATCCTGTACTCTGACAGAACTTGTGTTCTCATTGATCCGCAGGTCTCTTAAACACAGTCAACCATGGCCAATACTGGAGGGTTTGAGGGAACTTTGGGGAAGTCGAGAGCGAGGTCTCATCTTTGACTCTGGAGAAGTTTCCTTGTGCCCTGACTCCTGGCTCTACCCGTCTACGGCTCTGACCAACCAATGACCATCCGCTGTAGATAACCCACTGTCTGTCATTGGATCAACATGTCCCGTCTGCCTGCTCCTATTACTGTCCGTCTGCTTTGTAAATGAGCAGAATCCTCTAGTGCCAAGGAGGTCAGGTGTCCAGCGGGGCCTTGTCCAGAGAGGGAGAGACTGGTAACTATGGAGCCATTTTGGATCGACTACTGTACTGTTCAGCTAATGTCTGCTAATTTTCAGTGGACAGAGGACTCCCACTACTTCAACCACACCTGCTTCTGTTAGACTGTAATGGGACAGTTACGTTTCCCTAAGAACAAGGATTATTGTGAACCAGGCCCTCTCTGAAGTGTCTGACCTAGCGCCAGACTATGGACTGGACCAAACGTTGGACTGGATCTATCCAGACTATGGACCAGACTGGACCAGATCCTACTGCTTGCCTTGTGCTCTGCTGTGAATAGAACTTCTGCTGGAGTAGTACAACTTTGGCACTCTTCATATTTTTATAGACCAAAGAGGAAAAAATAACAGTTCATTGTAAGACTAGATGGACCAGATTGGGAAAGAGAAATGGATACTTGTTTTTCTTGCTACACCACAATGACTGCCCACATAGCTGTAGATGTTGGGCTTTATGTAATTTTGAACATAGACTATAGTCTAGTGGGACACGTATACAATCAAAGGAGTTACCTTTAAAAACATTTTTTTTTCTCTGACTAAACCCACCACTGTATTTTGAAACTGAAGATATAGGTAAACATATGTGTATAAAAAAATCTGATTTGCATTTTTCATTAGCTACAAATTGGGACACGTTGCAATAAGCATGGTTGGTAAAACGGTAAAAGAGTAAAACTACTGATCATCATTGAGGCAAAAAAGAGAATATTGAAACTGTCATTTCTGATTGCGGCTGTTGGGCGGGGGAAAGGCAAATTTCATTAAATGTATTTTGAAAGGCATAAAGCGTATATATTTAACAGTTTTATATGTTGTACCTTTGTAGAGAACCTTATTCGACATGAATAATGTGGTCACAAAAATGGCAGCCATAAGAACGTGAAAAACAAGCTCTCTGACGCTGGTTTGTCCTGCTCTCTTTCTGTTCTCATGACAAGAAACTTCTCTCCTCATACCTCTAATCTCCCAATCTATCAATCACGGATAAAGGAAAGAAATGCACTTGAGTTCACTCAGAATGTTTTAAATATTTAATAATAATATTTTACAGATGTTTGTGAGAGTCTTGCTGTGTATGGTTTTAATGTGGTTAACAACTGACACAGCATATACAATCTGACTGAACCCTCAATGCTGTTTCCCTTTATCTGCAATTGATTGAATTCCGGCATGAGAGTCACTATCTATCAAAAACATGAAAAATTACATTACAACATGAATTGAGCTTAATCACAGACAGAGATTTTGTCACTTTAGTCAATGAGCAGCCTTTGGAGCCTGATGATTGCTGAAGTATTGCATTGTAAAAGGTTTGGAATACTGACTAATTTCTCCATAATGTCACATTTTATTTTTGTGCTTGTGTTTGTCGCACAATGCTGATCTCCAGTCCTGAGTGACGAAAATGATGATGACACGTGAAGAAGGGAGGCATTGCGGGAAAAGCTTTAGAACAATTTACATACTTTTTTATCATTAAATATTTTAAGAATAAATACATGAAATAACCATCACTAGCTAATACAGACACTTGGATATTCAAAGTCATCCAATCTATTCAAGTAAGATTTATCATATCTTATTTTGTATTACGTTTATTTAATTGTTCTGTCCTATATGCCAAAAACTGACAGCCTGAAATAGTTTTTTTCTTCTAGACCATATACTTTACAGTGTCTAATTGTCAACATGTAAGTTGCTCATACATATCTAATAGGTAAACACCTGATATACATAAGTAAACCAAATCAAATTATTTATAGACAGTCTCGCTGGGACTTGATTACAATAACATATGAATATGAATGTATAGATGCAGAGTTGATAAAGGCATTTGCTCAGAGTGACAATTAGGACTGAAGTAATAGAAGTTGACTGACTCAATATGTGTATGCTGCTGGCTGTATGTATTATGGTGGAAGGGATTCCACATTTATACAAGAATATACAGTACATATGCAGAATAGTACACCTGGTCAATATTTAATGACCTTCAAGATTATGATGTTGAAGAACTTACAAAGGGTTACCCTGTAAAGGGCTACGGATCAAATGCAAGTGAAAACACATCAAAAGAGATATCAGTTCCCTGGACAGCACCACATAACCAGACACCCGCTACATTAGATGGTGCTGTCCATGGGGCTCTGATTCCATGAAAGACACAAATCCAAGCCTTCTTAGAGGCTTCAAAGGTCTTGTGTTGGGCTCTGAGTGAAGGCCTACACCTTCCAGATTAACCCCCAACTTGTCCGGATTCACTTCGGTTCAGATCCAGATGCTGAACTTCTCTTATCCACACTTGGCTCTCTGCTGTTCAGTCCAACTGACTGACTTTCATTAACTGACTGACTGGGACCAGTCCGACTAGCTAGCTGGCTGACTGACTGACTGACTGACGTTCCTTCCTAATCCTAACTGACTGGATCAGCCTGTTCCACCAACACCAGCTGGAGATAATTAATACAGTTGTTGTTGACAAAGTTTTCTAAAGATGCAAATGAGAAGTGACTTTCCTGAAAGAGAGAGTGTGTGTGTGTGTGTGTGTGTGTGTGTGTGTGTGTGTGTGTGTGTGTGTGTGTGTGTGTGTGTGTGTGTGTGTGTGTGTGTGTGTGTGTGTGTGTGTGTGATGTGCCAGTGTAGCCTGTTATTGTCAAGACGGTTATAAATATTTAATTACATCTGATTGAATTTCAATAATCTCTCCCGTATCCTTGAGGTTCGGTGGGATGTTTGGAGGAGTCGTGTCTCATAACAGTTTTAATTTGATTAGAACAAAGTACAATGAGGAGTTTCTCCTAGAGCTATATGGTACGTGTAGGTACAAAAGAGAGCTTGTGATAATGTCTTTCCCATGGAGAAAGAAGCAAAGTGGGTGACATACAACTTGGAGAATGTTACTGTGGGTGTATATCTGTCTGTGTAAAACTCTTTCTCTCTTTCCTATACAGTAGCATGCGAAAATATTCACCCCCCTTGGAATTTTTCCTATTTTGTTGCCTTACAAACTGGAATTAAAATGCATTTTTGGAGGGGTTTGTATCATTAGATTTACACAACATGCTTACCACTTTCAAGATGCATTTCTTTTTAAATTGTGAAACAAATGAGAAATAATACAAAAAACAGAACTTGAGATGCATAACTATTCACCCTCCCAAAGTCAACACTTTGTAGAGCCACCTTTTGCAGCAATTACAGCTTCACGTATCTTGGGGTATGTTTCTATAAGCTTGGCACATCTAGCCACTAGGATTTTTGCCAATTCTTCAAGGCAAAACTGCTCCAGCTGGATCGGTTCTGCTAGTTTACAGCAACTTTAAGTCATACCACAGATTCTCAATTGGATTGAGGTCTGGGATTTGACCAGGCCATTCCAAGACATTTCAATGTTTCCCCTTAAAACACTCAAGTGTGGCTTTAGCAGTATGCTTAGGTCATTGTCCTGCTGGAAGGTGAACCTCTGTCCCAGTCTCAAATCTCTGGAAGACTGAAACAGGTTTCCCTCAAAAATTTCCCTGTATTTAGCTCCATCCATCATTCCTTCAATTCTGACCAGTTTCTCAGTCCCTGCCAATGGAAAAACATCCCCACAGCATGATGGGGATGATGACCCCAAGCATTCTTATAGAGTTGTGGCAAAATGGCTTAAGGACAACAACGTAAAGGTATTGGAGTGGCGATCACAAAGCCCTGACCACAATCCTATAGAACATTTGTGGGCAGAACTGATAAAGTGTGTGTGAGCAAGGATGCCAACATACCTGTCACAGTTACACCAGCTCTGTCAGGAGCAATGGGCCAAATTCACCCAACTTATTGTGGTGAAGCTTGAGGAAAGGCTGCCCAAAACGTTTGACACAAGTTAAACAATTTAAAGACCATACTACCAAATACTAATTGAGTGTATGTACACTTCTGACCCACTGGGAATGTGATGAAAGAATAAATAAAAGCTGAAATCAATTATTCTCTCTTCTATTATTCTGACATTTCACATTTTTAAATAAAGTGGTGATCCTAACTGACCTAAGAAAGGGAATTTGTACTAGGATTAAGTGTCAGGAATTGTGAAAACTGAGTTTAAACGTATTTTGCTAAGGTAAACTTCCAACTTCAACTGTATATATTTATATTTATATATATATTTTTTAGAATTATGTGAGTTCTGAAAGTAATTGGTTTCACAGAAAAGAGGGTAAATACATATGCACGCACCACCTCACCAATTTTGTGAGGTGTGATCTGAGTGGGCATTCTATGTTGGATGTCAAGTTTTTCTGTTTCTGTGTTTGGGCCTGATATGGTTCTCAATCAGAGGTAGGTGTTAGTCATTTGTCTCTGATTGGGAACCATATTTAGATGGTTGGGTGGTTGTTTCCTGCCTTTGTGTTTGTTGCACCAGATAGGGCTGTTTCGGTTTTGCCACGTTTATTATTTTGTATTATGTTCATGTTGAGTTTTATTATTAAAAAAACATTAACTATAACCATGCTGCGTTTTGGTCCGCCTCTCCTTCCCAGGAAGAAAACTGTTACAGAACCACCCACCACAACAGGACCAAGCGGCGTGGTGACAGGCAGCGGAAGCAGGAGCAGCGCAAGGAGAAATGGACATGGGATGATGTATTGGACGGCAAGGGTTGCTACACATGGGAGGAGATCCTGGCTGGAAAGGATCGCCTTCTATGGGAACAGGTGGAGGCAGCTAGGAGAGCAGAGGCAGCCGGAGAGAGGAGCCGACGATATGAGGTGAAAACATGGGTGGCAAGGAAGCCCGAGGGGCAGCCCCAAAAATTTCTTGGGGGGGCGGCACACAGGAAGTATGGCGAAGCCAGGTAGGAGACCTGAGCCAACTTCCTGTGCTTACCGGAGGGCAAGAGAGACCGGGCAGGCACCATGTTATGCTGTGGCGCGCACGGTGTTCCCAGTGCGGGTGCATAGCCCGGTGCGGTACATACCAGCTCCTCGAATCGGCCGAGCTAGAGTGGGCATCGAGCCAAGTGCCATGAAGCCGGCTCTACGCATCTGGTCTCCAGTGCGTCTCCTTGGGCCGGCGTACATGGCACCAGCTTTGCGCATGGTGTCCCCGGTTCGCCTGCACAGCCCAGTGCGGGCTATTCCACCTCGCCGCACTGGCAGGGCGACCGGGAGCATTCAACCAGGTAAGGTTGGGCAGGCTCGGTGCTCAAGAGCTCCAGTGCGCCTGCACGGTCCGGTCTATCCAGTACCACCTCCACGCATCAGCCCTACGGTGGCAGCTCCCCGCACTCGCCCTGAGGTGTCCTCGGCCCAGTACCACCAGTGCCGGCACCACGCACCAGGCCTACAGTGCGCCTCGTCTGTCCAGCGCTGCCAGAGCCTTTCTCCTCTCCAGCGCTGCCGGAGTCTCCCGCCCTTCCAGCGCTGCCGCCAGTGCCAGAGTTTCTGCCCCTCAGTCCAGAGGCGCCAGAGCCTTCCTCCTCTCCAGCGCTGCCGGAGTCTCCTGCCTGTCCGGTGCTGCCAGAGCTTCCGCCCCTCAGTCCAGAGGCGCCAGAGCTCCTCTGTCCAGCGCCGCCAGAGCTTTCCTCCTCTCCAGCGCTGCCGGAGTCTCCAGTCTGCCCAGCGCCGCCTGAGCTACCCGTCTGCCCAGCGCCATGAACTATAACCACGCTGCGTTTTTGTCTGCCTCTCCTTCCCAGGAAGAAAACCGTTACAAATTTGTACTATTTTGTGTATGTCCATTACATGAAATCCAAATAAAAATATATTTAATTACAGGTTGTAATGCAACAAAATAGGAAAAACTCCAAGGGGGATTAATACTTTTGCAAAGCACTGTAGCTCTATGGTGATATGTGTATCATATCTGCATTTCCCAATCCTGTTGTTCCGTTTGTATTTGTACAGTGCCTTCAGAAAGTATTCAGACCCCTTGACTTTTTCCACATTTGGTAACATTACAGCCTTATTCTAAAATGTATTAAATACATAAAAATTACAAAGTGAAAACCTATAAAACAACGTATTTACGTAAGTAAGTATTCAGCCCATTCGCTATGAGATTCTAAATTGTGCTCAGGTGCATCCTATTTCCATCGATGTTTGTACAACTTGATTGGAGTCCACCTGTGGTAAATTCAATTGATTGGACATGAGTTGGAAAGGCACACACCTGTCTATATAAGGTCCCACAGTTGACGGTGAATGTCAGAGCAAAAACCAAGCCATGAGGTCGAAGGAATTGTCTGTAGAGCTCAGAGACATGATTGTGCCAAACTGCGCAATCGGGGGAGAAGGGCCTTGGTCAGGGAGGTGACCAAGAACCTGATGGTCACTCTGACAGAGCTCTAGAGTTCCTCTATGGAGATGAAAAAACCTTCCAGAAGGACAACCATCTCTGCAACACTGCACCAATCAGGCCTTTATGGTAGAGTGGCCAGATGGAAGCCACTACTCAGTAAAAGGCACATGACAGCCCACTTTGAGTTTGCCAAAAGGCATTTAAAGACTCTCAGACCATGAGAAACAAGAATCTCTGAAACCAAGATTGAACTTGTCAAGGCTGATGGAAACCTGTCACCATCCCTACGGTGAAGCATGGTGGTGGCAGCATCTTGCTGTGGGGATGTTTTTCAGCCACAGGAACTGGGAGACTAGTCAGGATCGAGGCAAAATGAACGGAGCAAAGTACATAGAGATCCTTGATAAAAATCTGCTCCAGAGCGCTCAGGACCTCAGACTGGGGCGAAGGTTCAACTTTCAACAGGACAACGACCCTAAGCACACAGCCAAGACAATGCAGGCGTGACTTTGTGACAAGTCTCTGAATGTCCTTGAGTGGCCCAGCCAGAGCCAGGACTTGAACCCGATCAAACATCTCTGGAGAGACCTGAAAATAGTTGTGCAGCAACACTCCCCATCCAACCAGAAAGAGCTTGAGAGGATCTACAGACAATGGAAGAAACTCCCCAAATATATATGTGCCAAGTTTGTAGCGTCATACCCAAGAAGACTCGATGCTGTAATTGCTGCCAACGGTGCTTCAACAAAGTGCTGAGTAAATGGTCTGATAACTTATGTAAATGTGATATTTGTTCAAAAAAATTGGGCCCCGAAAAAATACAACTGTTTTAGCTTTGTCATTATGGGGTATTGTGTGTAGATTGATGAGGGAAAAGCGATTTAATCCATTTTAGAATAACACTAATGTAACAAAATGTGAAAAAAGCCAAGGGGTCTGAATACTTTCCAATTGCACTGTACATGTGTGTATGTGTTTCCTTGCATGTGTGAGTGTTGACGGTGATGGTATACCTTCGACTTACCAGTTACCGTCCTGAGGCACAGTGTTGTGTTTGTCATTAAGCTGCATCTACAGAGGAGAGAGACAGAGCAGACAGCCTGTCTCTGCTTTAATAACCAACACTAAACTCACAGGGAAGACTCCTTCTCCCTTCACAAAAATGTCTGCAGTCTGCTGCAATACCAATACTGCACCAATGGCACAAAATACGAACTGCTGTAATGGATAACATTTAAGTGCTAATTCACATATGATAATATAAGTCTTTGTTTACAATATAAATCTAATGAAGTGCAACTAGCGCTTTTCGAAAGGGGATCAATAAGCAATATGGCTTGCGCAATATTTTCTAGCCATAAAAATGTTGTGTGTTTTCTGAGCACTGGATCCAATGATCTGTCAAGGTTAGATACAGTGAGAGACTAAACATTTCCTCAGCTCCTGACTGATACACCAGGGATGTACTGTAGGAGGAGAGCAGAGCTAAGCAATTGTATGATGTGATTCTATTGACTGCCTTTTACATTTCGATCTTTGCAAAGATAGCTGAGAGTTGGACTGTGAATCGGAATGTCTGTTTTCCTTAACCAGAATGGAATTTGTAACAAATCTAAACATTTTGCAATAGAGCTGTTCAACCCAACTGTTAATATCAGGTTAAAAGCCAGCCTCTGTCTAAACAAACACCTCTTATCATCGTACCCGTTGCCTGGTCTTGTACAGTATCCCTCCACATCTCTGCTTGGTGCTCCAGGCCAGTGCTATCCTCTTGACTCTTGATCAAGGCACTCTGGCTCTCCCCTCCAACCCAAGGAAGAAGAAGACATGCCGGTGTTAGCTGAGCTTTCAGGCTGCATTAAACACCATTAACAGTCTGCATTAACTTCTTAGAGATAGGGGGCGCTCTTTTAATTTTTGCATAAATAACGTTCCCGTTTTAAACAAGATATTTTGTCACGAAAAGATGCTCGACTATGCATGTAATTGACAGCTTTGGAAAGAAAAAACTCTGACGTTTCCAAAACTGCAAAGATATTATTATATCTGTGAGTGCCCCAGAACTAATGCTACAGGCGAAACCAAGATGAAGTTGCATACAGGAAATGCCCCAGATTCTGAAGGCGCTGTGTTTCAATGTCTCCTTATATGGCTGTGAATGTGCCAGGAATGAGCCTGCCCTTTCTGTCGTTTCCCCAAGGTGTCTGCAGCATTGTGACGTATTTGTAGGCATATCATTGGAAGATTGACCATAAGAGACTACATTTACCAGGTGTCCGCCCGGTGTCCTGCGTCAAAATTATTGCGTAATCCCCAGGTCCATGCGCGTTCCATTTCTTCACAGAGGAGAAAGTCAACTGCCACAAAGGATTTATCATCGATAGATATGTGAAAAACACCTTGAGGATTGATTCTAAACAACGTTTGCCATGTTTCTGTCGATATTATGGAGTTAACCTCTTGCTCCTACCTGACACGCAGGCGTCCCATCTAGACATCTGGAAATGCAAATGCGCTACGCTAAATGCTAATAGCACTCGTTAAAACTCAAACGTTCATTAAAATACACATGCAGGGTATTGAATTAAAGCTACACTCGTTGTGAATCCAGGCAACAAGTCAGATTTTTAAAATGCTTTTCGGCGAAAGCATGAGAAGCTATTATCTGATAGCATGTAACACCCCAAAAGACCCGCAGGGGACGTAAACAAAATAATTAGCATAGTCGGCGCTACACAAAATGCACAAATAAAATAGAAAACATTCATTAGCTTTGACCATCTTCTTTGTTGGCACTCCAAGATGTCCCATAAACATCACTATTGGGTCTTTTTTTCGATTAAATCGGTCCATATATAGCCTAGATATCGATCTATGAAGACTGTGTGATCAACGAAAAAAATTGCGTTTTATAACGTAACGTCATTTTTTTAAATAAAAAAAGTTGACGATAAACTTTCACAAAACACTTCGAAATACTTTTGTAATGCAACTTTAGGTATTAGTAAACGTTAATAAGCGATCAAATTGATCACGAGGTGATGTATATTCTATAGCTGTACGTCTGGAAATAATGTCCGGGTAAATCTCAACCAAAATATCCGGTCGGAGACCGGAAGAACTGCGCTGCCTTGTGTCTGTTTGACCAAGAAACAAATCATAGGCAAATGACAAGACTGTTGACATCATGTGGAAGCTGTAGGTATTGCAACCTCGGCCCCATTTAATGTGGTTCACTTTAACAATTGGTTGAAGTGGCGCATGGATATATTTTCCGATTTTCAGTGATCAGATTTTCCTGCACTTTTCGATGAAACGCACGTTCTGTTATAGTCACAGCCGTGATTTAACCAGTTTTATAAACGTCTGAGGGTTTTCTATCCACACATACTAATCATATGCATATACTATATTCCTGGGATGAGTAGCACGGCGCTGAAATGTTGCGCCATTTTTAACAGAATGTTCGAAAAAGTAGGGGGTAGGAGTAACAGGTTAATTTGGAAAAAAGTTCGCGTTTTAATGGCTTAATTTTCGTTTTTTTTCTTACCCAAATGTGATGAAGAAAATGGAGGGATTTGTCTACACAAATAATATTTTTGTAAAAACTGAACATTTGCTATCTAACTGAGTCTCCTCATTGAAAACATCTGAAGTTCTTCAAAGGTAAATGATTTTATTTGAATGCTTTTCTTGTTTTTGTGAAAATGTTGCATGCTGAATGGCAGGCTTAATTCTATGCTAGGCTATCAATACTGTTACACAAATGCTTGTTTAGCTATGGTTCAAAAGCATATTTTGAAAATCTGAGACGACAGTTTTTTATTTTTTATTTTTATTTCACCTTTATTTAACCAGGTAGGCTAGTTGAGAACAAGTTCTCATTTGCAACTGCGACCTGGCCAAGATAAAGCATAGCAGTGTGAACAGACAACACAGAGTTACACATGGAGTAAACAATTAGCAAGTCAATAACACAGTAGAAAAAATGGGCAGTCTATATACAATGTGTGCAAAAGGCATGAGGAGGTAGGCGAATAATACAATTTTGCAGATTAACACTGGAGTGATAAATGATCAGATGGTCATGTACAGGTAGAGATATTGGTGTGCAAAAGAGCAGAAAAGTAAATAAATAAAAACAGTATAAAAACAGTATGGGAATGAGGTAGGTGAAAATGGGTGAGCTATTTACCTATAGACTATGTACAGCTGCAGCGATCGGTTAGCTGCTTGGCAGCGTGAGTGAAGGAGGCTTTGTTGCGGAATAGAAAGCCGACTCTTGATTTGATTTTTGATTGGAGATGTTTGATGTGAGTCTGGAAGGAGAGTTTGCAGTCTAGCCAGACACCTAGGTACTTATAGATGTCCACATATTCAAGGTCGGAACCATCCAGGGTGGTGATGCTAGTCGGGCATGCGGGTGCAGGCAGCGATCGGTTGAAAAGCATGCATTTGGTTTTACTCGCGTTTAAGAGCAGTTGGAGGCCACGGAAGGAGTGCTGTATGGTATTGAAGCTTGTTTGGAGGTTTGATAGCACAGTGTCCAATGACGGGCCGAAAGTATATAGAATGGTGTCGTCTGCGTAGAGGTGGATCAGGGAATCGCCCGCAGCAAGAGCAACATCATTGATATATACAGAGAAAAGAGTCGGCCCGAGAATTGAACCCTGTGGCACCCCCATAGAGACTGCCAGAGGACCGGACAGCATGCCCTCCGATTTGACACACTGAACTCTGTCTGCAAAGTAATTGGTGAACCAGGCAAGGCAGTCATCCGAAAAACCGAGGCTGTTGAGTCTGCCGATAAGAATATGGTGATTGACAGAGTCGAAAGCCTTGGCGAGGTCGATGAAGACGGCTGCACAGTACTGTCTTTTATCGATGGCGGTTATGATATCATTTAGTACCTTGAGTGTGGCTGAGGTGCACCCGTGACCGGCTCGGAAACCAGATTGCACAGCGGAGAAGGTACGGTGGGATTCGAGATGGTCAGTGACCTGTTTGTTGACTTGGCTTTCGAAGACCTTAGATAGGCAGGGCAGGATGGATATAGGTCTATAGCAGTTTGGGTCCAGGGTGTCTCCCCCTTTGAAGAGGGGGATGACTGCGGCAGCTTTCCAATCCTTGGGGATCTCAGACGATATGAAAGAGAGGTTGAACAGGCTGGTAATAGGGGTTGCGACAATGGCGGCAGATAGTTTCAGAAATAGCGGGTCCAGATTGTCAAGCCCAGCTGATTTGTACGGGTCCAGGTTTTGCAGCCCTTTCAGAACATCTGCTATCTGGATTTGGGTAAAGGAGAACCTGGAGAGGCTTGGGTGAGGAACTACGGGGGGGGCGGAGCTGTTGGCCGAGGTTGGAGTAGCCAGGCGGAAGGCATGGCCAGCCGTTGAGAAGTGCTTATTGAAGTTTTCGATAATCATGGATTTATCGGTGGAGACCGTGTTTCCTAGCCTCAGTGCAGTGGGCAGCTGGGAGGAGGTGCTCTTGTTCTCCATGGACTTCACAGTGTCCCAGAACTTTTTGGAGTTGGAGCTACAGGATGCAAACTTCTGCCTGAAGAAGCTGGCCTTAGCTTTCCTGACTGACTGCGTGTATTGGTTCCTGACTTCCCTGAACATATCACGGGGGCTATTCGATGCTATTGCAGTCCGCCACAGGATGTTTTTGTGCTGGTCGAGGGCAGTCAGGTCTGGAGTGAACCAAGGGCTGTATCTGTTCTTGGTTCTGCATTTTTTTGAACGGAGCATGCTTATCTAAAATGGTGAGGAAGTTACTTTTAAAGAATGACCAGGCATCCTCAACTGACGGGATGAGGTCAATGTCCTTCCAGGATACACGGGCCAGGTCGATTAGAAAGGCCTGCTCACAGAAGTGTTTTAGGGAGCGTTTGACAGTGATGAGGGGTGGTCATTTGACTGCGGCTCCGTGGCGGATACAGGCGATGAGGCAGTGATCGCTGAGATCCTGGTTGAAGACAGCGGAGGTATATTTGGAGGGCCAGTTGGTCAGGATGACGTCTATATGAGGGTGCCCTTGTTTACAGAGTTAGGGTTGTACCTGGTGGGTTCCTTGATGATTTGAGTGAGATTGAGGGCATCTAGCTTAGATTGTAGGACTGCCGGGGTGTTAAGCATATCCCAGTTTAGGTCACCTAACAGAACAAACTCTGAAGCTAGATGGGGGGCGATCAATTCACAAATGGTGTCCAGGGCACAGCTGGGAGCTGACGGGGGTCGGTAGCAGGCGGCAACAGTGTGAGACTTGTTTCTGGAGAGAGTAATTTTCAAAATTAGTAGTTTAAAACTGTTTGGGTATGGACCTGGAAAGTATGACATTACTTTGCAGGCTATCTCTGCAGTAGACTGCGACTCCGCCCCCTTTGGCAGTTCTATCTTGACGGAAGATGTTATAGTTGGGTATGGAAATCTCTGAATTTTTGGTGGCCTTCCTGAGCCAGGATTCAGACACGGCAATGACATCAGGGTTAGCAGAGTGTGCTAAAGCAGTGAGTAAAACAAACTTAGGGAGGAGGCTTCTGATGTTGACATGCATAAAACCAAGACTTTTTCGATCACAGAAGTCAACAAATGAGGGTACCTGGGGACATGCAGGGCCTGGGTTTACCTCCACATCACCCGCGGAACAGAGAAGGAGTAGTATGAGGGTGCGGCTAAAGGCTATCAAAACTGGTCGCCTAGAGCGTTGGGGGCAGAGGATAAGAGGAGCAGGTTTCTGGGCATGGTAGAATATATTCAGGGCATAATGCGCAGACAGGGGTATGGTGGGGTGCGGGTACAGCGGAGGTAAGCCCAGGCACTGGGTGATGATGAGAGAGGTTGTATCTCTGGACATGCTGGTTGTAATGGGTGAGGTCACCGCATGTGTGGGGGGTGGGACAAAGGAGGTAACAGGGGTATGCAGAGTGGATCTAGGGACTCCATTGTGAACTGAAACAATGATAACTAACCTGAACAACAGTATACAAGGCATATTGACATTTGGGAGAGACATACAGCGAGGCATACAGTAATCACAGGTGTTGAATTGGGAAAGCTAGCTAAAAACAGTAGGCGAGGCTAATCAGCTAGCACAACAAACAGCAGGTAAAATGGCGTTGACTAGGCAACTGGGCCGACAGATAAACAAACAAGCAGAATGGGGTACCGTGATTAATGGACAGTCCAGCGTGCGTCAGCTATGTAGCCAAGAGATCAGTGTCCAGGGGGCAGCGGTGGATGGGCAAGGAAGCTGAGCTGGCGAGTGTTATCCAGGTTTAAAATAAAAAACTAACAATGACTAAATAACTTGTAGCTAGTTAGCTGGTTAGCGTCTGGAGGTTCTTGAGTGTGTCATAAAAATAAAATAAAAATTAAAAGTAATAGCGATTCCGTATCACAGTGGGTGAGGCAGGTTTCCGGAAGGTATAAACAAAATAAAAATCAAAGAGAGATAGAAAGTAAATGGGTTCAGAGTGTTTGGGATGCGGTGATTCAGATGGTTAGCAGGCCTGTGCTAACAAGCTAACAGTTCGTAGGCCCGGGCTAGACAAGCTAGCCGTTAGCAGGCCGAATTAGCAAGCAGGGAGATAGCGAGGGCTGGAGAGCTAACCTTTGGGGGACGTCGCGATGGGGTGAGTCTGTTTATTCCTCTTCTTGCGGTGACATTGACAGACCGGTCGTGGGCCCGGGTAATTGTAGCCCAGGAGTATGCTACAGGTGCTCTAGTACGCTAGGTGAGCTGGAGACACAGCGTTTCAGAAAGCTTGCGGGCCTTGGCCAGCAGATGGATCTTTGGCGATGTCGCAACGAAAAAGCCTGTTGAAACCACCTCGGACGATTATGTCGGCGGACCAGTCGTGATGGATCGGCGGGGCTCCGTGTCGGCAGTAAAGGGTCCAGGCCAATTGGCAAAAGAGGTATTGTTGGGCCTCTTCGGCTAGTCGAGAGATGGGCTTAGCTCAAGGCTAACTGTTGCTTGTTTTGGGACAGAGACGTTAGCCAGGAGTAGCCACTCGGATTGCAGCTAGCTAGTTGCGATGATCCGGTGTAAAGGTTCAGAGCTTGCGGTAGGAATCCGGAGATGTGGTAGAGAAAGAGCAGTCTGATATGCTCTGGGTTGATGTCGCGCTGGTGTCCTAGTTAGCTTTGAAGACCGCTAGCAATGGCTAACTGAGTACTAGCTAGTAGCTAGTTAGCTGGCTAGCTTCTGATGGTGGTTCCGGTTCTAAAGTAAAGTATAGAAAAAGCAGATCCGTACCACATTGGGTGATGCGGGTTGCAGGAGAGTATATTCAGCTCTAGTTGGAAAGTGAGATTAAAATATGTACGAAATATATACAGAAAAAAAAACGAAGAAAACTATATTTACACTAGACAGGACGGGCCAAGACAAAACACACGCCATCTTGCAGTGTTGTTAACAAAAGGCTAAGCTTGAGAGCAAATCTATTTATTTAATTTCATTTGCGATTTTCATGAATAGTTAATGTTGTGTTATGCTAATGAGCTTGCCTTACACTCCTGGATACAGGTTTTTTTCGTAGCCAAACAAAACGGAGCGATTTGTCCTACACAAATAATCTTTTTGTAAAAACTGAACATTTGCTATCTAACTGAGAGTCTCCTCATTGAAAACATATGAAGTTCTTCAAATGTAAATGATTTTATTTGAATGCTTTTCTTGTTTTTGTGAAAACGTTGCATGCTGAATGCTACGCTAAATGATACGCTAAATGCTACGCTAGCTATCAATAATCTTACACAAATGCTTGTTTTGCTATGGTTGAAAGCATATTTTGAAAATCTGAGATGACAGTGCTGTTAACAAAAGGCTAAGCTTGAGAGCAAATATATTTATTTCATTTCATTTGCAATTTTCATGAATAGTTAACGTTGCGTTATGCTAATGAGCTTGCCTAGAGAATTACACTCCTGGATACAGGTTTTTTTCGTAGCCAAACGTGATGAACAAAACGGAGCGATTTGTCCTACACAAATAATATTTTTGTAAAAACTGAACATTTGCTATCTAACTGAGAGTCTCCTCATTGAAAACATGAAGTTCTTCAAATGTAAATTATTTTATTTGAATGCTTTTCTTGTTTTTGTGAAAACGTTGCATGCTGAATGCTACGCTAAATGATACGCTAAATGCTACGCTAGCTATCAATAATCTTACATAAATGCTTGTTTTGCTATGGTTGAAAGCATATTTTGAAAATCTGAGATGACAGTGTTGTTAACAAAAGGCTAAGCTTAAGAACTAGCATATTTATTTCATTTGTGATTTTCATGAATAGTTAACGTTGCATTATGGTAATGAGCTTGAGGCTGTATTCACGATCCCGGATCCGGGATGGCTAGAATCAAGAGGTGAATGACTAATCTCTCTATTTCTCTCATTATACATGCAGCTCACAGGAAACCAGGAAACATCTGGTGCATGTGGACATGGAGCTGGCTTTGAATCTTTGTTACTGCACTTTTGGTATTGTAAATGTGTGTTCTCAGAAATGCTCATTACTCAAAGGAGGAAAAGGTCATCTTGATTGAAGGTAAATATCATTGGCTTGGAGACTTTATTGGAAGGTCAAATGTAGTTGTGAACCAGAACAAATTGAGTACATGGAGCCATGAGCTGTATGAAATAATTTTACATGTTCAGGATAACTAAGGCCATCTCTTCAACCCAGCAAAAACAGGGACAGATTGGACAACAATAAATCACAAGCTTACAGTTACCAAAGCAATTATAAAGAAACACACAAAAACACCTGGCATCACTTGTTAGAATTAATATAAACCCCAAAGCCTATTGTACATCCTTTTGTTATGTATAATCCTTATCAAGCCCTTAATCAGGTATTTTGTATAAACACATGCATTATGGATATGGCCAGTCGATTAATAAGGCTGGTTTGGCTGTTCCTATAGGCTCTGTATATTGAGGAGGGAGAAGCTTCTGACACAGCCAGCCGAGCTGGAGCCTGGAGAGAGACAGGCAAGAGAGAGGGAGAGAGAGCCAGGTTGGAGAGACAGTCAGGGGTGCTCGGAAGAAGCAGAGCACATCGCTACGGTGACTGTTTCTTGTTCTCTCTCACTTGGTTTCTTGTTCTCTCGCACTTGCTCTCTTTCTCTCTCTGCTTCCCCAGTTAGGGAGGGGAAAAGAGAGGGAGAGAGAGAAAAAAATAAAAAGAGACACAGCGAGGTAAGGAAATAGGGAGAGGAGCATCCTCGTCAAGATGGTAATCAAGGCCTGATGTGTTGAATTGAGCCTCTCATCCTGTTAATCCACAGGAAGGAAGACAGACAGCTGGGGGCTCGGTCAGCTCATTTTACCACTAAATGAGAAAAATGACCATCCGCCAGGCAACTCTTTTAAAAACGAATTTACATCCTGTCAGATTCCATTAGGCCAGGACTGCTGGGGTGGAAGATTTTTCTGAGGAGGGAAGGAGGGAGGACAGAATTGAGCATGAGCGGTGAGTGTTGCCGTATCCCCCTGTATCGGTCAAGCGATAATTCTGACCCGGCTCACCGAGCGAGTTGACAGCTGAATTTTGCATGTCAAGGCATCAGTGTTTTTTTTTTACCCATTCACTCCATCCCTCCAATACTGCCAATATCCATCCCTCCCTTTTCAGGCATAAACTAACAGTGGGTGATTTTAGGGTTCCAACAGTTTAGGGTTCCATAGCCGGAGGCAGAACAGTTGAAACTGGAACACTAGCAAGGCCAGGTAGACTGGGGACAGCAAGGAGTCATCATGCCGGGTAGTCCTGACGCATGGTCCTAGGGCTCAGGTCCTCCGAGAGAGAGAAAGAGAGAATTAGAGAGAGCATACTAAAATTCACACAGGACACCAGATAAGACAGGAGAAGTACTCCAGACATAACAAACTGACCCTACTCCCCCGACACATAAACTACTGCAGCATAAATACTGGAGGCTGAGACAGGAGGGGTCAGGAGACACTGTGGCCCCATCTGATGAGACCCCCGGACAGGGCCAAACAGGAAGGATATAACCCCACCCACTTTGCCAAAGCTCTACACAATATTGTGCTGCTGATGCAAGGTGCCATAGCAGTCTCTTTCTGCTGTAAAGCAGAGGGTCACCAAGCATGTGATGCAGGTGATGGGGGACTTAATTTTGCAAAGAACACAGCGACGCCTCCATGCTGTGCCCTTTTGGCCCTGAGGCACATCCATGCCTGCAGAAATACATTTGGGCAGATGAACACCACTTGTGGCAGGAGCTGGATGAACCAGCTTCAGTGGCGGAATGGACACATTGGCACTGGGGGCTCCCATTCAGAGTCAGTGTCACTGTGAAAGAAAATGTTCAGTTAGAATAGTTTCACATATGAGCCCTGTATCAACAGGTATAAATAACAGATATATATTTACAGGGAACATAAGGTTGAATATATTATTATAGACCTGCTAGATCTACTGTCTCTTTTATATTATGACATTTCAGCTAGATCTACTGTCTCTATTATATTATGACAGACCAGCTAGATCTACTGTCTTTATTATATTACAACATACCAGTTGTATCTACTGTCTCCATTTCACTTTGGCCATTGTTGTGGACCTGCCCTCCCCTCAACAGCCTCAAATAGGCTATTTCATGTGGGTTGGGGTGGGGTGGCAGACACACGCATCTAACATTTCATTTCATTACATTTTTATATATTGTCTCTAAAATAAAAAATAAAAATACAAATAATATTTTATATTATTCATTTCAAACAAGGGCATTAGCATGAGAAGAACTTACCAGTCCAAAACGATGTCCTCTCTGTTCAAAAAATATTCCTCCACTTGGGAATCACTAAATGAATCGTCCTACAACAATCTCTGTCTCACTTTCCCGATCAATTTATTCTAAAATTGTGAGTACATCTGTATATCTAGACTTAGATTTAGCTTTCCCTGACTTAGTCGCCATACTGATTGATATATAAACAGCTAAATCTGCGCGTTTACCAAAACAATGCTGTGCGTAATATGCGTAGCTCCTTCCGGTATAAAACTTCAATAGCGAAGGACTCTCTTTACGCCGGAGTTTACTACATGGGTTGGTCTTCCAACACATAACCATTGCATATTGCCGTTTACCTCAGCTCAGTGGCTATCTACCCAGCTAAATTTCAAGACGATCAGTGGTCATTGGGTTAAAATACAGTCAATCAACGAAACAGTGGTCATATCATTGGTGCATAGTGATGTCATTACTTGTTGTCTTCAAATCGGTTTCTTTCAGTCAATACGTCCCGCGAAATGGCCCATCAGGTTTGGTTGTGTTACAAACAAACCAGTTGGTTGTGTTACAAACAAACCAGTTGATTACAATGAAACCAAACATGACCGGAAAAGTCACGTTTTGTATAGGTATTTACCTCGAATGTGTCGTCGAAAATTGAATGAGACGGAATTCACGACACAAGCGGTTCACAAAATGTTTCGTGTTAGGCTATAAAAACGGATTTTTATCAAATAAAAGCTAATTCATTGTGTAACAATGAGCATTGGAATTGCAAACAGAGGAAGATCGTCAAAGGTAAACAACATTATTTTAATGCAGTTTGTGATTCTATTACGCCTGTGCTGGTTGAAATAGTTGTTTTTTATTGGGCTTTATCCTCAGATAACTGCATCGTATTCTTTCGCAGTAAATCCTTTTTTAAATCTTACAACGCAGTTGGATTAGCAAGATTCTAGGCTTTCGATACATGCGAGACACTTGTATTTTCATGAATTTAATATGACTATTTATGTAGCGATCACCTATGTTGTGGAATTTCATTCCACTACCGGGTTCCGTGCACAGAGAGGTTAAGGACACATTCACCCAGTAGGAGGTAAGGCAGTTGGTGGAGCTGGAACAAGAGATGAACACACTCCAATCAGCACAAAAAATTGTCCAGCTCAACAACACCCCCTCAAACAGATTGGAGAGCTGGAGGTGGAGGGAGACATATCTGCACTCGACTGTGGTGAGAAAACTTCAACAGGAGAAAGAGTAGGAGCAGGAGAAAAACGGAGGATCAGATTGCTAGAGGAGAGGATGAGGTGTATGGTGTGTGACAGAGAACAACCGATTAGAGAGGTGGCCACCCCCGCAGAGAAGCCAACAAGACCTCCAACCTCTTTTCCTGGCAAAAGTCTTAACACCATTGCAGAACAGTCCACCCCAGACCCTGACCATAACGTCAACATCACAGCAGAACAGACAAATGAAGAACCCCAAGCCCAGGGGAACCCACCCTCTCTGAGCACCCTCCCTGTCAGCCACCCTATCAGTCCCACACCCCTTGCCGACATACACAAGACACAGATTGTACTGTAATAAATTCAAGGGAATGATTGAAAATGCTTATTTTACTTTCCCCAATGCACAAGTGGTTATCTCCACCTTGATACTGTAGGAATATTTTGAAGACAAAATGCGGAGGATGAGAGGTCAATAGAGTACTACCGATCAATGGAAATTGTCGTTTTTCTGTAATATCAATGGGTCAGAGGAGGAGGAATTTCAGTCCGGGACTCATAGCTACATGACAAGTTCTCATTGGTCCAAATTGTTTATACATTGAATCTGAAATAGGATTTATTGCAAGGAATTCTAATTGGTCAACCACAGGCTAGGGCTGGGTTATAAAATGTCATCCTGTCCCTTTGTTCTGTGGAGATAATGACAGGAGAGAATCACTGAGGACAGGGGAGGGGTAGACAGATATGAAACAAACCAAACCATTATCAATTTCTATTGGTCCAATGATAAGTGATACAGGGGTGTGGATAGGCTCATTAGAACAACCTATTTTAGGCTGTTATTATTACATTGAACATTTCTGAAGGGAAGGAGACATGTCAAATTAGACAGCTGCAGGAATCTATAGTTAAGAACCATCCTATTTGGACAACAATTAAAATTGAGTGTGAAACTTTGGATATGGTACCAGTGTGCTTGACAGGTGTTGCCCCACCTTGCACAAACAATATCCCATACGAAAGAAATCTATGGCTGCTACTAAAGTAGTGGAGGCTCCTAACATCATACAACATGGCACACCATGTAATCCAGATACTCTGATGCTTCCTCCAGATACCACATTACTTGAACATGACTCTTGTGAGTTGGTTTTTCGATCAGCTCTCTGATGGGTTTATTTAGTCATCCGTTGGAAATCCCTGAGTTTGTCTTATACACAGATGGTTCAAGCATTGTGGAGGGGGGTGTGAGGAAGGTAGGCTGGGCAGTTACTGCAATGGACGATGTGATTGTGACAGCCACGTTACCTGCAGGAACATCAGCACAGGTGGCGGAATTGGTGGCTTTGACCGAAGCGTGTAAACAGGCTGAAGGAAAAACAGCTAATATCGACACAGACTCGAGGTATGCTTTCGGCGTTACCCATGATTTTGGAAAAATATGGAAAAACAGAAGATTTATGACATCACTGGGAGTTCCTGTGAAGAATGGACCAGAGGTGATTACTGAATGCTCTCCAGTTACCTGAACAAGTTGCAATTTTGAAAATGAAAGCACATGGAGAAATCATATATTCCAAACAAAGACACGTAAAAGAGGTATGGGGAATAACCCCCGAGGGGGACATGACATAGTACCAGGACAATGGGTGATGGGAAAGAAGCATAGTAAGATGATCAGAATCTGATGTTGTACACCGCAGTCATCATATTAGTGATATCTAGGTGAAATGCCAAACTTGTTCCTGAAAATCAGGACACGCTTACTTGGGAAATCTACGTGAAATATCAATTTCTCTTGAAACCAGGACATGTTATTTTCACTTTTTTGTTTTCTTCGTTACAGGTTATAAGAATCTACCGTCTGAAGCTGAAGCAATATCCCCCCAAGGTCTGTACTTGAAATGATACAAAATCACCAGTGAAGTGTTCATTAGAAAAGTCCTTATCAACCAGTGGAACAGAAGAAGAATTCCTCACTACCGGCCGACTGTCAGAACATAATTTCTAATAGTTATCTATGTGGTACTGATACCAGTGTGGAAGAGCTGGTCACTTTTAAAGGACTTGGTGAATGATTACCTTGCCAATAGGACGATTGAATATTAATGTCTTGTAGACAATTATTTTTTGTGAGTTTCCTCCTAATACAGGATGTGGTAGGGACATCATCATTACACCTGTTAATACTTATTTTCTATAACTTTGTTTGGAATCTATTTCTTATTGTAACAGCAAGTACAATATGCCTTTTGTGTTTTATAGAAATGCAATGTGTTTAATGTGAATGATTTTATGCTTACTGCTAATGTTTTTATACTATCTATTTGTTCATGTTTTCTAAAAATACATTTTAAGTATATTTATTTTTTAAATTATCTGGGGGGGTGTAAGAAATACACAATGCAGAGGACGAGAGGTCAATAGAGTACTAACGATCAAATTCTCATTTTCCTAGGCCGTCATTGAAAATGAGAATTTGTTCTTAACTGACTTGCCTAGTAAAATAAATAAATACAAATTTGTTTAACCTCTGAAGGTGCATTATGTGTATTTTGATATTTCTGTACTCCAGGGAACAATTCCATACCCTAATTTCTAAGTAAGTATATATTGTTAGTTGAAATGTTACTGATAGTCTGTAGAGCACCGACAGATTGGACTATCCAAATATAGTGTTACAGTTTGAGCCAGCTTCAAATGTGTCTTTTACAAATGATTATTTCCTTAGAAGCTCCAATTGACTGTAGATTACTTAAGTGATAATGCACACAAACGACATGGTACTGTATATGAACAATGTCATGGCTAAAAGCCCTGAGATGTATCAATATCATGGTATACCTCTTTATTGCATTATAATCATCATGAAACAGATCTTACGTTTCACAACTTACATAACTTTCTTCCTTTGCTCATATTCACTTCCTGTGGAGCATAAGGCGGTGTCTGATATTGTTCGGGGACTCGAACTAGCCATTTTCTACGACATTTTATATCTCCTTATTAACCCCATTTTGTAGCAATGCTACAGAGAGTCACCCTGCTAGGCTATTACACACACTGATCTCTACATTCCCCCCAGGCCAAGGTAAACTTTACCCCCACTACACAGCCAGCTATCAAGGGTGACATCTGCAAGGTACTGACAAACAAACACCGTCAAATCAATTTTTTGATACACTGCCAAGATATTGGTTCCCAATTAATCACGCCATCCCGTCACATGGTTTGTAATAGGTAAAGATACATATCCACATATGAAGACAATGTTCCCTCCTGTCCTCTTCTCTTTCTGATATTCTGCATAGCAACAGGGACATGTGATAGACAAGCCTGACGTCTCCCATCTCTGGGGCCCCAGATGACTGAGGCCCATATGAGGGAGGAAGTGCAACTGCTAGGGATATATTCTAATATTATATATTCTAACAAGAGATCAACAGTTTTAATCACATAAGCATATTATACAGATAAGACATCTTAATTATCTATGTTACCGAGCTAATTCTAATTCTTCCGCCACACTGCCCCATCTCCACACATACAATTATCTGTAAGGTGCCTCAGTTGAGCAGAGAATTTCATGCTCAGATTCAACCACAAAGATCAGGGAAGTTTTCCAATGTATAGCAAAGAAAGGTGCCTATTTGTAGATGGGTAAAAAAAAGAAGCAGAAATTGAATACCCCTTTGCATATGGTGCAGTAATTAATTACACTTTTGATGGTGTATCAATACACCCAGTCACTACAAAGATACCTTTCCTAACCTAAAGATGCCTTTCCTAACTCAGTTGCCAGAGATGAAGGAAACTGCTCAGGGATTTCACCATGACGCCAATGGTGACTTTAAAACAGTTAAATAGTTTAACCTCTCTGAGGTTAACCTCTCTGAGGTTAACAGCCAGTGAAAGTGCAGGGCGCCAAATTCAAAACAACAAAAATCTCATAATTAAAATTCCACAAGCATACAAGTATCTTACACCATTTTAAAGAGGACATTCTCGTTAATCCTTTACAGCCAAAGCACCACACGATTATGTTAGGTCACCACCAAGTCACAGAAAAATCCAGCCATTCTTCCAGCCAAAGAGAGGAGTCACAAAAAGCACAAATAGACATAAAATTAATTACTAACCTTTGATGATCTTCATCAGATGACACTCATAGGACTTCATGTTACACAATACATGTATGTTTTGATCACTAAATTGCATATTTATATTAAAAAATATAATTTTACATTGGCGTGTTACTTTCAGTAGTTATAAAACATGCATTGATTTTGCAGAGAGCCACATCAAGTTACAGAAATACTCATCATAAATGTTGATGAAAATTCAAGTGTTACACATGAAATTAGAGATATACTTCTCCTCAATGCAACCGCTGTGTCAGATTTCAAAAAAACGTTATGGAAAAAGTAAACCATGCAATAATCTGAGTACAGCGTTCAGACAACAAAGCAGCCAAAAAGATATCCGCCATATTGGGTAGTCAACATTAGTCAGCATTATAAATATTCACTTACCTTTGATGATCTTCATCAGAATGCACTCCCAGGAATCCCAGTTCCACCATAAATGTTGGATTTGTTCGATAATGTTCATCATTTATGTCCAAATAGCCTCTTTTCTTAGGGTGTTTGGTAAACAAATCCAAACGCGCGGTTCAGGTCCAGCCGAACGTCGGACGAAAAGTTCAAAAAGTTATATTACAGGTCGTAGAAACATGCCAAACTAAGTATAGAATCAATCTTTCGGATGTTTTTAACATACATCTTCAATATTGTTCCAACCGGAGAATTCCTATGTCTGTAGAAAAGCAATGGAATGAGAGCTAACTCTCTCGTGACCGCGCGTCATGAGCCCGTGGCTCTCTGCCAGACCACTGACTCAAACAGCACTCATGAGCCCCTCTTTTATAGTAGAATCCTCAAACAAGTTTCGAAAGATGGTTGACATCTAGTGGATGCCGTAGGAAGTGTAACTTGACTCCATAGACAGGTAGGCCAAGCTTTGAAAAACACAAACCTCAGATTTCCCACTTCCTGGTTGGATTTTTCTCAGGTTTTCACTTGCCATATGAGTTCTGTTATACTCACATATATCATTCAAACAGTTTTAGAAACTTCAGAGTGTTTTCTGTCCAATACGACTAATAATATGCATATATTAGTATCTGGGACTGCCCCCATGTCACCAAGAAGTTAATAGCTGTGATAGGAACAAACTGAGCATGGATCAACAATATTGTAGTTACTCCACAACACTAACATAAATTACAGAGTGAAAAGAAGGAAGCCTGTACAGAATACAAATATTTCAAAACATGCATCCTGTTTGCAATAAGTCACTAAAATAATACTGCAAAGAAATTAACATTTTGGCCTGAATACAAAATGTTATGTTTGGGGCAAATCCAACACAACACATCACTGAGTACCACTCTTCATATTTTCAAGCATGGTGGTAGCTGCATCATGTTATGGGTATGCTTGTCATTAGCAAGGACTACAGAAGTTTATTGTCCCTGTAAGTTGCTCTGGACAAGAGTGTCTGCTAAATGACAAAAATGTCAATATTTTAGGATAAAAAATAGCTAAGCACAGGCAATTCCTAAAGGAAAACTTGGTTTAGTCTGCTTTCCAACGGACACTGGGAGACAAATTCACCTTTCAGCAGGACAATTACCTAAAACACAAGGCCAAATATACACTGGAGTTGCTTACCAAGATTACATTAAATGTTCCTAAATGGCCGAGTTACAGTTTTGATTTAAATTGTCTGGGAAATCTATGGCAGCACGGCTGGCAGCACGGATAGCCAGCACTGATTATATGCATGTCAATATCTCCTGGCTCAGGGTGGAGGAGAGATTTACTGCATCACTGCTTGTCTTTGTGAGAGGTATTGACATGTTGAAATCACCAAGCTGTCTGTTTAAGCAACTAGCGCACAGCTCAGACACCTATATACAGTGCCTTGCAAAATTATTCAGCCCCCTTAAGTTAATACTTTGTAGCGCCAGCTTTTGCTGCGATTACAGCTGTAAGTCGCTTGGGGTATGTCTCTATCAGTTTTGCACATCGAGAGACTGACATTTATTCCCATTCCTGCTTGCAAAACAGCTCGAGCTCAGTGAGGTTGGATGGAGAGCATTTGTGAACAGCAGTTTTCAGTTCTTTCCACAGATTCTCGGTGGTGTCCCGTTCCTGTAGGGTCATGCTCTACAACATCCGCAGAGTACGACCCTGCCTCACACAGGAAGCGGCGCAGGTCCTAATCCAGGCACTTGTCATCTCCCGTCTGGATTACTGCAACTCGCTGTTGGCTGGGCTCCCTGCCTGTGCCATTAAACCCCTACAACTCATCCAGAACCCCGCAGCCCGTCTGGTGTTCAACCTTCCCAAGTTCTCTCACGTCACCCCGCTCCTCCGCTCTCTCCACTGGCTTCCAGTTGAAGCTCGCATCCGCTACAAGACCATGGTGCTTGCCTACGGAGCTGTGAGGGGAACGGCACCTCAGTACCTCCAGGCTCTGATCAGGCCCTACACCCAAACAAGGGCACTGCGTTCATCCACCTCTGGCCTGCTCGCCTCCCTACCACTGAGGAAGTACAGTTCCCGCTCAGCCCAGTCAAAACTGTTCGCTGCTCTGGCTCCCCAATGGTGGAACAAACTCCCTCACGACGCCAGGACAGCGGAGTCAATCACCACCTTCCGGAGACACCTGAAACCCCACCTCTTTAAGGAATACCTAGGATAGGATAAAGTAATCCTTCTCACCCCCCCCCCTTAAAAGATTTAGATGCACTATTGTAAAGTGGCTGTTCCACTGGATGTCATAAGGTGTATGCACCAATTTGTAAGTCGCTCTGGATAAGAGCGTCTGCTAAATGACTTAAATGTAAATGTAAAATTCTCGATTGGATTCAGGTCTGGACTTTGACTTGGCCATTCTAACACCTGGATATGTTTATTTTTGAACCATTCCATTGTAGATTTTGCTTTATGTTTTGGATCATTGTCTTGTTGGAAGACAAATCTTCGTCCCAGTCTCAGGTCTTTTGCAGACTCCCAGGTGGCTTGTGGCAAACTTTAAACAACACTTTTTATGGATATCTTTAAGAAATGGCTTTCTTCTTGCCACTCTTCCATAAAGGCCAGATTTGTGCAATATACGACTGATTGTTGTCCTATGGACAGAGTCTCCCACCTCAGCTGTAGATCTCTGCAGTTCATCCAGAGTGATCATGGGCCTCTTGGCTGCATCTCTGATCAGTGTTCTCCTTGTATGAGCTGAAAGCTTAGAGGGACGGCCAGGTCTTGGTAGATTTGCAGTGGTCTGATACTCCTTCCATTTCAATATTATCGCTTGCACAGTTCTCCTTGGGATGTTTAAAGCTTGGGAAATCTTTTTGTATCCAAATCCGGCTTTAAACTTCTTCACAACAGTATCTCGGACCTGCCTGGTGTGTTCCTTGTTCTTCATGATGCTCTCTGCGCTTTTAACGGACCTCTGAGACTATCACAGTGCAGGTGCATTTATACGGAGACTTTACACACAGGTGGATTGTATTTATCATCATTAGTCATTTAGGTCAACATTGGATCATTCAGAGATCCTCACTGAACTTCTGAGAGAGTTTGCTGCACTGAAAGTAAAGGGGCTGAATAATTTTGCACGCCCAATTTTTCAGTTTTTGATTTGTTAAAAAGTTTGAAATATCCAATAAATGTCGTTTCTCTTCATGATAGCATCCCACTTGTTGTTGATTCTTCACCAAAAATACAGTTTTATATCTTTATGTTTGAAGCCTGAAATGTGGCAAAAGGTCGCAAAGTTCAAGGGGGCCGAATACTTTCGCAAGGCACTGTATACCCCACAAGGGATGCCACCAGAAGTTTCTTCACAGACCCCAAGTCCAGAACAAACTATCGGAACCGCAAAGTACTACATAGAGCCATGACTACATGGAACTCTATTCCACATCATGTAACTCTACAACATTCGCAGAGTACGACCCTGCCTCACACAGGAAGCGGCGCAGGTCCTAATCCAGGCACTTGTCATCTCCCGTCTGGATTACTGCAACTCGCTGTTGGCTGGGCTCCCTGCCTGTGCCATTAAACCCCTACAACTCATCCAGAACCCCGCAGCCCGTCTGGTGTTCAACCTTCCCAAGTTCTCTCACGTCACCCCGCTCCTCCGCTCTCTCCACTGGCTTCCAGTTGAAGCTCGCATCCGCTACAAGACCATGGTGCTTGCCTACGGAGCTGTGAGGGGAACGGCACCTCAGTACCTCCAGGCTCTGATCAGGCCCTACACCCAAACAAGGGCACTGCGTTCATCCACCTCTGGCCTGCTCGCCTCCCTACCACTGAGGAAGTACAGTTCCCGCTCAGCCCAGTCAAAACTGTTCGCTGCTCTGGCTCCCCAATGGTGGAACAAACTCCCTCACGACGCCAGGACAGCGGAGTCAATCACCACCTTCCGGAGACACCTGAAACCCCACCTCTTTAAGGAATACCTAGGATAGGATAAAGTAATCCTTCTCACCCCCCCCCTTAAAAGATTTAGATGCACTATTGTAAAGTGGCTGTTCCACTGGATGTCATAAGGTGTATGCACCAATTTGTAAGTCGCTCTGGATAAGAGCGTCTGCTAAATTACTTAAATGTAAATGTAAAATTCTCGATTGGATTCAGGTCTGGACTTTGACTTGGCCATTCTAACACCTGGATATGTTTATTTTTGAACCATTCCATTGTAGATTTTGCTTTATGTTTTGGATCATTGTCTTGTTGGAAGACAAATCTTCGTCCCAGTCTCAGGTCTTTTGCAGACTCCCAGGTGGCTTGTGGCAAACTTTAAACGACACTTTTTATGGATATCTTTAAGAAATGGCTTTCTTCTTGCCACTCTTCCATAAAGGCCAGATTTGTGCAATATATGACTGATTGTTGTCCTATGGACAGAGTCTCCCACCTCAGCTGTAGATCTCTGCAGTTCATCCAGAGTGATCATGGGCCTCTTGGCTGCATCTCTGATCAGTGTTCTCCTTGTATGAGCTGAAAGTTTAGAGGGACGGCCAGGTCTTGGTAGATTTGCAGTGGTCTGATACTCCTTCCATTTCAATATTATCGCTTGCACAGTGCTCCTTGGGATGTTTAAAGCTTGGGAAATCTTTTTGTATCCAAATCCGGCTTTAAACTTCTTCACAACAGTATCTCGGACCTGCCTGGTGTGTTCCTTGTTCTTCATGATGCTCTCTGCGCTTTTAACGGACCTCTGAGACTATCACAGTGCAGGTGCATTTATACGGAGACTTTACACACAGGTGGATTGTATTTATCATCATTAGTCATTTAGGTCAACATTGAATCATTCAGAGATCCTCACTGAACTTCTGGAGAGAGTTTGCTGCACTGAAAGTAAAGGGGCTGAATAATTTTGCACGCCCAATTTTTCAGTTTTTGATTTGTTAAAAAAGTTTGAAATATCCAATAAATGTCGTTTCTCTTCATGATAGCATCCCACTTGTTGTTGATTCTTCACCAAAAAATACAGTTTTATATCTTTATGTTTGAAGCCTGAAATGTGGCAAAAGGTCGCAAAGTTCAAGGGGGCCGAATACTTTCGCAAGGCACTGTATACCCCACAAGGGATGCCACCAGAAGTTTCTTCACAGACCCCAAGTCCAGAACAAACTATCGGAACCGCAAAGTACTACATAGAGCCATGACTACATGGAACTCTATTCCACATCATGTAACTCTACAACATTCGCAGAGTACGACCCTGCCTCACACAGGAAGCGGCGCAGGTCCTAATCCAGGCACTTGTCATCTCCCGTCTGGATTACTGCAACTCGCTGTTGGCTGGGCTCCCTGCCTGTGCCATTAAACCCCTACAACTCATCCAGAACCCCGCAGCCCGTCTGGTGTTCAACCTTCCCAAGTTCTCTCACGTCACCCCGCTCCTCCGCTCTCTCCACTGGCTTCCAGTTGAAGCTCGCATCCGCTACAAGACCATGGTGCTTGCCTACGGAGCTGTGAGGGGAACGGCACCTCAGTACCTCCAGGCTCTGATCAGGCCCTACACCCAAACAAGGGCACTGCGTTCATCCACCTCTGGCCTGCTCGCCTCCCTACCACTGAGGAAGTACAGTTCCCGCTCAGCCCAGTCAAAACTGTTCGCTGCTCTGGCTCCCCAATGGTGGAACAAACTCCCTCACGACGCCAGGACAGCGGAGTCAATCACCACCTTCCGGAGACACCTGAAACCCCACCTCTTTAAGGAATACCTAGGATAGGATAAAGTAATCCTTCTCACCCCCCCCCCCCTTAAAAGATTTAGATGCACTATTGTAAAGTGGCTGTTCCACTGGATGTCATAAGGTGAATGCACCAATTTGTAAGTCGCTCTGGATAAGAGCGTCTGCTAAATGACTTAAATGTAAATGTAAATGTAACTCAGTCAAGCAGTAAAATCAGATTTAAAACCCCCCAGATAAAACTACACCGGACTGTGCGTGGACTGTGAAGAGACACAGAAAGGTACATAGACAGAATATGCAAACAAATGCTAACACACGCATTCTACACACATATACATTTTAATATTGTTATTTTGCTGTATTATTGATTTTGTATTGTGGATATGATGTGGTAGAGTGGTATGAAATAATATGTTGTATTATGTATTGTTTTAGGGCAGCTAATTTTTTAAAGAAAAATATTCTACAATACAGGTGTGCAAAACTCGAAAGAGACTTACACAGAACGACTCACAGTGCCAAAGGGGATTTTATCATATATTGACTCACGGGGTTGAATGATTATCTAATAAAGATGTACATTTTCATCGACTTTGACACCATCAATCAGTGACAAAGAAGGACAATTAAATCAATTATAATCCCACATTGTAACACCAAAAATGTTGAAAAAAAATCAAGGGGTGTGAATACTTGAAGGCGCTGTAATTTACCCCACCAACCTCAGATTGAGAAGTAGTAAAGGGGAAGTTAATTTACCTTGATTGTAATTCCCCCAAACAGTTGTTGACTTCTTGTGAAATTACTGAGATTATTGGTATTTGCGATGGACCAGCTCAAATCGGTTTTATGTAGCAAAATTTGAAATTAGGCTTTTTACATTGGATAAAAGTAGAGACCCAGTGTCACGCCTTGGTCTTAGTATTTTGTGTTTTCTTTAATTATTTGTTCAGGCCAGGGTGTGACATGGGTTTATTGTATTGTCGTATTGGGGTTTTTGTAGGCATTGGGATTGTGGTTGATTAGGGGTGTGTCTAGTATAGGCTTGGCTGCCTGAGGCGGTTCTCAATCAGAGTCAGGTGATTCTTGTTGTCTCTGATGGGGAACCGTATTTAGGTAGCCTGGGTTTCGCTCTGTATTTCGTGGGTGATTGTGCCTGTCTCTGTGTAGGTTCACCAGATAGGCTGTAATTAGGTTTCACATTCCGTTTGTTGTTTTTTTATTTGTATAATTATTTCATGTGTCACTTTTTTTCATTTAAAGTCATGAGTAACCACCACGCTGCATTTCGGTCCGACTCTCTTTCTACAAACGAAGAACGACGTTACACCCAGCTGCAAAATGATATATCATACCCTGCATTTTTGAGGAACAATAGGAAAGTAATTATGCTTGGTAGTAGCCTACAATAAGGAAAAATTCCAGGTAAACAGAAAAAAATATTTTATAAATATTAAATATTAAATGACACTTACCCAGACAAACTTGTCTAAATTGATGGGTCATGTGAAATTAATGCTATAACCCCCAGCCACATCCAGTGGTGGAAAAAGTACTAAATTGTGAATTGGACAATTTTCTTGTCAAAATGTAACGAGCACTTTTAGGTGTCAGGGAGAAAAAAGTAGATTGTTTTCTTTTGGAATGTAGTAAAGTAAGAGTAAAAGTTGCCAAAAATATAAATAGTAAAGTAATGTACAGATACCATGCAAAAATACTTAATTAGTACTTTAAAGTCTTTTTACTGAAGTACTTTACACCACTGCTCAAATGCCTTTACACCAGTACATTAGCAGACGTTATATACTGTTACACAGGAACATATCACATAGCATTCCATACATAAGTTAAAGCCATGCAACCTGAGCTGAAACCTGAGTGAGGTGCACATGTACCGCACATAAATACATGTGCCATATATTTATGTGGTGGACACGTGATATTGTTGTGGTATGCCACATAATCATCTTATGACCATACATCAATATTCATTTTATATATCAATATTTTGCTAAGTATGGCTAAGTGGATGGGTCTTTACAGAAGGTGTAAAAGCCAAATGGTTGCTTGAATAGTATAAATATCAGAAATAGATAGAAATAGATTGTGTCAATATAAATAAAATAATTTTCAGTATACAATATCAGTGATAGATGAGGTAGTTATATGCATACAATCAGCAGCAACGTATGTCGTGTGTGTTAGGAGAGAGTAATTTCAATAAAGGCACTGCAGATAGTGCTGATGACTGGTCCCTTCCGAACCACACATGAACAACGTAATCTATATTTGGAGAGCCTGTTTCGGGCCTGCCCTTGACTTTGGTGCAGGGCATGTGATGTCCATAGCCTCTTGTCGCAAAACTCCCTGGTCTTCTCAAAAAGATAGAGCATCCAGAGCATTGAAGCTGTAAAATAGGGAATAACAACAACAACAAAAATCAGAAGACATTACAACCATGCACAACATTAATTCACCTCCCAAGTTTAGATGAGAAATATAACCTCATACAATGCAATTAAAATTATTTTCATTGCTGGTCCTGCTTGATCTGTGGCAACGGTCTGAAGTACGTAGTCAGGTGTTGTTGCAAGACATCGCTTTCCATCAGCACCGTACAATCCTCCAGTCCAATCAGCTGTGGGATGTTGACCCCTGTCACAATGCTGTCCTTGACAACACCAGCAATCTCAGACAAAATGTTCACTCTGGTCTTTCTGAAACGCTGCTTGATGAGGCCGAAGCACAAACTTGGGGTCTTTTTTTTTTAGACATATCATGTTAATGTTAGCTACCCTAAAACATGAACTATAATCCCAATCCATAGAGTAACGTTACTAGCAATACAAACCGATAGTCATAGCTAGCTAAAGTTAGCCAAAATAGGTTCAATGTTAGCCAGCATGCCAGCCATCAAACTCCAGCTGGCTAGCTAACAGCAAGCTTTAACTTGCAATGAAAACAACTTTCTGACAAAATTTGAAATTTATAATATCTGAAACTGTAGCTAGATTCTTACCCATATACATGGATGAAAGCTTCACGGCAGACTGCAACGCCTTTTATTAAATAAGACGTCCTGTGTCGTTTCCGTTTAGTTTGCACAGCTTGTTTGGCCCATTGTGTTCCACTGGGCTCGTAATTTAACAACATTATTCATATTTACAGATGGCAAACACGTTTGTTATTAAGATACATGAAAGTTCACATGTTCGAGAACACATTTTGCAAAAAAAAGCATTTTGATAAAAAAAAACATGTTTTATGTTCAACTGGCTCTCCTGTGAAGTTGTGATTTGCGACATACGCCTAGTTTCCTGAATCGGGTCATATTTTTGGATTATTGTTAAAACAATAGTTGATTTCCATTCATCTGGTTGAAAGTGGCTCCACATGTCATTGAAAGTGTATATACACTTAGGTTGGAGTCAATAAAACTAGTTTTTCAACCACTCCACAAATTTCTTGTTAACAAAGTATAGTTTTGGCAAGTCGGTTAGGACATCTACTTTGTAAATGACACAAGTAATTTTTCCAACAATTGTTTACAGACAGATTATTTCACTTATAATTCATTGTATCACAATTCCAGTGGGTCAGAAGTTTACATACACTAAGTTGACTGTGCCTTTAAACAGCTTGGAAAATTCCAGAAAAGAAGCTTCTGATAGGCTAATTGACATCATTTGAGTCAATTGGAGGTGTACCTGTGGATGTATTTCAAGGCCTACCTTCAAACCCTTTTTGATTGACATCATGGGAGAATCAAAAGAAATCCTCCAAGACATCAGAAAAAAATTGTAGACCTCCACAAGTCTGGTTCATCCCTGGGAGAAATGTCCAAATGCCTGAAGGTACCACGTTCATCTGTACAATAGTACGCAAGTACAAACACCATGGGACCACGTAGCCGTCATACCGCTCAGGAAGGAGACTAGTTCTGTCTCCTAGAGATGAACGTACTTTGGTGCGAAAAGTGCAAATCAATCCCAGAATAACAGTAAAGAACTTTGTGAAGATGCTGGAGGAAACAGGTACAAAAGTATCTGCATCCACAGTACAACGAGTACTATATCGACATAACCTGAAAGGCCGCTCAGCAAGGAAGACGCCATTGCTCCAAAACCACCAAAAATTACTTTTTGGAGAAATGTCCTCTGGTCTGATGAAATAAATATAAAACTGTTTGGCCATAATGACCATCATTATCTTTGGAGGAAAAATGGGGAGGTTTGCAAGCCAAAGAACACCATCCCAACCATGAAGCACAGGAGTGGCAGGGTGGGGGTGCTTTGCTGCAGGAAGGACTGGTGCACTTTAAAAAATAGATGGCATCATGAGGAAAGAAAAGTATGTCGATTGTTTGAAGCAACCCCCCATGTCTCAAGACATCAAGTCAGGAAATTAAAGCTTGGTCGCAAATGGGTCTTCCAAATGGATAATGACCCCAAGCAGTCTTCCTAAAGTTGTGGAAAAGTGGCTGAAGGACAACAAAGTCAAGGTATTGGAGTGGCCATCACAAAGCCCTGACCCTATAGAAAATGTGTGGGTAGAACTGAAAAAGCGTGCACGAGCTCGGAGGCTTTACAAACCTGACTCAGTTACACCAGCTCTGTCAGGAGGAATGGGCCAATTTTCTCCCAACTTATTTTGGGAAACTGGTGGAAGGCTACCCGAAATGTTTGATCCAAGTTAAACAATTTAAAGACAATGCTACCAAACGTCTGACCCACTGGGAATGTGATGAAAGAAATAAAAGCTGAAATATATAATTCTCTCCACTGTTCTTATAATTAAGTGGTGATCCTAACTGACCTAAGACAGGGAATGTTAACTTAGGGTTAAATGTCAGGCATGAAGAAAAACTTAGTTTAAATGTATTTGGCTAAGGTGTATTCGACTTCAACTGTATCACCCTCAAACACCTACCCAATGCTCATTATAATCAAACGTGACATGCAACAAGTTTTGCATGTGATACTGTTAGTGCACAGAGCTACAGGCACGTGGACAAGAATAGGAAACATATGTTTTTTGCCAAAACATGTAACAAGCTCATGATTACTGTTATTTTCAGTAAAACAGTCAATGCAGTTCTGATACAGAGGCAATTAGTACAGTGATCAGTGATTGGATCTGACCCTTTTTTTACATTGTCACCTAAAATGACATACCCAAATCTAATCGCCTGCAGCTCAGGACCTTAAGCAAGGGTATGCATATTCTTGATACCATTTGGAAGGAAACACTTTGAGTTTGTGCAAATGTGGAATTAATGTAGGAGAATAACACATTTAGTTCATTTATAATAAATAAAAATCATCTTAGATGCTATCTTGTTCTCATTAACTTTCATACAAAGTTAGCTAGCTTAGCTTGGCTACACTGAGTGAGAATGAGAAAATCTCACTTGTCACTCAGTCAAAACACATAAATTATACATCAAAATGACCAGAAAACTCATCACAATTTAGATAACATGTTTATCTCTATATTTTGAAAACGAAACCATGCTTATAAGAGTTACAAACCTGAAAATAAGGAAACACAGAGAGTTGGCTTATTTTCACTGGGCTTCTCTTCCAATACATGCGGTAGAGAGGTACATGCCTGTGGCAGTTAATATTTTACAAAAGGACATTTCCAGAAACGTACTAATGAATCATTTGGAATTTACTATCCCAGACATTCCTGTGTGACGCAGGTCTTCAGGGGTGTTCAGGAGTCTGCACACACGCATTGGGAACTTCCCACCCACGACCATGATTCTCAAATTTCACAGAATATAGCAGACCTGATTTCATACAGAAAGCACTCAGGCCGTTACAGAGATGACAAGGCCTTTATGTGTGCGTTTAAATACCAACTTCCTGATATAGATGTACCTTACACAACAGTTTAGCAATTCATCTAAGGAGAGAAAAGAGGACAGGACAATTTTCTGTCTCCTACACTACAACTTGATTGACAAAGATGTCAAAGATTGGTTCTGAACAATGGTGAAGGAAATCTTTAGCTCCATGGACAGCTCAAAAGGTACCTAAGCAGATGAATACCAGAAAATGGCCAATAGATGGGTGACACACAGTGACAAGCTCCAGGCTCTAGCCCTCTTTTTCAGGACAGAAGGACTGTCTGGGTGTCTTCTCTGGCTAATTTAAAGCCCCTCTAAACCAGAGTGAAGGATCTCGCCTCTCTGGGCTCCCCAGGCCCCACTGGCTCCTAGCATCTTGATTATGGAGGGAGGATGAAGCAGTTAACACACTAACAGCTTCTCACTTAGAGGGAGGGAGAGAAAGGGGGGATTCTCAGAGGAGAAAGGTGGAGAGAGGAGGCAAAGCTGCCAGAGACAGAGATGGAAGAGAAGTGCACAGCCATCAACATTCTGACTTCTGGTATGTTGTGTGAAGTGTTATCCCACCTAACACCCCTGAAGGGCAGGGCAGCCCCACAGAGTGGCACTGCTATAGCGAGAGAGGGAACTCTGGGATGCTAGACAGATCTCTTGTAGGCAGAAATGTTTTCTTGTAGGAAGCATGGGTTCACACAAACATTTTGCCATTGTGGATAAGGGCTCAAGGATACATGGGTCTGATTTTATTAGATTGCACAGGTGAAACTTTTGTGTTTTAGTACCTTAGTACAGTACACAACAGAGAGGGATTCACTGATAGCATTGCAACCACCGAGAGAGAGAGAGAGAGAGAGACAGCGAGAGAGAGAGAGACAGCGAGAGAGAGAGAGAGACAGCGAGAGAGAGCATGCTAGGGAACAGCAGTTGGACTCTGTGTCAGTAGTGATGGAGAAGAGATCCAGGTCTCCCTAATTAAAGTTGGTGGTGGCAGCTTTGATCCAACGCGTTCCTCCATCCCACGGGACCCTGCTGCGCACAACAAAATCAGAGAGCTCCAAGTCTCCTAACCTCTTGATGGAGGTCCCCATAGAGCCGCCGGGTCAAAGCGCCAACCAGGCAGTCATGTCTTTTCTGTTAGAACGAGCTGACGTGATATTGACAAGGGCCTCATAGGCCAAAGACAACAAAGCAGTCATCAAGTCAAATGGTTTCATTAGAATTAAAACAAGGGAAGGGGAGTGATGTTTTGAAATGTGATAAATGCTTCAAATTCATTTCATCATTATGGCTTTATACATGTCATATATATGGCTTTAACATATCGTAGATGGATGTCTGTGCCAATCGGATAGGCTGATTAGGGTAATTGGTGGGACCTTAAGATGTAGGGCCGTGGTATGATCTTAATTGAATCTAATCTGATTAAGCTGTTTAATAACACAAGATACTCTCCCTGTAAGATATGAAAGAAGCATTAACCCCTTGACCCCTGGGCCTCGGCCTGTAGCAGTTATAATGTAACTAAATCAGTGTAATCTGTAATGACTTCTTCCAAAAAGTCAAGATTTCTCACCGTCTCCTCTCTCTCTCTCTCTACCTGACTCCCTCCCTCCCGGTCCATGGATAATTGATAATCCAATAAAATCTTTGCTTTAGAAGATGAACACTCCATATCCGTCACATAAAGATTAGTAGAAGGGGTCACAGAGCTCAAGCCCCTCTGTCTCTAGCACCGTGTGGCATCCGCCCCATAATACCCCTAATCCCCAAAACAATGGGCTCCTCGACGGATGCATGGCAGTGTGACAGATTTTATCATCCGCTCACAGGGGATCAGGGAGAGAAAGGGAGAGCCTGCCAGAAGCACAATGATGATATCAGTTTGAAGTGGCTGCCCAATGCTGATACACACGCACATAGCGGTAGAGATCATGACATACACATAGGCATGCACACACACATGCAGTACCTTAGCACACAGATGCTGTACTGGCATCACCAGTACAGCTCAACTAATGAGGATGAGAAAGTAGGCAGGGGAATGTTGTATTGTGTATTATGATTGGGTGCAGGCCAGGGACAAGCCCTATATTGGGTATGAAGATTGAGAGTTGGGATTACAGCATTTTTCCTAGAACTCCCAACCTACTATGTCTTTCCAGGTCAGTGCTTTCGCCTGTTCACCATGAGTCCCTGGGTGTGTTTGTTATTGAAGGATCAAGGGTGACTGACTGTCCTGACTGAGATGGAATTGTCTGGGTTTAGATTAGGAGTAGAGAGTGTACCCGCATATGAGTTAAAAATAGCAGATTTGGGCACTGATAAGTAAAGTGCTATGCATGACATCAGAGCTCCAAGTCTCCTCTTCACAGTGCAGTAATGGTTTTGACTGACAGCGGTTCTGAACTTGAACACTGCGCACAACAAGAAGTTAATCCTATCCCTCCAGGTAATTGGTCAACTTTTGCACATGTTTTGTTGTCTGAGTGAGGGAGATGCTGTAAATAAAGAGGACTTAATGTATTTTGAAGATAAGACGATGAGAATTATAATAAATTCCGCTTTGATACCATACAAGCAAGCCAAACAACCGTTAGTCCAAATATGCACTGCACATTTCCATATCATAAAACACATGTAATATACAGTGTTAACATTTATGATCACTGTACTTGATGTACATTTACAAGATGACATGGCGTCATACCCTGGGTTGTTCTGAACAGAATGAGCAACATTTCCCATCTCCTCAAAAGTACATCTGCCATTGCGAATATCCGACTCCACTCTGTGAGGCACATAGATCTGCAGGTTGAACATGGTGAGATTGTAGACTCCTACATTGATTGTGCAGTTTGTTTAGGCAGTTTTACAGCCAACTAGCTACTTTACATGCTGATATTGTCTTTGGTATTATTGTGTGTAGCTACGTTTTCTTGCTAGCTAGAGAGAGCATTGCTTTGTGGATTTTGTAGTCGACTTGAGCTGCAACAGATTTCCACAACAATTTTCATGTTGCTACCAACCTTATTATAAAAAATAAAACATTTGTTCTCAAAAAAGATTGTTCTCATATATGTGTGTTATTTAACACTGTAAATTAAAGGAATGACTGGTTTTGGGTGGACTTTTACTTTGACTATCAATGTTGTCAATAGAACACGCTTTTAAATTTTGCCCTCCTGACCAGATTGAGATTTATGATGGTCCATTTTTGGAATCCGTAAACAACATTAAGTCTGTTTGATCTAGTTCCTCAATGGCACAGCTAGGAGGGCTCACAATAGCACCTTATAGTTGAAAGCTCTTTAAGTCATAAATGTGCTTTGGAATTATGAAGGACCTTTGCACACTTTGGAGAGGTCTGTGGGCACTTGGAGACATTTTAACATTTTTATCATGTTACTGAATGTATGCAGAGTATTTTCAGATTTCGTTATCAACAAACGCGATGAAAAGTACAGTAAATGTAAATGCACATAAAATCAACAATGTAATTCAGCCTTCTGTCCAATCAACTGTTTTGGCCTCACCTTTAGTCTACTAATTTCCCCAAAATGTCCAAACTGTTCCCTTTTGCTTGCTACAATGGTTTTGCATATGCTTTCCATATTTCTTCTGTAAGAAACGTTTCAATATAACCCTATCATATAGGCCAATTCCCATGAGTGTAAGGGGTTAAAGGGCAATTCCACCACTATTCAACCTCATTTTCATTATCTCCATTACAATACCAGTGTCTACATATGTGAAAACGGTGCATCTCTATAGTTTGTCTGAAAGTATATAAAGTAAAAACGTTCTACCCAACGACATCATCAAAATGTAAAACATTTTAAAAACAGTGATTTTCAAACATTATGCGATTCGGGGTGACATGGGGAACAATAAAATATCCTCCCTCTTGTTAGAAACTCGTTGCAGGTTTTGGAAATCACTTTTTTTTTAAACAGTTATTTCTACCCTATGATGTGAAAGAGAAGCATTTTTTAGGACCTTTCTTCTTATGTTTTTAATCACAGATCATAGAAACGCGCTGTTGTCAGGTAGACTGGTTGAGTTTTGGAGACAATGAACATAAGGTTGAAAAGTGGTGGAATTGCCTTTTAAAGAGAACATTTTACGCTGAGTTTTTGTGATGTGAGACAGCAAAAAACATTTAATGCTAGAGCTTCCTCTCAATGTCATACCATATTGAAAGCCACACCTCATCTCTGCTTTTCTGTTTTAGTATTTCCTTGCGTTGTCAAGCTATGGTGAAACTGTCCCACTGGGCACTGACTTCATTTCAACGTCTAGATTTGATTTACATTTGGTTGAGTTGTCAACTAACGTGAATACAATGTGAAATCAACAATAACATGCTCAATGTCATTGGACTTAGATTAAAAGTTGGGTGAAATAAAAACAGAATTCCCTTACGTTGATGACTTTTTGCAAGTCCAATCAGTTGTCAACGTTGATTCAGCCAGTTTTTGCCCAGTGGAGTGTTTGAAATCCAAAGATAAAATATGAAGCCACCTTTCTCCTCAAGCATAATGATGATCACTCCACCACCTCCAGACCAACGAGAAAGAGGAAAAACACATGTAAACAAACACATCAATGATCTCTGAATGAACAAGAGCAACAACAACAACAACAAATGGGAAGCATAACTTTCTATGCTTATGGCATTTGGCTGGGTGAGGTACTGCCCTGCAGGGACTGTGATAGTGTTTATTTCCTACAGCTACAGATCAGTAGCTGATGTAATGGAGCGAACCCTGATAATGTGCCTGTAGAGACAAGTTCACAACCAATACGTTGTTTAGGCAGCTAATTGGTCAAAATAAAATATATCCCTCTGGAATTTTATCAAATGCTATTGCTGAGAGTCAGTAGTATATTAAAGGGCATGCTACATGCAGTTAGATGTTCCCAATGGCCCCTAAGTGCAATATCTATATTTATGGGTGATACTATTCATTTGGGGTTCATTTGGCCATAGTGTTTGTGATAATGATGACTAAATATTCACTGGATATGCAGAGGGCCTTTAGTGGGGAGCTCATGCTCTATGTAATTTCCTGTCATTCCCCACATGGGCTGAGTCATTACCATCTGCACACCTGTTAGCAGCTCCACACACTGGTCTCCAAACATGTCACA